>NW_006159894.1:311389-403369 GCF_000334495.1 Tupaia belangeri chinensis
GGCGGGCCCAGGGCGGCGAGGGGCGGCCGAGACGCTGGGGCGACAAGAAGGTCTGGTTGCGCGGCCCACGGAAGGCCCTGCCCGCGGAGGTCAGCCTGCGGGCCGACACCCGGAACGCGCGGACAGCTGTTCAGCGGCCGGAACCCCGGCCCAGGACGCCAGCGATGCGGGGGGAAACGGCACCAACTCCCGGAAGTGGCTGTTGCTAAGAGCAACGGTTAAACAGAGTCAGAAGGGCCGCCGGCTGCAGGTCAGAACCCGAGGGTGGGGAAACGGGTGCGCGGAGCGACCTATCTCAGTACGCAGCTGCTGCCGCGGAAACACTCCGTACAGTCTGCGAGGACCGCGGCTCCCGGCCGGTCCGGCGGAGCAGTGTTGAGGAGCACTGCTCCTGGAATTGCTGTTGTACGGACAATTGTCTAACACAAACCTAGGGGCGGGAGGGGAGCGCGGACTAGCTCGGACCGAGACTCCATCCAGGGAGAAGGGTGGGCTGACGCGGAGGGTTGTTAGGTCAGAATGGGTGGGTGGACACCACAGGCGCCCAGCTCCGCCGTGTCTTCCCGACAGCTCCAAACCGCAGCGTCTAGCCCACTACTGGTCTCCACTTCCGGGAACCTCACGGTCCTTCCGGTCTAGAGAATCCTGCCATCTGTCCTCTTAACAAACTTCCTGAACGGCCACAGGGGTCAGACACTCTTTTTTCCAGACGCCCGGTGATACAGCGGCAGATCCAGGGCCACTGCTTTCAAGGGGCTTATGTTTTAGTGCGGTAAGAGAAAACCGAAGGACAAAGCAAATTTAAATGAAAGCATAAAACTACACAGGGTTGTTCACTTTTTAGGTTGGCTGGTTAAGGAATACCTTGAGTATTTGCACGATTCCTTAATAACAAAGCACTAACACAGCAAGCTAATGGCAAGGCCGTATGTGGTCTTCTTTGAAAGGGGTGGTGCTGAATACAGTTGATTTAAATATTTGAAACACTTGCTACTTCATATTTCTGTTACATTGGAACTTTGGTCCTCTTCATTGAAACTGCATCCCAAGGAGTGTTTGTGTGACTGTAGCATGTTACAGTAGGTCTGCCAATGCCCCAAACAAATCCAGAGCCTCATGTGAAGACTGATAACTACACAGGAGGGGCTGGAGCTCAGGGAAAGGAAATGATATGTTGAGGCATTTCATTTCCTAGAACAGACAGAAGTGATCTGATTGATCATCGTCTCTCCAGAGAAAGGGCTATTATGTTCTCTTAGCTCCTTAACACTAGCCATAAGGTCATTCCCATTTCCATTGAATCTAGTTTCATATTCATCAAGCCAACTTCCGGTTAAAATTGAGTTTACAGTATACCTTCTAAATAAAAGAGAACCACATATCCACAAACTAATACATTACAGGGTCCCTGGATATATAGGGCATGCCATTACTGAGAAGTATCATTATCATTGAATAAACATCCATGCACTGACCACCCAGTTTTGTTTAAATATGTAGTTTATTACTCATCTGGTGAAAAATCAACACAGATCAAGCACGTGCCATTTCTTTCATCATTGTTAGTACTGGTACTTGCAGTTCTCATAGCTTTATTCCTTTCAATGTTTTCGTAAGGTCCTTCTCATGCAGGGCATGTCTGACAATCCTATTTTAGCTTTTTCATAGTGTGGCTTAAGCAGTCGTAAAACATGCCTGTTATCTTGCCATTTCTCAAGTGGGTTCTGAATTCAAAGAAAACATAGATGACAGCTGGTATGGTCTTGTGTATTTTGGGATTTTCTCTGAGTATTTTAGGTACTATTGCTTTTCCAGAGTGAAGGAAATTAGCTTGGCCTGTTATTACAGTACTTACAGAAATAGTCTAGACTGCATAATTTATAAAGATAGAGGTTTATGTGACTCACGATTCTGATGGCTGGAAAGTTCTAAGGCAATACAAAATGACAGAGGATAGAACTTTGAGCATAGTCTAGTCTGTGTCTCTGGACTTCTGCATGCCTTTAGTGTGATAAGAGAAAACCAAAGGACAAAGCGAATTTAAATAGATGCATAAAGAAAACTACACAAAGTTGTTCACTTTTTAGGTTGCACGGTTAAGGAATACCTTAAGGAGTATTTGTACGATTCCTTCCTAACAAGGCACTAGCAGAGTAAGCTAGTGCAAGGCCTTAAGTGGTTCCTTATAAGTCTACCTAACTGGGCCAACCACCCAGGTGGTATGATGGTTAAGGCAGCTGGATTCCACATGGCTGAAAGTGTGGTTCAAGTCCCAGATGGGTGACTTGAAAAATTCTCTGTGTGTATGTGCACCCAAAATCTCAAGAGGAGAGTGGAGGAGAAAGGATTGTGGAGTAGCCACCTCCGCCGGAGGGTTATTTCTCACCATCTTTCTCCAGTAAGCACACAAACCCTATGGCAAACATCTAAAAAACAAATAAATCTTCCTGACTCAGTGGTGGTAGCCCCTAAACACCTGAATCTCTAATCTCTTCCCCCAGTCACTAATCTCTTCTCAAAGTCCCACTTACAACATCATAATTGGATCAACTTTGCGCTCTCTTAATCTCATTACAATGGCTCAATACATGAATTTTGGGAGACATTCAAACTATAACAGACATCTTATCCATTCAAACAATCCACCAGTGAAGAACTTCCTAGTCTGGATAATTAATAGGTCATTCATGATGGCTGCTGGATATCAAAGGGCAAATTTTACTCTATTGACAAATTTATGTGTGCATGTGTGTTTTTTAGTTCTAACATACAGTTAAAGCTGCCAAGTATTTCTCTCTAATGCCATTCCCTTCTTCCTCTTCTATAGAAGTAAACTGCAAACTTGAATTTAGTGTTTATATTTCCATCGCACATTTTTATACCGTTAACACATGCATGGATCCCTAAAGAATATATTGACTATTTTAAGTTTTATATAAATAGGATCTTACTGTATTATTTTGTAACTCGCCTTATGTCTCCACGATGAGATTTACTCATAGGTTTTCTTTCACTTATTCTCACTGCTGTATACTATTCCACTGCATGAATATGCCACTCCATTGCCCTATGAATGTTTAGTTCTAGCTTTCACGTATACACAATGAATCTTAAGCTCCACATGTACTAGTTTGTCTAGAAGACAAAGAAATTTCTTGCTGATAAGGTATATGAATTTTATCTGACATCATTGAATTGCTCTCTAGAGTTGATGTGCCAGTGTATTTTCTCACTAACAGTGTATGAGTTCCTACTTCACCATATGTTTGCTAATCCTTGATAGGGTCAGGCATTTTTCTAACTAATAAATTGGTATTTTTATTTATACATCAGTTTCTTGTGAGTTTGATTAGTATACATAAATCACCCTTGTTGTAGTTTCTAGACCTGTAGAACTCACGATTTGGCTGTGAATCTGATGAAGAAGATGAAAAATAAGCTATAGGCTTGAGAAATATTTACAAGCCATGTATCCAACAAAGGATGATTAGTATCTAGAATACATAAAGAACCCTCGAGACTCAACAGTTAAAAAAATAGTGAAAATATTTAGAAAATAGGCAAAAGAACACAGACATCTTACTGAATAAAATATAAGATGGCAAGTAAGTACTTGAAACAGTGTTCTACATCATTAGTTATTAGGAAAATGCAAATTAAAACCACAATGTAATATCCACTATTAAATGGCTAAAATAAAAAATATCAACAATAGCAAATGAGGGCAAGGATGCACAGAGATTGGATCACTTATACATTGCTGGTAGGAATATAAAATGGTAGGTACTCTGGAAAATAGCTCAGTAGTTTTTGAAAACTTCAAGGGCCAGACAGTAGTGCAGTGGTAAAATGCAATGACCTGAGGATGACTCACATGAGAAGGGTCTGGGTTCATAGCTAGAGACCTCCATGAGTATGCTGGACACACACATGCCCATGACCCAGGACCAGCTGAGGCTGGGGGTAAATCGTGGTATCAAGACAGGTAGGTGCATTGTATTTCTCATGGAATAAACACACTTGAAACAAAACATGACACCACTATATGATCAAGCAAATGCACTACCTGGCATTGAACCAGAGAAATGAAAATTCATATTCATGGCAGTTTTATGTATTTATAATAACTGGAAACCCAGATGTTCTTCAATGGGTGAATAAACTGTGGTATATCCATACCACAGAGTAATAATAATAAACAAAATCCCCAACAAACCCCAAAACAAAAAACTATTGATATAACCAAGCTATCCCTCCAGAAAATTACATCAAGTGAAAGAAGCCTATTTCAAAAGGTTACATAACATATGACTCCATTGGGAGTCATATTCATTTATTCATTTTTAATTTGACCAGAGAGGTAGAGAGAGAGAGAGAGAGAGAGAGAGAGAGAGAGAGAGAGAGAGAGAGAAGGAAGGAAAGAAGAAAGCCACCGAGAGAAGAAGGAAAGTGAGAAAGCAAACTGCCAGGTCCAGGACTTGAATCGTGTTCAGCTACATGGGAGTCCAGCACCCTTAACCACTATGCCACCTGCTGCCCCCCCCACCCCCCGGGATAACATTCTTGAAGTGACAAAATTATAGAAATAGAGAATAGAGGAGAGGTTGCCAGAGTTTAAAGATTGGGGGGGGGAGGGAAGGGGGTCAAGATGGGAAGGGAGTGGAAAAGGACCATGAGGGATCCTGTAGTGATGGAATGTTCTGTATAGCGTTAATGTCCTGATTGTGCTATGGTACTATAGTTGTGCAAGATGTTACCACTGAGAGAAACTGTGTAAAGAGTATATGAGATCTCTCTGAATGTTTCTTATAACTGCACATAAATCTACTATCATCTTAAAATGCTTTCTAAAAGTCTAGTATTCTGTATCTATAACTTCTTAATTAAAGGTTAATGAATGTTAAGTCAATTATTTAAAAACCCAGCTTATTGTTTTGAATATCAATCATATGGGACTGAAAAACAGCAAGACTCATAGAAACTACTAGGTTGGCCTTCTAATTTGGGTTTTCTTAGACAGTCTTTTTTGTTGCTATTAATTCTTGCTATATGGTGTGTGAGCTTGCCAGAAAGAGCGGGAGTGAGAAATCACCAACCAAGGGGATGGTCACATTGCAGTCCCTTAGCCTTCATTCTCTTGGGATTTGGGGCATGCATGCACACATGTCCAGTGTGATTTTCAAGCAGGAACTCCAAACGCAGTCGGCCTATGGGATCCAGTTGCCTTAACTTACAGGCCACCTGCTGGCCCACCAGTCTCTTTTTTGGTCTAATGTGTCCTAATTTCTTCCTGCCCCCCACTTGTTTCTTCTGTTATGGATGAGGAAATCATTCATTCTTCATGTGTTATTTTCAAGCTAACAAGATTTTTTTTTCTTTATTCATGATAGAGCATGTGCAATTAATGTGAGAGAGACACAGAGACAGAGAGACTGAGAGGTGAGATGAGTACCTTCCACAGAATCTGGTCACATCACGATCCCCTTCCTTGTCTTCTAGCCCATTGAACCTGGGTATTTGCATATGTGCCTGATATGTTTTAGGCTGACCAGGCCAGGGATTTAACATGGTCACTGTGTGAGATCTAGACGCTCCTGAGCAGTGCATCCCTGCTGTGTCACGGAGCCAACCCCATCAATAAGATTTTGAATGAGGGCCTTTCTTTTTTTTTTTGGAGAGGTTTTCGCTATAGGGCGCGTGCGCTCGCCAGACAGACAGAAAGAGACAGGGAGATAGAAAGCGAGAAATCACCCCCCAGGGGGGATGGCCACGCCGCAATCCCTTCTCCTCCATTCTCCTCTTGGGATCCTGGGCACGCACGCACACGTGCCCGGCGTGAGTTTAAGCCGCCGGGTCCGGGACACGAACCGCGGTCGACTACGTGGGAGTCCAGCGACATAGCCATTACGCTAACTGCCGGTCCCAATGAGGGCCTTTCTTATGGGATAAGTCCATGGACTTCTTAATCACGATTAGTAGCCCTGGAATATATTAGCTCTTACTTTGAGAGTAAGAACTATATGGATAAATGAAAAAGGTGATGTAGCAGAGTTAACCTTTTCCCCTAATGTCACTAAATTTGTACCGTACACATAAAGTACAAGGAGAATGGCTGAGAAAAATTCTTCCCTTCTGAACAAAATAGTCAGCATGGTAAAGACAGGTATATTTATTTTGTATGACAGCACATTTCACAGGATATGTACAGAATGTCTGTATACCACTGACTTTAATACTGAACTTCTATAAAGTATATAGTTATAAATATTATATGCCACATAAGCAATAAAACTCTTACATATAAACAGCAATCTACTATAGAGAACAAAGAATTCACAAAGAGATCCTTAGTGTCTAATTCTGCTGTCTGTAACAGAACTGGTAAATATTTAATAATACACAGAATAATGGATAGTTACTTGCAGCATACCTTCAGCCTTCATAACTCTGTGCACTTTCAGCAACTTGCCAAATAAAATTTTCCTGATAAAGGCTGAGCTGCTGCTGATATGTATATTCTAGACAGTAGTTTATAGTTAATAGGAAACATCGCTCACAGAACTGTAATGTGCACTACTGAAGTTTACTGAACAATGGGTTACTTTGCTATGGAGAGCAAATACCATATATACTAACCACACAGATGTTAAAGCCACAGTTCCAACAAGTTAATTCACATTTGGAAGCACGCTGCTTATAGTAATACTGCTGTTTAAAAGACACTACTGCTGAAATGATTAGAACCTTCAAAAGCACAATATAAAACTCAAAAGAGTTATTTCTAACAGCAAGTCCTGGCTGTTAACAGAGAGGATTATTTCTATAAATATAGTATTTTGATAACATTTGAGCATTTAGAAAAGTGCCTTTTCTCTAATAGATTTGCTTTATGTTTTAAGTGCGGTGCAGTTTGCTGTGCTTTTATGTTTTACATACTCTTAGTCATTTTTTTAAATATTCCTTCAGTGTACTTCTTTAAAGATTTAATGTGGTCATAGGAGTTTAGGTGGACATATACAACTCTTTATATAAAAGGAACATAAATGAATATAAGTCTTAATGGGTAAAGATGATTCTAACTTAACCTGACAACAAAACAACTATTGCTCAAGGAGTTTTCTAATTGTTTTATTTAATGATATCAAAATACTACATTCTGTAAAAATTCTGTGTACTTCTCAAAAAATTAATAAAAGCAGGATCAGTTGCGTATCGGCAGTGCAGGAGACAAAATCCACAGCTAACTTGAGGTACAGCCTCTAAAACCTTAAAGCAGCATCATAAATGTGTCACGTAGCTTCGTAATAGGGCAGAGAACATAAGCTGGGTTCATCCCCAACCCTATGTACTCTGAGGATGGCTGCTTTCCCTGCTAAAAGCGAAGTTCCAGAGCAAAAGCAGCAAACAGAAAAGTGTGGCTGGGAAATGGGAAACATGGAGCTTAATTGGAGAGAAGAGAGCACATTCTGCTCTAATATTTCTCACTGAACCTGGGGGAATGTGCGTTTCCTGTATATAAGGCCGTAGTGCTTTTCTAAGAGGGCGAGTGTATTCTCCATGTGATAGTCACCACAGAACAGGCTGCTTCCAGCTGCAAGAACCTCCTCCCAGAGAAAAGGATATGGAGGTGCTAGAGTGGAAAATAACAAGGTTAAGGGGCAGGGTGTGGAATGGTAGAAAATTCCAGTTCTGTAGTGAGATTATTCTAGTTTGGGAAATAAAGTCAAGGAAATGTCCAAATTACATGTACAGCCATCTTTTTGGTAATGAGATACTGAAAAAAGGACTTTGTTAGAACTTTTAGGCAAAATTCAGTCTGAGTTATATCTTAGAATTTAAATGATGAGTTTTATAAATATGTAAATGTGTATATATATATATATATATATATATACATACACATGTGTATATATGTGTGCACACACACAACCTTTTTTTAAAGCAATGTCTTTCAAAACTCTGCTCACTATATAACTTTGGCAGCTCTTTGGTAAACACTCATAAATACCAATTGTTAACGATTATGAAAAGGCTGGCAGTAATGTCAGCTAAAGTCATGTAGGCCTTTAGAGATCTTTCAGAAAAGACTGACAAGGAATTTCTGAAAAGGATTAAATATTTCTAAAGTTGTTGTAAGCACTTTTTGGGGCTACTACTGTCTCCTATTCATCCGAAGAGAAACACAACCAAGTCTCCAGTTAATAAAGTGAAGGATATTTCCTTATTTCCAATATACACATATTCCAACTTTGTACACATCAAACAGTGGTATTTAAGAGGATATCAGTGCACTTAACAATTACTTATTGCACATAATGAATAACTAATGCCCTGTTCTTTTGGCTCTACCCTGCCAAAACTAGAAAACAACTGTCCTCTGTCATTCAACATCATCTTTCTGTGAAGTCTAGTGTGGGTGACGCCTTAGATGCCAAGGCTGTGAAAGGGTCTACTGGAGGGCTGGTGCCAGGTGGGAGCAGAGGGACAGGAGGTGGAGGTGGTCTTCTTGATGGCAATGCACAGAAAGAAACATCTGTACCTTTAGTCCAGTCATCATCAAATGTCACGCTGGGGCCAGAAAATGAACCTGGCTGACTGCCTGGTACGTCTTGTGGACAAGTTAACTTTGACTTCCCTTTCACACCAAAGTCCTCTTCTTCCTCAAAGGTTACCCATCCTTTTGGGTTGCTATTTTTTACTGTAGACTGGCCCTGTGGATCAAAACTGTCCTTAAAGCCATCAAGTGAAGATGAAGGCATGCTTCTGGTAAGACTAAGAGGCTTCAGAGAAGGGAACAAACTGTTCGTAACAGGCTCTTCTTTGGAGAACCATGCGGTTGCCTCTGATTCTTGAGACTCAGCTCTAAATGGGTTTCCAGGAGCAGGGGTCCTGTCGGTGAAAGGATTTGTGCTGGTCAGGCTGGTAATAAATGGGTTTGGAGAACTTCGCATGTTTTCCTGGGACTTGCTCCGGGCTGGAATGGGAGGCATTGTCGGCATGCAGCTTACAGAACTCAAAGTATTATCATTACTTTGTGTTGCAGAAGGCAAGTGAATCAACCTCATTGGGTCTGGGGTTAGAACAGGTGATGTCTGAACAGATAGCTGAGCCTTTGATATAGCAAGCAGATTAAATGGCAGATCTTCAAATGGATCACTCTTTGACTCTTCTTGGACTCCATTTGTTTTTGCCTAGAAAATAAAGAGAACATTGAATAATCAGTTTATATTGACTCTTCCTACTCCCTAATCTTTCTTACTTATCCTTCCTTTTTTTGAGCTAGTATACAAATTTAGAAACTAAAAAGCAGCTTTTTATATTTTGTTAACTCTGGTAGTTTAAAGAAGAGCTAGCTAAAATGTTACCCTTAACTCCTTACTCAACATAAATCCTTTTTACTAAATTCACTTTTTTATCCCTCAATAGACAGAATTTATTTCATTCATGCAAATTTTGAGATGGTAAAGAAAACTGCACAGAATTAACACATTTGTTAATGCCCAGTTCTATATTTTTAACACAAACTTAGGAAACCCATATGCAGAACTAATGCTAAATATATATGACTCCCAACACCCGTCTAAGATGATGATGTGGTTTCATTGTTCTTTTCAATATATTTTCATTTGAAATTAATGGTATTATGAAAATTCAATTTTACAGATAAAATATCGTTTTATTAGTATAGTTGTATTCATAAGCTGAAGATTGCATCTTTTCCTTTTCAGAAAAATAAATTTTCAAAGAGTTCTTATTTTTTAATATAAATTCTCCTTTGTAGAATAAACTTTGTGAATAATGTGACACTTTTCCTTAATCAATCTTCCTCATCTTGTAAAAATGTCCCCAAATTATGCTATTAATAACCAAATACAATGATTATTAAAAAACCAGGAAAACTGTTTTCTAGTGGGATATATTAATTCTAAAACCAAAATGAAGGGCAGTCCCATAGCCTAGTGGTTAAGGGAGCTGGATCCCACACGGCCAACTACAGTTCAAATACCAGTCTGATGACTTGAAAAACAGGCCAGCACATGTTCCAAATTCCCACAAGATGGAGAAATGGAGAAGGGACTGCAGCGTGATCACACCCCACTGTGGGTGCTTCCTCGTTCCCTCTCTTGCTCTCTCACACATGAACCCTCTGGCAAATTTAAAAAAATAATATTAATGAATAAATAAAACGGAGCTATGCCCAGAGTGTACAGTCCTTTCTATGTGACAGAGTTTGCTATGTGAGCTATTGTTAGGATAGAGTGTTCCGAATAACCTCACGGTCCTAACAAATTTGCACTTTTCCCATATCCCTTTCTGCCTACTTCACAAAGAGGCTGGCTGGAGGGAGACACAGCCAAGGGCAAGCGCACAGCCAAATAACTGCTCGGGTGGGAAAAAGAATTACGATCCTGGCCTCATGATGAGCAAACTAGCTCATTAGACATTTCATTATTAATTTTTTAAAAAGTAAACATTAAAAACTAGGGTAGAAAACTTGGACACTTATCTCAACTTCAGGATAAGAAAACAAAATTTTAGGATTGGAAAGGACAAGAAAAGAAGAATTTCAACTCAAGACTTGTAACAAAATAGAGTGCTATCCAAAATGAACTTAGATCATTGTTACAGCAAAATTATTAAGCTTTCATGGAATATATTTGGGGAAAAAAAGAGCAACAGTTCCAATAAAATATAGCTCCATGTTATAAAACACTGACTTAGTGCTTAAGAATAGGAAAGGCTATTCACTTGCAAAAGGAAATAGAGCAGATAACTTCTCAAGTGAGTAAGTTCCAAGTATCTGTTTTATCCTGTGTTCCCACAGTATACTTTATAATTGAATGAACAAGTATATTTTTTTCTTCAGACAAACTTAATATGACAAGAAATGTGTTCACAATTAAAGAGTAAACACATCGGAAATTTTAGATGGTATATTCTAAATGTATTAAAGCAGACCTGTATATGAAAATGTACTTGAGAGAAAAACTTATTTTAGACCTTATAAAATTATAATTAACAATAATCTCTCTATTATTTGTGATAAACATAATAAAATGAAAATATCTGATTGAGTCTGGGACCAGATTCTGCTACAGCAGATACAAGAGTCCACAATATAGGCATTATAAAAAAAAGAGTTCTGTGCTTTGCTTTAGCTTAGAATTATAGGCACCTGCTAAATAAATTCTATATAGTTAAATATCTTTATTTTCATACATGAGAAAAAAATTTAATTCAAAATAAGTTAATTTGATAGAACAGGATCATTTTTCCCAATCAGACTTTGAATTACAATGACAGCCACACCACCATTCATCATATTAGGATTGATTTATAATCTATGCAGGATTTGTGAGGATAACTTTAACACTGGTGGTATCTTTACTGAGAAAGGTGTTGGGTCTTTAGATAATGTTAACCTTCATTTTTCTAAATCATCAATCCTTCTTTACTAAAAAGAACTTTGCTACCAAAACTGTTTGAAAAGATTATTTCCCAAATGAAAAACATAATAGATTTGATTATGCCACTTACATTGTAAAATGGTTTAATTACATAACCATTTATGCTTGATTTATGTAATTAAAACCAAGAACCAATCTGATTTTGCCAGATAGGCCTTACCTTTTTAAAGGTATACTTTTTAGTTTTGTTAATTTGCATTAAAATGAAGCAAAAAAAATGGTAAAGCATTAGCAAGAACAACTAAAATGGTTCCTAAAAATACAAAATACTAAGAAAAAGAAAATAGCAGGTTTTATGGTATGATAATAGAATTTATTAATGTGGACAGGTGGTTTTAAAAATGGGTGAAACTTTAGATGTATGAAGCCAAAGATTCATACATCTAATGTGCTGAGACAGATGAAAAGCACATATATGATTGATAAATAGTCAGATACCTGTTACCCTGAAGGTTGCTCCTGCTTTGAGAAAGGGAACACAGACATTAAAGGAAAGAGTTAGGAGGACAATCTGACCAGCAACCCTAACAATTCAATCATCCAGTTTATTGTCACATACAGAATCCAAGAGCAGCAATACTTGCAGGTTGTTCATAAGTCCAAACGACAATTCCAGTTCCTTTTGTAATTTTGTAGAATTAGGCTCTAGACTTTACTTCTGAGGTTAATTACTAACTAGTTCAAAGTTTTGTTATTCTAAGACTAATATTCCAAATGTTTTCAAAGCTCTAAAATATTTTAAGCAGTCTGCTTTGAGCTGAATGTTTGTGTCCCCCCAAAACTCATATGCTAAAACTCTTTTTTTTTTTTTTTAATGGAACGCTTCACGAATTTGCGTGTCATCCTTGCGCAGGGGCCATGCTAATCTTCTCTGTAACGTTCACAATTTTAGTATATGTGCTGCCGAAGCGAGCACTATGCTAAAACTCTTAACCCCCAATACAGTGTGATATTTGGAGGTAGGGCCTTTGGGAGATAATTTGACTTTACTTCTGAGGTTAATTACTAACTAGTTCAAAGTTTTGTTATTCTAAGACTAATATTCCAAATGTTTTCAAAGCTCTAAAATATTTTAAGCAGTCTGCTTTGAGCTGAATGTTTGTGTCCCCCCAAAACTCATATGCTAAAACTCTTTTTTTTTTTTTTAATGGAACGCTTCACGAATTTGCGTGTCATCCTTGCGCAGGGGCCATGCTAATCTTCTCTGTAACGTTCACAATTTTAGTATATGTGCTGCCGAAGCGAGCACTATGCTAAAACTCTTAACCCCCAATACAGTGTGATATTTGGAGGTAGGGCCTTTGGGAGATAATTTGGGTTAGAAGAGGTCATGAAGGTGGGTCCCCCGAAATGGGATTAATGCCTTTATGTATCTACACACCAGAAAGCTGTGTGCACGTGTGCTCCTGCTCACTCTCTCTTCCCAAGTGTACGCCAAAGGAAAGGCCATGTGAGTGGATAGTGAGCATATGACTTTCAGCAAGCCAGGGAGAGGGCCCTCAGAACCCAACCATGCAGGCACCCTGATCGCAGACTCCTGACCTCCAGAACTGTGAGAGAAGAAATTTCTGTTGTCTGAGCCATCCAGTGTGTGGTATTTCATCTGAAAACTCGAGCATACTAAGATAGCCCTGAGATAGTCTATGAATACCTGTATTAGGAAAAAAGTGCACAGAACAGCACCATGCTGCCTAAGTATGAAAATTAGGTTTTAACAAAATGGTCAGGATCCAGGTTTATTCTGTATCACTCAATTTTTCTGGAGGATGATAGGGTTATTATTAATTCACCTCTCAATTTACTAGTTCTAGATTTTACTTTTTGTTGTTTAAAAATGAAATAATAAAAAAGAAATAGCTAATAATCAGAAGACTAAGATGTTGAAAATCAGAGAAGAAAGACATTTGTATACTTTATAAAAGACACATGATGTGTTATATAGTTGAAATAAATAAGTTTTCTATATAGAATTAGAGTCAAACAACACAATTAATAAAAAAGTAAAGTTGGGTCATGTATGTTTTTATGCTTTAAATACTTTGTAGATTTTGGGGACGATTAATCAAGACTTGTAAAAATTACTAAATGTCCAAAACTATTTCAAGTCATTACCAAAATATCAAATCTACCATATTTAATTATTAATATTCAATTATTAGAAGACACTAAGTATTTTTTCAAGTTATAGCTACTTCAGAGAATTTTACATTTTAAAATAAGTATTCTTGTGGTTCAAAGTAAAAGGTACAAAAAAGTAAAAAGCCTCTCCTTTTTCAGTCCCCCAGCCCTGTAAATTCCCTGAGGAAACTGTAACCACTTTGTGACCCTTCCCAGTCTACACATAAACAAAACTCTTATCTTCCAAAAACAGAAAAGTATGTCTGTGTATGAGAGTTCATGAAAAAAAAAAAAAATGTGAGTTTATTTTAGTGCCAAAAAAGAAAAATCTTTGAAGTATTTTTAATTTTCCATGAATTTATTGAATACCTCTTATATATAATGTTCAGAGGAATCTGGTATCAGGCAAAAAGAAAATTTAGAATTTAAAAACAATTTTATCTTTGTCATTTTTGATAAACCAACCATGGCAGGATTCAAGAGCATGACCTACCAGGCCACATGAAAGGCATGTGCTGTCAGCCACCCAATCACCATCCTCATTTCAACAGAAACCAGGAGTCAGACAAGGAATGCTCTGAGAAGATGCTGGTGGGCAGCCATGCCATGTTCCTCCTGTAGCACTGCGTGTCCCAAGTTGATGTCATGCAATCTTAGGACAGTTTGCTCTTTCTGAAGGGTTTAGGGGTACTGTGCCCACTTTAATATTACTCTAAGAATATTTCAACCATGAAAGAGTTTTAGGAATTAAGGTACACTTTCTACTATGAAACGGTCCCCCTAAAACAGGTAGAGAAGGCTCAAAGTGGCTAGTTTGAAAGTTTTTTGCCAGCCAACTACATTTTGAAAACATAATAGTATACATTACAAGAAACAGAGAAATAAAATTTATGACATACACAAAAAAATGAATTGGCAGAGAGAGAAGAACAGGGGATGTTTATTCTTTGCAGGATATCTACCATTATTACATATCTTCAGCATCTTTAATTTTCTGAGTCAAAAAAATGTAGAATATTTTTGGTATTAATCAACTTAAGAGAACACTTTTTTTTTTTTTTTCCTATTATTGCCTTCTTTGGCTTTTACAAATGTGACCTAATAGTCTAAGTAGTGTTAATTGTTAACAATATTCTAGTTGTTTCAAGAGTCTTTTTCACTTTCATATCTGTTTTTCACCATGTAGACACATAAACTTTTAACTTCTGTAATTAGCTGACTGTACCAGTATATTTAAAAAAAAAAAAAAACACGCAAACTATTACATAAAAATATGTTTAAGGGACATGGCCAATGTCATATTTTTTTTTTCTATTTTTGGAGAGGTTTTGGCTACAAGGTGCATGCGCTCGCCAGACAGACAGAGACAGAGAGACAGAAAGCGAGAAATCACCCCCCAGGGGGGATGGCCACACCGCAATCCCTTCTCCTCTGTTCTCCTCTCGGGATCTTGGGCACGCGCGCACACACGCCCGGTGTGAGTTTTAAGCCACCGGGTCCGGGATGCGAACCGCGGTCGACTACATGGGAGTCCAGCAACATAGCCATTACGCTAACTGCTGGTCCCATAATATTTTTGTATTTTAGACCTTTCCAAAGTTCAAAGCAGGATTTTTTTTTAATTTATTATTTTTAAAATTTATTATTATTCATACATTCAATCGTTATACATCATTTAGATTGTAAAGAGACTTTTACCCAGCATGATATACACCTCAGTCCAGCCCAACTGAGAATACTATACACATCCTCATCAACAGAAAAGAAACTGTATCCATGTCCCACAAGTGTCTTTCCTCTCTATTTTTTCCCCAAATATGGAAGATTGGTTGCTGAGTGAAGCAAGTCAGACTATGAAAGAGAGACACTGTATGTCTCTACTTAATATATACCAACTGTCCACTCTCTATGGTAAAGCAGGATTTTGAAATTCATACATTTCTTTGGCCTTGAGCATTATCAAGTTAAGATTTTATATACAGCTAGACAAAAATGTAGTATTAAGATAACTTTGTATAAACATACCAGAAGTCTTTCCAATGTGACATAGCAAGAGCCTCCATGGTCACACAATGTCTATGGACCAAGGCAACAGCCCTATTTTCTGTGAGACACCAAGGAGGGGGTGGCTTTTACTTTGGTAAAGGAGCCTGCTGCTTGCAAGCCCAGACCATCTAAAGCCAGTCCAGTAATGACCGGCTCCAAGCAAGCCCACTGCCAGCTCCAAAGCGGGAAAGAACTACTGCATGCATTAAGAGACACAAAAGGATGATGCAATCTCTGTTTACTGGAAACTAACCATAACATCAATGGTCCAAGGCAGATCTGTCTGCCTCTCTCTCCGGGATGTGAAAGCCAAAACTAATTTACTGCTTTGAGCAGTAAGAAAAATAAATTGCTGTTGTTCAGCCTACTTTGTTAACTATCTAAAGTAAATTATGCATAAAGAAACAAGTCATGATCTTTCAGCATTAACATGAGAAAACCACCTGGGAACCATTTGGAAATGCCCTATAAATTCCTGGTCTAGAATTACTGGAGAGTTTTTGATCTAAGCAATAGGTTAAACAAACCCCCCAAACCCTAGAATAGCCAAAGCAGTCATCTGTTTTGTGATTCATCTGAATGTCAAATGACACTCACTTGTTGAAATCACATTTCAAGATGCTATTAATACCAAAGACAAAAAGAAAATTAAAGCTCATACTTATATTTTACATAAGCTAGTAATTAAAATAAATATGTTCAAAGGCTACACCATATGCCTCAAAGGTAGTATTTTGTTTAACAGTGAGACTTACTTGTAGTTGTGAAGAAGGCTCTGAAGGCAAGCTTTGGGAGGACCTGCTCCGAGGTGGTGGCTGGGGTGGGGTTTCCAAATTTGGCTGGGGGCCAGACTGAGGCAAAGGTGCTACGGTAGGGACAAGAGGTTCCTGTAACTTATGGGAAGATGGAGGCAGAGAAGGCTGCAGAGGAGGAAAAGCCTGAGGCTTCAGTGGCTCAGGCAGGAGAGTTGAACCTAAAAAAAAAACCAAAAACAAAAACAAGGATTGTCAGATACTAGGTATATTTTAGAAAACCTTTTTTTTTTCTTCCTTCTTTAATGAAGTGTTAAGAGGACATTCTTGGGATCAGCAGATGGCGTTATGTTGCTGGACTCCCACATAGTTGACTGTGGTTCTGGACTGGTGACTTAAAATTCACGCCAGGTGTGAGTATGAGTATGCCCAAAATCCCAAGAGGAGAATGGAGGAGAAAGGATTGTGGTGTGGCCATCCTCCTGGGGGATGACCTTTCTGTCCCTGTCTCTCTGGCAAGCACACATGCTCTATAGCAAAAATCTCTCTCTAAAAAAAAGAGGACATTCTCATTCTCACCACCACCACCCCAGAAGTAGCCTCATTTCTTATATAAAGGAATACATTGTGGAAGGTGGGAGATGACAGAGGCAAAGGAAAGGTGAAAAGAAGAGATATAGAACAACTGGTGTTTCTACCAGTCTACCTTTTCTAGCTTCCGGTGGTTTGCTTTGGCTTTCAGGAGTTGGTCTTCCGGCAGATGCTCGAGCATGGCTCTGTGGAGCGCTGATCACTCCAGCACGGGGCGGGATCGTCTACAGATGGGAAGATGACACCCGAGACATTTCCTTACTCTCCAAAGACGAGGTTCTAGAACTGCTTGGGCATCTCATGTACTCTCCTCTCTGGCACTTCCCCTAGTCCTGTCACTTTCATTTCTCTCTATCTGTAGCCATGTAATGACAAATTTAAAAATTTTTCTTTTTATTTTTGACTGTTTACTGTGTGCTGGAGCTATGTCAGTTAAGCACTGTATAGGCATTTTCATTTCATCATAAAAATACTCCTCAGAGGTAGGTATTATTTCATCATCCCTATTTTAAATTAAGATGACAAAATGCAGACAACTTCACCAAGGCCACCTAGTTAAAAGACAGAGCCGAGATTCAGACTCAGGTCTGATGACCTACAGAGCTAGGATTCTTGACTATGTATGAGACTGACTTCATGGTGGAGACTGGGATGATTTTAAAATACATGAGGAGAAAGACAGGAGAGGACTTACAAACATTTGTAGAAAAAATGTTATTAAGAGTTTATTTTTGGGTCAGCAGGTGGCATGGTGGTTAAGGTGCTGGAATTCCCACATGGCCGGCCATGGTTTGAGTCCTGGCCCAGGCGGCTTGCTTTCTCACTCTTCCTCTCTCTCTCTCTTTCTCTGGCAAAACTCATGTGAAAAATAATATCAACAATAATAATAAATAAATAATTCTTTTTTCTAAAAAAAAAAAAAAAAGAGTTTAGTTTTGGGGGCTGGCAGGTAGCGTGGTGGTTGAGTCACTGTACTCCCACATGGCTGACCAGAGTTTGAGTCCCAGACCTGGTGGCTTTCTTTCTCACTTTCCCTTTTTCTCTCTGTCTCTTTCTAGACAAATTAAAACAGTAATAATAATAATAATGAATAAAATAAAGTAAAATACTTTTTAAAAAGAGAGTTTATTTTTGGTGGGACCAGCAGGTGGCATAGTAGTTAAGGTTCTGGACTCCCATATGTCCAGTTGCAGTTTGAGTCCTGCACCTGGCAGCTTGAAACTCATGCCAAGTACATGTGTGTGCATGCCCAAAATCCTAACAGGAGAATGGAGGAGAAGGGATTTCTTGCTTTCTGTCTCTGTCTCTCTGGTGAGTGCACACACCATAAAAAAAGTTTATTTTGATGCAAAAAAATATTTTAAGGGACCAACAGTTGGTGTAATGGCTATGTTGCTAGACACCCATGAAGTTGACCACAGTCTGAGTCCCAGACCCAGTGGCTTAAACTCACGCCAGGTGCATGTGCATGCATGCTCAAGATCCTGAGAGTAGAATGGAGAAGGGATTGCAGCATGGCCATTCCCCTGGGGGTGATTTCTCGCTTTCTGTCTCTGTCTCTCTCTGTCTTTTTGGTGAGTGCATGTGCCCTATAGCAAAAATCTCTCCAAATTTTTTTTTTTAAATCCATGCATAATTTTTTTTATAATATGCATTTTCATGAATTTTTGAAGACCTTCTCATATACAATTGAGCAAGTAAGAGATTTTAGAAAAAACACATCTTGAGATTTATTTTTAAGCACAGATATAAAATTCTTGAACTAATCCAATATTCCAGATATAAGCAAAGATGTATCAGTGAAAAATATTTTTCCTATTTTCACTTCATTTATTATAAGCAAAAGTTAATATGAACTCTTAACCTTTCAAAAACCCTGACCTCCCATTCCTTGTAGTATTAAGCAGACTAAAGAAAATGCTTGTGGGAAGGTGTGGTAGCAGAATCAGTGAATAGCAGTTTTTCATTTTTTGCAAAAAGGAGAGTGAGGAAAAGATCTTAGGTATATTTTACACGTATTTTAATTTGGGGTGTAACATACATAGAAAAGGACCTTCTGATTATTAAGTAGAGAATACTACAGAAAATAAACCCCATTTCTATCTTCATTAGAAGTGATTTCTTAAGTTCTTGCAACTAAATTTCTGATTAGCAGCCATCAACCCTAGTTCCCCTCTTTGTTATGGTCTCTTTGCAACCCAGGCTCTATAAGACTAGCCGGAGTCACTGATTATTGGTTTCCGTTTTCTCTTCCTCCTTTTGATTACCTATAATATCCAAGAGAGGATTTTCATTTGGGTAAATCATTAAACGATTATGTGTATAAGAGCATATGTATAAACATGCAGAAAATCAGATTCATATGATAGCGGAAACCCTGCAACATCATCTTCTCTATTTTTAATACTTTCAAAACCAGTTTTGGGAACAGCAGTTGGCGTAATGAATATGTTGCTGGACTCCCCTGTGGTTGACCACGGTTTGAGTCCCAGACCCAGTGGCTTAAACTCATGCTGGGTGCGTGTGCATGCATGCCCAAGATCCTGAGAGGAGAATGGAGGGGAAGGGATTGCAGCGTGGCCATCCCCTCCAGGGGAGTGATTTATTGCTTTCTGTCTTCTCTCTGTCTTTTTGGTGAGCACACGTGCCCTATAACAAAAACCTCTCAAAAAAAAGAGAGTAAAATTTAAAAAAATATAATAAAACCAGTTTTAGTATACTAACTCTATCATAATTTTTTTCTGAAATCTAATTGAAATCCTTCTTACTAAAGGTATATATACATCTTCATTTAATTACTCAGATAATATAATGAAAAGCTACCCAAATATATCACTTCCTTGGACACTGAGTGAGTCTGAGATAATTATGTAGTGATCATAATTATTTTGACTATATCACTTTTATAAAAATGAGAAGTTTATCTAGCTATCTTTGAAGAGTATGCTAAATAATGTTAGAGCTGAAAGTACTTAGAGACAGATGATCAAGTACCATTCCCTCATTCTAGAGTAGAGGAAAATGAGGCCTACGAGAGTCACATGATTTCTCCCAGGCAATGGAACGGACTAGTGGAAGATGGCCATAGAATCAAGACCCCCTGGCTCCCAGGTTGGGTTTTACTTACCGGTCTGGCAGCACTGTATCCAGAAGATCCTGGGCCTACAAGTCCTGCTTGAGGTGAAGGCTGATTGCGTCCTAGGATAAAGATATCACACCATATACTTAAGTTAAAAAAAAGTAAAAAGAAACAAGAAACCATATAATTATATTCCAAGCATCTATTTTGTGGTCCATTTTTTAGGGTAAGTAGCTACATTTAAGTGCTTTTTACCTATATTATCTTTCCGTGTTGTTCCAGGGCTTTTGGGTGCTTTTTGAAGCAGGAAGGGAAAGAAATTAGTTATAAACAAACAATCAAGCATATTACATAACATCAATTGGCAGTCCTGTTTCACTACCAGCATCAATGGGGACATGAGATGGTAACAAAACAAAGTACTTTGCTTTGGATAATGATGAAGGGTATTATTGGTCCTAAATGAAATACTCATAAAAGAGAAATTAGAATACTCAGAGATCTTTATAGGACACAAGTGTGGCCCTCAGCCTGATACTGCATGCACGGGGTCACTCTCAGATGACATTTCCCACAGAACTCTCTCCCATGAACCTTCAAAACATAAGACCAGCTGTGTGTGGACACAAGATGTGGCACTGCTGCTCCTCAGAGCTGAGCAAACAGCCCCTGAGCAACAGACAGGGCTGCATTTTTCAAGCTACTCAAAAGGTTCCTGAGAGCACTGTTTTAGGGCTTCATGCTGTAGATATCATTGTGGATAAAGTATCTCATGATGGGATCTTTCAAATTTCTGTAACAAAATCCTATGATTAAGGGAGAGGGCAGGCATATGTTACTACCAAATACCTGCCTTGTGAAAGACTTAAAATATGGTTCAAACTCATTAGAAAGACAGTAGAAAGATGAAATTAAATAAATCAGTCTTTAGGAGTAATTTAGGAGGAGGAGGGAGTATCACTGGCAGTATCTTGGATTTATTCTCCTTTTTAAAAAAGAGATTTGGGGCCAGCAAGTGGTATAGTGGTTAAAGTGCTGGACTTCCACGTGGATGACTATGGTTCAAGTCCCAGACCTGGAGGCTTGAAAATTATGCTGGGTGCATGTGAATGTGTGCCCAAAACCCCAGGAGGAGAATGGAGGAGAAGAGACTGAGGTGTGGCTATCCCCTCTGGGAGAGTAATTTCTCACTTTCCCTTTCACTGTCTCTGTCTCTTGTTGGCAAGTGTATATGCCCTATGACAAAAACCTTTAAAAAAAAAAAAACATGAGAGAGAGACAGAGAGATTCAAGAACAATTGCTACATGAATTACACTGGCCCTTTACAAATTATAATCTTAACAGCTTCTAGTCATAATGGTCTTTTAAATAAATCTAGCTCGGTACCAATATATCTAAAAACACCTGAACCATCTAAAATCACCATCAAAATACTATATTCTTGGATCTGAATTAATAGGATTTAATTATAATTAGTAACTTAAAATTTCAGATTACAGTCCTTTACTAAACCTTTTTTTGGTTCTGAAAAGAAATTGAAGGTATTATTTTTAAGCAGTAATTTCACAACCTACAGATATATAAAATATGTATAAAACTACTGCAACATAAAAAACTTCAGGGAAATTAAACTTCATTAGGAACTATACACAACAGAGAATGAGAAGAGAAAAAATACAATGTATACATAAGGAGAGGGAGGGATTATTTACAATTAGACTAAAAATATTTGGTATGCCTTTAAACACTGGAGGGGCTGACATTTAGAAATAAAATGAGAGAACCACTTCTATAACGCAAAAGTCTTGTTACCTTCCATCTCTCTCCTAGCTACCCCAGGACTGGGAGGGGCTCCAATACCTTTCAGAGAAAGAACAGAAGCTATATATTGTTCAGGGCCCACAGCACAGAATGAAAGGCAGGCACACAAAACAATTTCTGTATAAATTTACTTTTGCAAAAAGGTTCTTCTATTGCTTTACACTTCTTCAAAGGTATAAATACAAACCTAAGTGACATCAGATGCCTAGCCCAAACCTCTGTCTTCCCTTTGCTTAAAAAGAATAGCAATGGGATGACAGTTTTCTTTTCATCTTTTGAGATTACAAGTAGTAAGGAATTTATTTATAAGAAAGCCTTTGCTTTATAATCATCTCATTCCTTTGTCCTAAGTTAAATCACTAAGAAAAGCTCAGTGAAAGGGAAAAAAATTGTTAGTGAAGTTTCAACTTAATTTCAAATTTCTATGAGACTACATTAGTTTCTCAAAAGTTAGATTTGATAGACTATTTTTAAAGATTCTAGGGGTGAGAATGTAGTGTGATGGTTAAGGTGCTGGACTCTCACATGTCTGACCACAGTTCGAGTCCCAGACCTCGTGACTTCCCGCTCTCCCTCTCTCTCTCTGGTTAGTACACATGCCCTATAGCAAATCAAAATAAAAATAATAAAATTAAATATTCTTTTTAAAATTTTTTTTGGAGAGGTTTTGCTGTAGGGTGTGTGCACTTGCCAGAAAGACAGAAAGAGACAGAAATCAAGAAATCACTCCTCAGGGGGGATGGCCACGCCACAATCTCTTCTCCATTTTCCTCTCAGGAGCTTGGGCACGCATGCACATGTGCCTGGCGTGAGTTTAAGCCACTGGGTCCAGGACTCAAACAGTGGTCAACCACATGGGAGTCCAGAGACATAGTCATTACACTCACTGCTGGTCCTTAAAATTAAATATTCTCAAAAAATAAAAAAAAAAGAACTCTAAAAATACTATAATGACTTCCTCCACACTTATTGCCTTGAAGAACCTTTGAATAAAATGAACTATGTTGCATACACTGTCTACAAAAGATACATATATCTTTTATAAAGAGGGCTTGCTCTGTGGCCCAGTGGTTAAGGAATGTGGATCCCACATGGCTGAGTGCAGTTCAAATCCTGTCCCTGGTAACTTGGAAAACATACCAGGTGTTTGTATGTGCATGCCCCAAATCCCAAAAGAATGGAGACATGGAGGAGAATGGATTTCGGCATGACTATACCCATGGGGAGAGGTGTTTTCTCTTTTATATTCCAAGCACAGTGGGCCATGGAATATTAAAACTGAATTTGCAAAAGCTCTTCTAGGAACTGTAATAACCTGCCTCATCCATTCTTGAGAATTAGATTAAGTAAAATTGTCAGATATATGCCTCCAGCTGAGCTCTGTGAGAAGCTTTCATGTAAACGAAACAAACTGCATTAAACAAAAAGCAATCCATTTGTGAATCAAAATTTCCTTATTAAAAAAATGAAAATTATATATTGAATAATTTCTGTATAAACAAATGAGGCATGACTTTCATGACAAGCTATAAATACACATGAACTGAAAGATATATTTCTGATAATTATTATAATTTTAAATTGCATCCATAGGAAACTTTGCTAACCATAGGGTTTTCCATTAGAAAAGAAATGTACTACAGTATTACTAAGTAAATACTTAAGAAATGTTTTCTACTCACTATATCTGAATCCCTTTTGAAATTAATACAATGGAAACTAAATCTTTGTAACTAAATCAAATATATATTAATTATATATAGAATTAAGTATATAAGTACAAAAATAAATCAATTCTAATTTTATATGTGTATATATATATATCAATAAATAAATGTAAAATATACCAGAGGGCTCGTGTGCTCACCAGAGAGAGACAGAGGGAAAGTGAGAAAGTACTCCCTTTGCAGCATGGTCACATTGCAATCTCTTCTCCATTTTCCCTCCTTTTGGGATTTGGGGCACACATACACATATGTCTGATGTGTTTTTCAAGCTGCCGGGTCTGTGACTTAAACCATGTAGTTGGCCATGTGAGATTCAGCTGCCTTAATTACCAGGCCACAGACTGCTGCCCCAGCTGAGTGTACTTATACAAAACAGTGTATCAGATCTGAATGATAAGTTCAACTATATCTACCTGGAAAATGGAAGTCCTTGTTAGCTCTATTCACATATAAAGCTAAACTCTTCATTTTTTACTTAAAAGGAATATAATAGAAGTTTGGAATTACTTTAAACTTAGAGTCTAAGTGTCATTTTTTTTTCAACTTTCATCAAACCAAAAATGTCTTTCAGTTGGGGGCTCAAGCTTCAAAACATCAATGAACTGAGATTCATACATGATAACAAATGTAAAAGGTTACCTCCAAATTCTTTTCTAGCAGGTGCAGGACTCCTAGCCCCTTATAGTTCATAAGAAAATATGCAGCAAAAAGGAAATGAAATCAAATAAAGAATTGAAATGTCAAAGATATACTATAGCATTCAAAATGTCAAATATTACATAGGAATTACATATTTGCAACTAGGTACTTTAGAAAAGCTGTTATCCAATGCATATACTTATAATACTTGAAGTAACACTATATATGTTTAAAAGAACATTTAAACAAATATATAAAATCCTTTATTAAATAACATATATGCTTTTCAGTTTTACAGAAATTAATAAATGTAGTGATTTAATGCTTCTAAAAGCCAGAAGTGAGGAATTCTTTGGGGGGAAAAAAGAAGCCTGGTTTTGCCCCAGGACAGTTTATATGCATAATTATTCAATATGTCAAATGGGCAAAAACAAAATAAACATCTCTTATACACTGGTAAGAAGGCAGCTATGAAAAAACACATTAAGAGAAATCTACTTGGGAAACACTTTTTATCTTGTTATGTCTGTCATGCCTACCATGTTCTTAAGAGAAAAGCTCAAGTAGCAACAGTGATAATAAATAAATAAATAAGTAAATAAATAAATAAATAAATAAAATCAGGGTCGGCAGGTGGTGTGGTGGTTAAAGGTGCTGGATTCCCACACGGCCAACTGTGCTTCAAGTCCTGGATCTGGTGGCTTGCTTTCTTGCTTTTCCTTTTTTCCTCTTTCTTTCTCTGTCTGGTCAAATTAAAAATAATAATAACAAATGGAATTGAATAAATAATTCTTTAAAAAGAAAGAAAAAAACAATAAAATCTAGAAGCTATAAATTTGAAAACAGGCAAAACATTTAAAATAGAGTGGAGGAGGGACCAGCAGATGGTGTAATGGTTATATCACTGGACTCCCACATAGTAGACCATGGTGTGAGTCCTGGACCCAGTGGCTTAAATTTATGATCATGCATGCCCACGATCCCAAGAAGAGAATGGAGAAGGGATTGCGGCCATTTCTTCTGGGGGGTGATTCTTCACTTTTTGTCTCTCTGGTAAGCACACATGCACTATAGCAAAAATCTCTCTAAAAAACAAACCACCAAACAAAATAGAGTGGAGGAGACTTTTCAATGTACCAGAAATGGAAATAAGCAGCTTGTTACCTGAGGGTGGAGGTGGTCTCTGTGGGGGAGCTGGACGTGTGGGAGGAGCGACTGGGCGGGGAGGGGGTGGCCGCTTGGGCTCTAAAGTCTGGGAAGGTTCTTTCTGCTGCGGCTGCACTGCTGGCTGAGTGTCATTAGGAGAACCTAAAAAAAGTATATCAGGAAAAATGATCAGGTTCCAGGTGATGCTGGCACTAAGAAATGTTCTATTTTGCTAATTTTTCAAATGTGTACTGGAGTGTAAAGAAGGGTACACATTTTCAGCATGGTAACAAAAGACAACCCTTTGGTACCCTGGGAGCAATACTGCCACTTCCATGCTGACTTCTTACCTAGGCCAAGGTGCTGAAAGCTGATTATTGAGTGGCCCTATCAAGATGGCATAAAATAACTGTTGAGTTAAATGATTTAAAGTCTGCCGGCCAATAGAGAGAAGAAAAAGAAAAGCCCAAGTAGTAATGAATTTTTACCATAACAGTAGAGAAATAGTGACAATAATGGTAAGTTTCCTTTCTACTAAAAGATTACCATCTATCAACTTTCCTCTTGTGTATGCAGAGAAAACAGTGTACGCTTTAGCATATGACTACAAAAGCCAAACAATAATAGCTCTCTAAAATCAAATACTTTGGATAGAGAGGCATATAAACTTTCAAATAAAATGCATACTCTGTGAACTTGGAGGTCCAGGAGTTCTTGATGGTGCTCTGCTTGGTCTGATGGGAAGGGATGGCACAG
Organism: Tupaia belangeri chinensis; assembly: GCF_000334495.1. Taxonomy (NCBI): domain Eukaryota; kingdom Metazoa; phylum Chordata; class Mammalia; order Scandentia; family Tupaiidae; genus Tupaia; species Tupaia belangeri. The sequence continues at coordinate 337,534 of NW_006159894.1, forward strand.
GACCCTCAGCTATTGTAGGTGACTGGCACGGACTGGTGCGGGGTGAAGAGCTTGGAGAAGTGCCAAGGCCAGAACTTGAAGATGGCTGGAGATGCTGAGGAAGAAGCTCCTCCACTTCAGCACTATAGTCATCAACATCACCTAAGGAAAAGTAAGATTTTTTTTTTCACCTGATACTTCAAAGAGTTAAAATACTCAAAATAAACATGGTAACATTATGACACTGCAAAACATAATGGATTAAGCATCTAGGCATGTACAAAAATCTATAGAACTAGTATAGAACAAGAATCAATACAAATGCTTTTACAGAAAATGTAAAGGTATCTATAGACTCAGAGCAGCAGGATGTTGGGGTGACTGACCACTGGCTGGGTTGACTCATTCCACTGAGCAGCTATTGCAGTGCTGGCTGACCCTGCTTTCCCTCCAAACATGTCTACTGTGCTCTGCAGAATAGCACCTAGGCACTCACCTGCCCCAGGGAGGCCCACACCCTGATAGCTAGCAAGCTCTCAGGCAGCCACCTGCCCCTTCTGACCCCCTAATCCCAACACAGACCTTCTTTGTTTTAACTAAATACTGGTTCTCCCCTGAGGTGGTCTCATGCCCACTTATCTCAGGATTGGTAAATGGGACCAAGGTGTCCCTTGCAGCCCAATTCCAGACATTAATCTTACAACCCTAAACCAAGTCCCATTTATCTGAGGCTATGCCATCAGGAAATTATGTAAGACTCTACCCTCATGTGCTGCAGTAACTGACAACCTCCAGTCTTCTGGTCACTCAAATCCATTCGAGGACTAGGCAGCGAGATGGTAAGTTGGATTCTACCATCGTTCTCTGTGACATCTATGTGGACAACCTGTTCCACAACCTAAATGCCTTCGTCATTCTTACTGAGACCTCCACTTGTAACAGATGCATTTCTCAGAATAGAAATAGTCATCTCACTCATTCTAGCCATCGCCCCCCAGCCTTCCAGTTTTCTCCCATAGTTTCGCTTTCTCTTTGACTTTATCAGGATCCAGGGCTCAATCCCTCTCATTTTAACCCAGTTCCATTTTGCTTTCTTCTGTAACTAGCGTCAGTCTATAGTTCTTCACCTCAGTCATCCCCATACTTGACTGTTATTCCATTGCAAGTGCCTGGCAGAGCCCCAGCTCCTCACCGATTCCACTGTTCAATCTTCCTATACTTGCACTTGGGTTGCTGAGCATGGCTGCTGAAGGAAACCACACCAGCGTGATGGCTCTGGTCACATTAAAGGTGTGGTGTCATCTCTTCTGGGCTCCCAAAGCTGCCTGACAGTCCGATGATTTCCTTGGCTCTCCCTTAACCCCTTCTCCTCAGGAGCTTTACCTCAAAGCTTCTCAACTCTCCTCAATCTGTGAATTGTCTCTCCTCATGCAGGCGAATGTCTACACCTAACCTCTGTAGAGAAAAAAGGTCTTAGGATAGGAACCCCCCCCCTTAAATGACCTGCCTCCACGTCTGATCACATAGCGGCACTTAGGTATCTGTGGACTGAACAAATAGGGTCCTACCCAGCCCAGTTTTCTCAGAGCTTTGCTCTATTATTCTGCTCTGCCCTTCCTGAAGATCATCATCCCTTTCCTCTCTACCAGGGCTAAGCCATCAGCACTAAGCATTCTCAAGCCTCTCTCATCTATACAACCATGTGGGCCAGGCCTCTGGCACAGCAGTTAAGCGCTATACACAGGAAGCTGACCAACCAACCAACCATGGTTTGAATCCTGGCTCTGGTGGCTTGAAAAACATGCCAGGATCATATGTGTGCATTCTCAGAACCTTAATGGGAGGGAGAAATGGAGCAGAGAGGACTGCAGTTGACCACACCCCATACGGTGTGCTTTCTCTCTCTTTAGCAGGCATGTGTCCTCTAGCAATTAAAACACATGCGCGTGCTCATCTCTGGAGCAACTTCCCTCTTCTCTTTTCCTCCAATCTTAGCCAAACTTCCTCAGAGCTGTCTACAAACTCTCTTTCCACTTCTTTGCTTTCCCTCCATACCAATTTACCACCATCTGGCTTCATTACTTCACTGAAATTACCCTCATAAGTGTCACCAACAGCTCCCTCCCTGTTGTTAAATCAGGCACCTTTCAGTCTTGTTTTTCCCCATCTCTCTGGTAGAAGACATCACTGATAATCCTTCACTGGTCCTTTTTTCTCTTGATTTTAAAGCCACGAAATTCTCTAGGCTCTTTGCCATTTCTATCAACAGTTGCTTTTTCTCCCCAATTTTCCTTTCATGGATAGTTTCTTCTATCTTTTTCAAAAAATTATTTATCTGATTTCCTTTATTATTATCATACTTCAATTTGACCAGAGAGAGACAGAGAAAGAGAAAGAGGGAGAGAGAGACTGAGAAAGCAAGCTGCCAGGTCTGGGACTCAAACCATGGTCAGCAATGTGGGAGTCATGTGCCTCAGCACGCCACCTGCCTTCTCTTCTGCCTATCTCTAACCTCTGTGTTTTCCATATTCATATTTAGGACTCTGTAATTTCTTCGTATCCAACTGTCTCTCTTTACATAATCTTACTAGCCAAAGTAATAAATGCCACAGCGCTGCCTGCCCTTATAGCTGCATTTTGAGCACACAGCTCTCTCCAAGCACCAGACCCACATATTCCACAGCTAATGCCTCGATCCTACTGACAACACAGACATCTCAAAACCAATGTGTTCAAAACAGCATTTACCTTCTATTCCACACTTGCTCCTGCCCTGCATTTTCCTTCATGTACGCCCTTGCAAACACCCTTGCACAGTCAATAGCTTCCCTTCTCTCCTTCAGTCCTATATACACGCCTTCTTCCCGGGTCATTTGCTCTATAGCATTTAATCCAATTCTCCCTGAGTCTTCAGATCTCAACTTAAATTTCAATTCCTCTAGGATACCTTGCTCATCTTCCCAAATCCAAGCTAAGCAACTTTCTTATGAGTTTCCACTGCACTGTTCATTATCACATGTACGTTACTTTACTATAATTGCTTACCTACTTGTGTGTAATAGTAAGCTGTGAGCTCTGGGATCACAGCTAATGAGTTTCCAGCATTGAGTATGTACCCAGCATATACAAGGTACTAAATAAACATGTGTGAATCAAGTAAACAAATAAACAGAGAATGTAAAAATGACATAATCTATTGGGTTGCTGGAAAAGTCATGATGCATCTTTGCAGAGAAAAACGTAGAAAAATAATGTCATGACTTTTCTGATGATCCAACAGCAAGATGTTTAACTCTTTCTTTCTTTCTTTTTTTTTTTTTTGTTGTTGTTATTTTATTTTATTTTTTTTCCATAAGGGTATATGAACTTGCTGGAGAGGGACAGGGAGAGGGAAAAGTGAGAATCACTCTCTACTTTTCTCTTGAGACCTTGCACAGGCACAAACATGCATCTTACATGATTTTCAAAGCCACAGGGTCTGTGACTTGAACCACGGTCAGCCATGTGGGAATCCAGGGCCTTAACCACCACACCACCTGCTGGCCTCAGATGTTTAACTTTTAAATGTGATATCCAGCTGTACAGGGGATGATAATATGATGTAGTCTCATTTTATAAAGTAAGGTATGCATTTTAATAAAAATAATATGCTAGAATAATTATGTATATTTTAGCCACACTTATAGAAATTATTATATCCTGTCCCAAATTCTAAACTTTTTTTTTTTTTTTTTTTTTTTTACTGCCAGATGGCATATGTGCTGGCCGGAAAGGGAGAGAAAAGAAGCACCCTCCAATGGGACATGGTCATGCTGCAATTTTCCCTCATTTCTCTTTCCCATCAGGATTTTGGGAGTGCATGCACATACACTCAAACCAAGATTCGAATTCCTGTTGGCCATCAGGGATCTGGTTCCAGTGCACAGTGCTGAACCACTGAGCAACAGAACCAGCTCCTGAATTCTAAACTGTAAATGGTTACATTTTTACAGATGGCTTCAGTTTCAAATGTAAGCTAGCTACTGATACTTTGAATCTTTTTAAATTACTTTGAAATATAGCCTATTCTGTAGGGAATATTTTGAATTCGTTTCTGTTGTTAAAATACACTTGAAACTTCTTTATTTTTATTTATTTTTTTAACCTTAATTCTAATTATTGGGACCAAACCACATGTCAAAAATATCCATTTATGCTTTCATCACACAAGAATATAAACAAGCATTTATAACAGTCTTAATGGCAAATACATTTAAAGTTTTAGTATAAGCAAAATAAACACAATATGATACAAACAAACTCTAATTCAAGTTGCTATTTGTGTTTCAAGAAGGAGAGGGATAAGCTTAGACAGGAAGACCTTACTGATGGGAAGGAAACTTATCCAAGATGTAAAAGTCAATTTGCTCAAAGAACAAACCTTCCATGTCGAAATCGGCTGTCACCTCAGCATCTTCACCAAGCAGGGTAGAGCTTGTTGAGGATGGCAATGTAACACTGATTTTCTCTAAACTCATTTCTTCTTCCAAATTTTTGATCCAGTCTGGACTTTTTAAAGTAATAGTTACAGTCCGATTCAATAACTAGTTGAGTAAAAAAGATATAAAATTAAAATTCATTGACATACAAATGAACTATTTTGGAATAAAGGAGCCTTAGCTGTACTGTGCAATGGTATAATTTAGTTAGACTCAATTCAACACAATTCACTGGCATACACTAAATTTTTAACTAGTTTAGTGGTTGTTTTCAATTCTTCCTTTAAAAGCCTGTAGCGCAACCTTTCTTTCCTCTTTCCGCCATCTTGGAGCCCGTGGAGGCCTGCTGGGAACAGGACTTCTAAAAGGCAACTGTGTCTGGAAGGCTGTGGTCCAAGGCCATTTTTGCTGGCTATAAGCGGGGCCTCAGGAACCAAAGGGAGCACACAGCTCTTTTTTAAATTGAGGGTGTTTATGCACAAGATGAAATGGAATTCTGTTTAGGCAAGAGGTGTGCTTATGTGTACAAAGCAAAAAGCAATACAGTGACTCCTGGTGGCAAACCAAATAAAACCAGAATAAGCTGGGGAAAGGTCACCGGTACCCATGGAAACAGTGGCATGGTTTAAGCCAAATTCCAAAGCAATCTTCCTGCTAAGGCCATTGGACACAGAATCTATGTGATGCTGTACTCCTCAAGGATTTAAAATAATGAAACGTAAATGAATAAAAATGGGTTTGTGTTGGGGGGGAAAAAAAGTCTATAGTGCTAGGGCCGGCAGGTGGTGTGGTAGTTAAGGACACTGTACTCCCACATGGCTGACCACAGTTTGAGTCCGGGACCTGGCAGCTTGCTTTCTCACTTTCTCTCTCTCTCACTCTGTCCTTTTCTGGGCAAATTAAAATAAATAAATAAATACATAAAGTAAAGTAAAATAATTCTTTAAAAAAAAAAGTCTGTAGTGCTAATGAAGAGGTTTCCCCCCACCCCCTTTCTTTTAAGGTTTTTGCATTAGGACACATGTACTTGCTGGAGACAGAGACAGATGAAGAAAGTGACAAATCGCCCCCCCATGGGGACAGCCAAATTGCTATTCCTTACTCTCTATTCTTCTCCTAGGATTTTGGTCACTTATAAATTTGCTCTGCATGATTTTCAAGCCTCCACATCAAGAACTTGAACTGTGGTGGGCTATGTGGTACTCCAGCGCCTTAAGCATCACGCTAACTCCTGGCCCATAATAAAGGAATTTTTGCTTTTGTTTTTTTCTAGGTTGCACACAGATTCTAGTTTCCTTTGCTATAGGCAGTACCTTCCTGGCCAGGTACAAATATATAGACAACTTCACAACATAACTTTATGTATCCTTTGATTTTGATCCAGATTAAATAATTATTCCTACATAAATAAAGAAGTAACAGTAAAAACATCTTTATAATGTATTTCTTATTCTTTCATAACTTGGCATAACAACCTTGACAACTCCTATATCATCAGCCGCTATATGCTAATCTACATAATTGTAGTATTTCAAATGTCAGAGGAATATTATGAGAACCGAAGACCATTTTAAATCTTCAACAAGTCATTCTGAAGAGAGAGTGACTGCTACACGTGAAAGCAGAACTGTGCTTTCCTTTAAATTTGACTGGGTTTTAGATTAAAATATAATCTAAAACAATCAATGCATTTTTGTGATCAATTTAAATCATGTCCTGTCGATATATTGAAAAATATTTTAACAAACTTGCTTTCTTGATTGTAAGTGCTCCCTCTCACATAGTTTTGACTTCTTTTGTTTTCAGAATTTCTTGACATAAAATGTGAACTTTTTTCAGTATTTGAAATGAACTGAGTAGCTGTTACCAATAGGGGGATACAGAGCCTTCTTGGCTCAAAGTCTTTCTGATATTATCGGGTTGTCGGAAAAGTCATGATGTATTTTTTCTACTAATTACAATTTTCTAATGCCTCAAAGGGATGGATTTGCTATCTGAGGGAATTATTTCATTTATGATGGAAAAGAAGAACCTGTACACCATGATCCAAGTTAATAAGCAAGTTCCTAGGATTAAAAAGCACCTTCTTCCTTTGTTTCTTGGTAAATATTTTCTTCACTTGATAGAAATCTTTTCTACTATACAGATAAGCCAGAATATCGACCCCCAATTAAAAATTTAAAACTTTTTACATCAGAAAATATAAAAATATAAATCAAATTGGTAAATGTTTTTCTTCTTAGTTTATATCTTTTTATTTTTAATTTTTTAATTGCCAGATGGCATATGTGCTCACGGAGAGAGGGGGAGAGAGAGAAAGGAGAGAAAGCACCGCTCAGTGGGGCAAGGTTTTGTCATAATCCCGTCTCTATTTTTCTATCTTGTTGGGATGCTGGGCATGAATGTAAACATACCCAGTGTGTTTCTCAAGCCTGTGCTCAGTGTGTTTTTCAAGCCACTGGTGCTGAGATTCAAACTACAGTTGACCATGTGGATCTAGCTCCTTTAACCACTAGACTAAGGTGTCTGCCCTATACCAATGGTTAAAATCTCTAGGGAGAGATGATAACAACTTAGGCTAATTGGAAATCTAGTCTAAATGAAAAATACTGGCCCACCCAGTGGTTTGGTGGTTAAAGCAGCTGGACCCCAGATGGCTGACTGCACAGTTTGCATACCAGATCCAGTGGCTTGAAAAATGTGCCAGACACGTGTACATGCATGCCCAAAATCCTGAGAGGAGGGGTAAATGAAGAGATAAATGGAGACCCTGCCTCTTTTAGCGAGCACACGTGCCCTCTGGGAATTTTTTTTTTTTTTAATCAAGCAACTCCTAGGGACCAGCAAATGGCGTAGTGGTTACGTTGCTAGACTCCACATGGCTGACTGCAGTTCAAGACCTGGACTCAGCGGCTTAAGACTCACGCTGGGTGCGTGTGTGTGTATGCCCAAGATCCCAGAGGAGAATGGAGGAGAAGAGATTGTAGTGTGGCTATCACCCCTTGGGAGCATGATTTCTTGCTTTCTATCTCTCTGTCTCTCTCTGTCTCTCTTGTGAGTGCATATGCCCTATAGCAAAAATCTCTCTTTAAAAAAATTATGTATCTCACACTTCTCTTTAAAAAAATTACGTAACTCCTCAAGCACATCATTAGGTCTTTTGCCTTCTCTAACTGAAAATACATTTAGATCATTTTAATGTAGGTCTGTAAAAATATTAACGTAATCGTTGACATTTAATTCCAGAACGGTATAGAATAAATAATGCTACCTTACCTCTTTACCATTGAGGCTTAGAACATTCAAGGCAGAGCTTCCCTCCAAAAATGTAACCCACATTTTATCTTCTACGAATCTTTAAGAAAGAGAAAAATAAAAAACTGTAATCAATACCTTTGATGTAACTAGCTCCATGAGTAGTCCAATGAGTACTGATTAATAGGGCCTACAGAGGCAAAAAGAGGGAGAGCAGTAGTAGGGCTGGTGGCCATCTGGAGAGGGCATGCTTCCCCTAAAAGCATCAAATCCCAAATTCTTTCAAATACTACCCTAATAAATCAGCCAGAAGAAACAGACTGTGTAACTCCTTTTTTGTTCCCTGCTAGTCCAATTCCTCATTTCACTGATAAAGAAAAAAGGGCCAGAAGTTAAGTGTCTTACTCAAAGAGACCACACAAGGAGAATAAGTTACAAGGTTAGGATCCAAATCTCCTGACCTCAGAGTTGAGTACAATGTATTTCTACTAGCTCAATGACCTTCCTGAGGACATTCTTTCTGACCAAGAAAGATGATAAGGCATCTTTGGGATAGGGATAAGGCATCTTTGGGATAGGTAAAGATGTCAGTGGGAAAACAAAAATAGAAACAAAAACAAAAATCAAAAAATGGGACTGGCTCCAAGGAGCCTTAGGCTTTGGTCCTTGTCTTGAGAAGACCTCTTGGGACTTCAGTGGTCTACATTATAATTCTAAAGTAATACCTTTGAAGTAAGAAATTCTCCAAAGGAAAAAAAATAATAAAAAGGGCATTAGAAGAACTTATGAAGAATATGGTCACTGATACATTATCACAGATAAAATAAAACACGTTATAATGTTAGCAGTCTTATTTACAGAAATAATTTTCTAAGTTCAAATACTTCCACTTTATAAACTAAGTTCAGAAATCTTTGCAGGTTGTTCAAAAACTAGAAAGGACAAAACATGTGTATACACATATACTCTAAAACAAGGATTCAAAAGTATGAATTATAGGGAACCAGCAGTTAGCGTAATGGCTATGTCGCTGGACTCCCACGTAGTCAACCGCGGTTCGTGTCCCGGACCCGGTGGCTTAAATCTCACGCCGGGCGCGAGTGCGTGCGTGCCCAAGATCCCGAGAGGAGAATGGAGGAGAAGGGATTGCGGCGTGACCATCCCCCCTGGGGGGTGATTTCTCGCTTTCTGTCTCTATGTCTCTCTCTGTCTGTCTGGCGAGCGCACGCGCCCTACAGTGAAAAGCTCTCTAAAAAAAAAAAAAGTATGAATTATAAACATTAAGAAAAAAAGGCCAAAAACAAGTGTTGTTTACCCAGTAGAAATCAAGGGCCTAGAAGAGATTTCTACAATCACTCAAATGTGACCAAGGTAACTGACTCAGTTTCTTGGCATAAAGTTATAAAATTGTAGGATGCTTTTATCTGAAATACACAGAGACATCATTCTTACCTAAATACCATGAAGGTATCTTCTTCAAACAGTTGGCAATGGAAACTATCCCTCCTCCTAAGGTTATAATCACCACTGTAAAACTGCACTTACACTGAGCAGCTCCACTAGGCCCTCCAAACCCCGAATATGATCTGTTCTTTAGTAGTGGTGCCTAAGCACGTGTGGACTGAGGGCAGGGCTGATCTCTAGATCATCATTCACAATTAGCAATAAGCTCCTTACCTATTTCTAATTTTAATAAGGGATTCTGGTTTTTACATCCATGGATTTATGATGTCTTTTTTTTAGTAGCTGTATTTTCTTCCTGCTGTCACTGCTAAGGTAAATGTTTCTAGACTTTTCCCTCAATTAACATAAATATCTAGGAGCCAGCAGATGGTGTAGCGGTTACATCACTGGACTTTCACATGGCCAACCATGGTTCGAGTCCCAGACCCAGTAGCTTAAACTCATGCCAGCCCGTGTGTGTGCATGCCCAAGATCTTAGGAGGAGAATGGAGAAGTAGGGATTACAGCGTGGCCATCCCCCCAGGGGGAGATTTCTCACCTTCCTCTCATTGTCTTTCTTTCTCTCCAACAAGCGCACACACTTAAGGCAAACTGCTAAAAAAAAATTAATTTTATATACATATCTATACACACACACACGTAAACTCGTCCCATATTCATTTTCAAGGACTTGAGTCACTCTTCAACAGTTGTCTTATTCTAAACCAAAAGGTAATACTCCATTTAATCTTACTGCATATAGTAGTCCTCTCCTTGTTTACTTTCAGTGTCTGCTTTCTCTTTTCCAACATGGTTATTTTAGAGCATAACAACTGGAATATTCCAGATATGGTGATACCTCATGGCTTTACAACATTAAGGCAATGCCTTCTTTTCTTTTCTTTTTTCTTTTTTCTTTTTTTTGGAGAGGTTTTTGCTATAGGGCGCGTGCGCTCACCAGACAGAGACAGAGAGACAGAAAGCGAGAAATCACCCCCCAGAGGGGATGGCCAAGCTGCAATCTCTTCTCCATTCTCCTCTCGGGATCTTGGGCACATACACACATGCGCCCTGGGTAAGTTTAAGCCACTGGGTCCGGGACGTGAACCGCGGTCGACTACGTGGGAGTCCAGCGACATAGCCATTACACTAACTGCTGGTCCCAACAACGCCTTATTTTCTTACCAATACTTTTCTTAATGATTACAAGCATTTTGGGGAAAGCTTTTTGGCTCTAAGCACCAAGGTCTTTAGAGACTGGGTCGAAAGGCAGGCAGGCCCTTTTCATATATATTAGTCTTTCATCCCTTCTACAGTTGAGATTTTTTCTGGCTGAGTGTGATATTTTACATCTGCTCATGAAGACATTTTGCTGCTGCTCTGCTACCCACTCATGCGGTTCACATGATGTGTCTGGTGGTTTGGTATTTCTACACTTGGCAAAGCTTACCGTCATCTGTGAACTTGGATATTTCACTCTGTACTTCTAGAACCTTAAGATTTTATTTATTTATCTATTTATTTTTGGAGAGGTTTTGGCTATAGGGCGTGTGCGCTCGCCAGACAGACAGAGAGAGACAGAGAGACAGAAAGCGAGAAATCACTTCGGGGGGTAGGGGGGGGAGGGCCATGCTGCAATCCCTTTTCCTCCATTCTCCTCCCGGGATTTTGGGCTCCTCTCGGGATCTTGGGCACACACGCACATGTGCCCGGCGTGAGTTCAAGCTACCAGGTCCGGAACTCGAACTGCGGTAGACTACGTGGGAGTCCAGCGACATAGCCATTATGTTAACTGCTGGTCCCCAAGAACCTTAAGATTTTAGAAATTTCTTGTTTTAGTTCATTTTAAAGCCTTGGGGTACATTTTTGTCATATGATTCGAAAGAAGACTAAACAATTTCTTTTGCATTTGTTCATCTACTGTCTGAAAGGACTTGAGGCATCTCAGGCATGATTTTCACTCCACAGAAACCACACCACCCTAATTCTGTGGACTCTACTGCTCAGTATCTGGGGAAGCCACCACATACACACTGAACCTCCCGACTAGATTACAAGCTGGAGTCACAGTTCAACTTCTCTGCTCTTTCACAGCACCTAGGATAGGGATCTGCCCACCAAATATCTGTAAAACACACCAATTTCATAGTCAAAAAAATGGAGTTTAAACATACATGTCACTCAATCTCTCAAAATTGATGTATACTTAGAAGAGAACATTTTTAAAACAAGGAAAGAGGTTTCTGGTTTCGCAAAAAGCAGATGGTTGAATCAATGAGGAAAACCAAGATTGGAATGGATGACCTTGACTGACTTTATCACATCTTTTCTGGCTGGAAATTAAATGCACTGAAAGTTACTTAACACATCAAATTCCTTAAACTAAGGGGGTAAAATTCACTCTACTTTACTCTTATTTCTCCTTAAAAAATAAAATGGCAATTTCAGCTTCATTTTGGTATCTGGCTCTATGTTCTAGCCTTAGGAATCTTGAGAGGTCATATCTAAGCTTGCACATATTTTTGTCAATTGTTTGCATAGTTTCATTATTTAATTTTTAATTTAAGCATTCTGTTTCAAGTCTATGAGCTCTCTAAATAACATCTACAGAATTATTTTTCTTTAGTTTGAAAACAGAAATACTCCTATTTTATTCAAATATTAAGTTATGTGTAATATAGTATTTATGGACCATGAGTTGCCTTTTTTTTTTTTTCTTTTTCTTTCTTTTTTTGGAGAGGTTTTTGCTATAGGGCATGTGTGCATGCCAGAAAGACAGAGAGAGACAGAGAGACAGAAAGCAAGAAATCACTCCCCCTGCCCCCCCGGGAGGGATGGTCACGCTGCAATCCCTTCTCCTCCATCCTCCTCTCGGGATCTTGGGCACGCATGCACACGTGCCCGCCGTGAGTTTAAGCCACCGGGTCCGGGACTCGAACTGCGGTCAACTACATGGGATTCCAGCGACACAGCCATTACTCTAACTGCTGGTCCCATCCATGAGCTGCTTCTGAATAACAAATGTTTTACTCACCTTATAAGTATAACTTCACCAAAATTAGCAAACTGCTGCAAAAGCTCATCAATCAAGGCATCATCAAAAAAATTATTTTCTGGTGAAGAACTTTTGATCGAAACCAACACTGTACCATCTGGTGGACCTTGAACTGCAATTACTTCTTTATAAATGTTTTGCCTCTCTTCTGCTTCAACTTCAAATATATCTATATCGATTAGGGCAACAACAGGCCTTAAGGTATAAAGGAAGACAGATACGTTAGAAATATTTTTTTATAAGTGATATTTCAAACAAATTGCAAGGACTATTAGAAAAATGGAGACAATTTAAACCTATGGTCAGATGTCTTCAGCTCAGCTCTTCCATAATGAAGCAAAGTGCCAGGAGTCCACGTGTAAAGGATTTTGCTTTCATCTTGAAAACTAGCATTTAGAAGATCTAAATCTTCAGCTGCAGTGGGAATAAAAGAAAACACAAAAGAAGGCATATGAGCATACCATATCATGGGGGGCTATGAGATCTCTCCTGCCTCTCATTAGCTTCAGCTGTCTGAGGCTGGATGCCAGATGCCCTGGCTAACAGGCAAGAATTTCAGATCCCTTTAAGATAAAAGGCTTTTAGTAAAGCTATCATTTCATCCTTTCTCCAGTAAAAATTAAGACATGGCAGCCTTTGAGCCAGTCTTTCTCAGTCTGCTCAGGCTCGCTCCTACCTCTCACTTTTACTAAATAAACTACCTTTTATTTCACTATTGGCATCTTTCATTCCATTCTTTGTCTGAAACACCAAGAACCTGGCTATCATCGCAGAAGCCAAAAAGCAACATATAATGTGGTGTGCCAGGCCCGGTGGCAAACTCAAAGGAAAAACAGGTCATAACTCTCAGAAGGACTCAAGGGTCCTGGAGTCTCTCAGTCCAGCTGAGGGCATTCAGCCAAAGAAACGATTCTGGGGATGAAAAAGGACGTGGCAAGTAGAAGATGCTCAGGCCACTGTCCCAGAGCTTCTTTCTCCTCCAAGGGACAGCTCAGGAGGCATGGGAAATAACCACTCAGTTCCCGGAACTCACTACTTGGCTGTGTCCTTACCATTGGGAGAATTTTGGCCCTGGTAAAGAAAAAATGCTTAATATTCTTTTGTAATAGAGCTTGGCCTCAATATAAACTTGGGGACCAAGAACAATGGCTGCTAAATGGGACCATTAGTCATAACACTATCTTGCAGCCAGATTCCCTATGTAGAAAAAAATGACAAGTGGTCCCAAGTCCCCTGTGTCTAAGCCTTTATGGTTCCTTACCAAGACTCTTCCCTTTGCAGAAAAGTCAATCAAATCCCTTCCCTAAGGCCTCAGCCAAATATGGATATAATAGATGATCTTTTGTTATAAACCCTGATGGAACTCCTACGAGAACATACTCCCTTCTCCATACCGTTCCTCACCTTCTGCCCCAAGCACGGCTATGTTCACCCCAAAGGAAACAGAAGGAATAGATAATCAATCCCTCAGTTCAACACATACTTGAAGTAGGACCCCCTTCCTACTCAGAAAAATAGCTGGACAAGAAGACCCAATTAGAGTCCAAGTCCCTTTTGCCATTACTAATACTCAACAATATAGGTAAAAGTTGGGCAAATATTCTGAAGGCCCCAATAAATGTTCTGACAGTTCCAGATACTGATCCTGGCTTTCAACCTCTTTTGGAGGGAGAACTACAGCCAATTCATTCTGGCTACCTGTTGTATGGCTATGGAGAAAAGGATAAATCTTAAATGTAGCACACAAAAAAGCAGATGCTACATTTGCTAGCATCCCACAAGGAAATTTTCCAAGAGGAGAAACTGTCCCGACAACTGATCCTGAATGGGATATAACACCCCAATGGGAATGAATTGGAGGGTCTCTTGGCAAGAATGAGACATGAGCTACAGAAACCCTACAAATTATGACAAAATAAGAACAACTGTACAGAAAAAAGATGAAAACCCAGCTGCCTTCTATGATAGGTTAAAAGAGAGATTTAAAATATATTCTCATCTGGACCCTACTTCTCTGCAGAAGAGAGCCCTTTTGGGATAAGACTTCATTAGCCAATCTGCCCCAGATGTCAGGAGAAAACAACTCCAAAAGCTACAAATGTGAGCCCAAACAAATCAGTCTCTATTACTTGACACTATCTTTGTGGCTTTTAATAATTAGGACCTCGAGGAGGGAAAAAAAGAACAAAACTAAGAAAAATGACAAGTCAGGCTTATGGCTATTTGACACTATCTTTGTGGCTTTTAATAATTAGGACCTCGAGGAGGGAAAAAAAGAACAAAACTAAGAAAAATGACAAGTCAGGCTTATGGCTATCACAACTGGCAAAGCCCTTCATATCCACCGACCACCAAATGTTTACCTAAAAGCCAGAGAGAAAAATCATAGATTCCTGCTTCAAGTGAAAGAAGACTGGACAGTGGGCAAGAGACTATACCCAGCTACCTCCTGGACCCTGAATTCAATGTCAAGATATGGGAAACAATCCCTGGCATTGGAGAGTTGACTGTCCTCTCTTCTGAAGGGGGAAATGGTCAGCCAAGACCCTCACATGCCAAGGGGAAGAAATCAGTAACTGAGCAGGCCCAGGGAGATCCTCTATGCCCCTGTCCGGAGAAGTCATCATAACCACTGAGGAACCCTGGATAACTCTGGATGTCATGGAAGCTGCAAAACTGTAAATGACCATACAACAGGGATACCAACCCCTTGGGACCTCTACTGAATTCTTCTGCGAGTCATCCAGCACCAATGACAGTCCTCCCAACAACACATCTTGGGACTTAACTCATTGACCTGCTGCTGGTCCTACTCCTCCACCTGGATCAAATAGGGTGAGAGTTCTGTGGTCTCCGATAGGTAGGATCAATGCCCTTTTCCAGCATGAAGCAGTTACAGAAGATGGACCATCCATCTTTAACTCCCCCGCAAAATATTTATAAGAATCATGCCTCTTGGAAAAAATGAGGCAGGAGAAAGCTAGAAAATGGAAGTAGATAAGGGGGCTGGAGCTTCTGCCCATGTGGCTAGATAGAAAACTGATCAGAGCAGAAAAGTCCTTGACTAAGGTAATGCAGGCAGGAGACTGGGGGCAAGTGGGTGAGGGGATGTCTAGCTGACTAAGACACATTTATAGCCAATGAGATGAGTCAGTGGGCCCAGCTACATTTGATAGAGATAATGAGATAATAACAATCAGTAGATCCAATCAATGATCAACCAACATGACCTAGATGAAAAAACTATAAACCTCACAGAATGCAACTGTGGGGCCACTTGAGCCACTCTGTCTGCTCAGACCTGCTCCTACTTCCTGGGAATGTACTTTCACTTCTACTTAATAATAAACTACCTTTTCCTTACAAAAAAACTAAGACATAGCTTACTTCTAAGATTACTTAAGGGCCTATGACCAACCACTGTTTCATAAATTATTCAACAGAAAAGGGTAGTTTAAAATATATGCAAATCACTTTAGTTATGCAAGTTAAAAACCTGAATTAGCATTTAATTGAAAATTTCACACAAAAGGTTTCCTTGCTTCTTTTAATGAACTTTTATCACTGAAGAATTCAGAAAGCAGACTGAGAAATTAAGTAAATTATTATAAACGGATCTGGAAATACACTTAAAAATCAGTCTTATATTTAAATTTTATATATTCTATTCCAGATAACTTTTGTTAAAGAACAAAAAAGCTCTCGGGACCAGCAGTTAGTGTAATGGCTATGTTGCTGGACTCCCACGTAGTTGACCACGGTTCGAGTCCTGGACCCGGTGACTTAAACTCATGTCGGGCGCCTGTATATACATGCCCAAGATCCCGAGAGGAGAATGGAGGAGAAGGGATTGTGGGGTGGTCATCCTCCTTGGGGGGGTGATTTCTCACTTTCTATCTCTCTGTCTATCTCTAGCTTTCTGGTGAGCGCATGCGCCTAGCAAAAACCTCTCCAAAAAAAAAGAAAAAAAAAAAAAGCTCTCCTCTCATTTGTTATTTATAACACTCCCTTCTTCTTCATAAAATTTGCATTAATTCATTTAAGTAAAGAAGTCCATTCCCCAACCTGATCTGTCAAAAGGCCATTTTCTCCTTCTCCAGAGGACACGGTCTGTCCATGCAGGGGTGCGGCACTTTTCGCTGGTGTCATAGTCATCGGAAAACAAATCATATTTATATGTTGGTGCAAAGGTTACTTTTCCTTCCAAAAATCCTCTAAAAATCTAAAATAAATACAAAAGAAGTTATTCCAAAATGCAAAGAAGTTTTTTTTATACAGGCAGCCACTTGTAAGCTATATTGCATGCTGAATACTCTCAGATGAAATTTGTATGTATCTGATGAATACTTTTAACTAAAAAGAAACTAAATAGAAACCAGCAGGTGGCATACTGGTTAAGGTGCTGGACTTCCATGTGGTCAAATGTGGTTCCAGTTCTAGAACCATTGGCTTGAAACTCACTCTGGACATGCGTGTGTGCATGCCCAAAATCCTGAGAGCAGAATGAAGAAGGGACTGCAGCATGGCCATCCTCCTGGGAGGAGGAGGGGGTGATTTCTCGCTTTCTGTCTCTCTTTCTCTGTGTCTCTCTGGAGAGCACCCTATCGCAAAAAATATTTCTTTCTTTCTAAAAAGAAAAAGAAATCTAAAGACAAGTGTATGGACATCAATTAAGCAAACTAGCAATATAAACCATAAAAAGGGGATTTCCCCCAATCTTTTGGGCTATATGAAACATTCAGAAAGATAGAAAATTGGGGAAATCACCTAGCTTGATGACGTATTTTAAAATTAGGAACTGTAGTCTACAAAGGTCAAATGTTGCCCAAAGTGTTGGAATTCAAGTCTGAAGATCTCTAGGTACTATATCATAGGGCTGCTTTACTTAAAAATAATTTTCTTTTCCTAAAAATTTGCTGTAGGGTGCAAATGCTTGCTGGACAGACACAAAGATAGAAAAAGTGAAAAAGCGCCCTCCAAGGAGGGTGGCCACACCACAATCTCTTCTGTTCCATTCTCCTCTTGGGATTCTGGGCATGCATACACATGCACCTGGTATGTTTATGGAGCCACTGGGTCAGGGACTGATACTCCATAGTCATCCATGTGGAATCAGGCTGCCTTAACCACTGCAACACCAGCTGGCCACCACCTCATTCATATACATATATATATTTATTTTATTTTATTTATTTATTTATTTTTTTTTCCAAATAAATACTCCTAAAATGTTGTGGTCTTAAGTTCTGTTTGTTTTTAATTTGCTACCAGGGACATGTGCTTGCTAGAGAGAAACAGGGAACATGAGAAAGCATCCCCTATGGGTGAGAGTCACCATGATCTTTTCCCCTCTTCCCCTCTATTTCTCCTTTCAGGATTTTGGACAAGTGTACACACATGCCCAGTGTGTTTTTCTAGCTACTGGGTCCAGAACCTGAACAGCATAGACAGCCATGTGGAAACCAGCCACCTTAACCACCACACCACTGGCTGGCCTGAAACAAGTTTCAAAAAGGCAGATGAAGCCCAGATGCCAGCGGTGCAGGCAGTGGGACTCCACTATAAGACACTGGAGTCATATAAGAAGGCTCCGGGATTGGATCCCACGTTGACCTGAACATACAAGGCCTGTGATCGCAGCTGGTTAGAAGACTGGGGAAAAGAGTGGCATAGCAAGACTCTGTTGGGGATCCCTCTCTATAGCACATGCTGTATAGCAAACTTAAAAAAATAAATAAATCATGTGTGTGTGTGTGTATTTATATATATATATATTTTTTTTTTTTTTGGAGAGGTTTTCGCTATAGGGCGCGTGAGCTCGCCAGATAGACAGAGAGAGACAATAGAGCTAGAAAGCGAGAAATCATCCCCCAGAGGGGATGGTCACGCCGCAATCCCTCCTCCTCCATTCTCCTCTCGGGATCTTGGGCACGCACGCACACGCGCCCGGCGTGAGTTTTAAGCCACCGGGTCTGGGGCGCAAACCGCGGTCAACTATGTGGGAGTCCAGCGACATAGCCATTACGCTAACTGCTGGTTCCCTGTATTTATATTTTTTAAGAGAGTTTTTTTATCTTAAATTTTCAAAACACTTACAAAAATTTGGGGGCAAATCACAACACAGTGTATGTGCTAACTAGAGAGACAGAGAGAAAGAGAGTGAGAAATCACTCCTCCAGGGAGGATGGCCACACCGCAATCCTTTCTCCTCCACTCTCCTCTCAGGATTTTTGGGCACGTAAGCACTCACAACCTGCGATAGTTTCCAGCCACTAACTCCAGTCCTCCAATCAGCCACGTGGGAGTCCAGCACCTTAACCATTACGCCACTTGCTGGCCAAAAGTAAATCATATTATAAAGACATAATGATACTTTTCTTTCTGGAAATTACTATGGGTTTTCCTTTCTTTTTTTCCGTTTTATCTATACTTACCTATCTACCAAACTTTTCTTTTACCTATAAATAAGTAGTTAAGTACAAAGAAATTTTAACAATTAGAAAAAAACTGATTAAGGAAAGCATGTTTCATAACCAAAAATATCTTCTCCTCAATGCAAGTATGTATATACCTGTCCAGCATTTTTCTGATTGATAAGTTGATCTCCTGCTATAAGAGAATCCCAATTTTGCTGTCTAATGAGTTCTTTAACTTCCTCATTAGGTAGATCGATTCGATAGTTGAAATCACCACACCAAAATACATAGTCATGGGAAAAAAGCATCCTTCCCTAGAATAAATGAGATAAATTTTTAAATTCAAAACAAACAATTTTTAAAATGTTTTATAACTATTTATTTGCCTTAGATGTGTTTGCCTCTTTCTTTCTTCAATCCAATAGTTGTAATACATGAAATATCTAATTTGACTATTATTGACTTTTCTAGGAATTATCCTAAATTTTCAAAACACAAAAATTTTGGGGCAAATCAAAACACATTTTAAAGCTTTATCTTCAAGACTAAGAAGCAAGAGCTTACCATAGGAAAACTCAATTTTCGTGCTATTTCTACAAAATCTTCATTTCTTTCTTTGACCTGTGACTGTCCTGCAGCAAAGTGGCTACAGACAAAGCAAAGGCTGGTTGTATGAAAAAGCATTCGGATTGCAACGGCTCCCTTATTTCCAGTTGCACCTCCCATTCCAGTCTTCACAGTATCAACTGCGACATCCCTTTAAAACAAAGCATTGTAAAAACAGGAAGTTAGGAATATACCTCATATAATCATATAACTACATATCATTTAGCATTTTGTGGGCAAGCCTATGAAATAGGACAGTTAAGCTATCAGTGACTCTTAAATAAAGACATTTTAAAACAAGAACTACTAGGGGCCAGCAGGTGGCATAGTAGTTACGGTGCTGGACTCCCACGTGGCTGACTGTGACTCATGCCAGGCATGTGTGTATATGTGCATGTGCATGTGTGCTTAAAGTCCCGAGAGGAGAATGGAGAAGGGATTGCAGCATGGCCCTGGGAGATGATTTCTTGCCTTCTGTATCTCTGTTGAGCACACATGCCCTGTAGCAAAAATCTCTCAAAGACAAAACAAAAGAAGAACTACCCAGTGGTTCTCTCAAACAACTAACAGTCTAGGCTTTTTTCTTATTATTTAATAATGGTAGGAAGTAGCCTTAGGAGAGTGCTCTGCTTACTGACCTGATATAAGGAGCATGCTGCGGTCGGATAAAAACAAACAGACAGACGCCCACCAACTGCTCTGAAGCCAGCAGCACATACTTGTTGTCTCTTGAGATTGTCTTCTGAAGTTCCACAGCCCAGAGCTTCTGATTTGTTGTGCTACAAGAAAATATTAAAGTGGGAATCTTTAAAAAGATATTGACAATAGCCTTTTTTATAAGACAACTGTCAATTACACCTTTCCCCAAATGTCATAAGACTCTGAAATCTTTATGCAGGCTGTTCTTGTTTCCTTTAAAAAGGAAAACCTAAAATTTAGCCAAAAGAGAACTACAATTCACTGTATAATCTATTACTCCTTTACAAAGAAAAAGTGTGCTGACTTATTCAAAGACTACTTACTAGATGAGAAACCTCAAGCTTGTACATGTCATTTTTTTCTTTAGGTATTCATTAGGATTATGAAGAAAAAAATTATCTGGAAATATTTATTTTTCCAATGACATATTTATCAGATTTTTTCTTCAAGTTTTTCAAAATTCTAATTTTTGCTTGAAAATTCAAGTTTAATCACTGACAACAAATACTCTTGGCTTGTTTCTCTTGAAACACTTTGACCAAAACAACACACGGTAACAGACTGATGCAGAAGTAGATATAAAAATCCAGCAGTCCTAAATCAAGACAGTAATTTTCAAAATTACAAAATAATCCTGTCCTTCTGGGAACCAGCAGAAAGTTCTCGCTTTCTGTCTCTATGTATCTCTCTGTCTGTCTGGCAAGCACACGCACCCTATAGTGAAAATCTCTCAAAAGAAAAATAAATAAATAAATAAATAATCCTGTCCTTCTCAGAAATTCTTTTGTTTTAAAGAAGTTATTTTTAAAACTATGCTATTTATTGGGAACCAGCAGATAGCGTAATGGCTATGTCGCTGGACTCCCATGTAGTTGACTGCGGTTCCCGTCCCAGACCCAGTGGCTTAAAACTCATGCCAGGTGCGTGTGCATGCGTGCCCAAGATCCCGAGAAGAGAATGGAGGAGAAGGGACTGCGGCATGGCCATCCCCCCTGGGGGGTGATTTTTCGCTTTCTGTCTCTCTGTCTCTCTCTCTCTGTCTGGCGAGCACACGTGCCCTATAGCGAAAACCTCTCAAAAAAATATGCTATTTATGTTAACAGGTAATGATTTTATTGTTTTTTTCAATGAACTAAATGCTTTTAAAATTTCAGTTTTGATTTCTAGTACAGTAAATGTCAAGAGATATAAACATTAACAAAAGTTCTTTAAAATTCTCAATACTTCCAAGAATGCAGGGAGGTCCTCAGATCAAAAAGTTCGAGAACAGCTATTTAACAGTTTTAAAAGTACCTTACCACATATTATCTCAGTCTACCCTTGAAATAACTATTGAGTTATCTGTGCTCCATGGAATATTTTCTTTGGTGACCTGGCTGGCTTACCTTGCATTCACAATGTTTCCAGCATTCAACTCTACCATTTCTTCAAAACCAATTGCAAATATATCAGTTGGCTTACTTCTTTTATCTACAATTAAGCATCAAGAAATAGTTTAAAATTTAGCCTCAGTCAAATGGCAACCCCACCCAACACAACAAAACTCAAGATCTCATAAAAATTCATTTTTGTATTTTGAGTGTAACTAAATTCATATTAGAGGCTGAAATTCATGAGTGGGATAAAATTACTTTATATTTACTTTCTATTTAGATGTTCTAAATTTGCTTCTTTAAAACTGTTATTCTTGAAGGTCCTTAAGTTCCTTCAGAGTTCATTTGAAAGAACTCTTGCTAAAGTTTGTACCATGGATTATGGAGAAACAGTCACTTCTCAAAGGCTAATGTGAATTAAATTAGAGAGGAAAAGGAATTATTTAGAAAAGGCCCCAAAATAAAAGTGGCAGAGAAACTATCTCAAATAGAGATAAAGTTGAGAAGAATTCTTTTCACATTTAAATTGAAAAACATGAGCTTGATCTTTCTGCTATTTCTAGGAAAACTGAAGAGATCCAGGGATTAAGACACACTACTCTGCCCTAGCTATCGGCTCTCGAGCACTGCCAAGGACTAAAAGAACAGATGCTGCTTGAGATAAGCAGCCCAGGGGTACTTTGGGTGCCCCAACTATCCAGAAATGAGGATAAATAGCTAGAAAGATGTGAATACTCGACTATTTTACTATTATACTGTGCGAGGATCACGCATATGTCATCCCATTTAATTTCCTTACATACACCTTCTAAGGTTATTTTTGCCTATTATTTACAGATAGGAAGTAAGGCTTTAGATAATCTAAGTAATGCATATGATTTCACACATAAAATGCATCATGGCACAGCCTCTGGGGCCAAACTGAGTTGAAATCCTAGTTTTGCCACTACCAACTACATGACCACAGGCAGATTGGTTACCCTCTCCCCCTCGTGAGTCTCAGTTTCCTCATCTGTACAACTGAAATACTAGTGTTGATTTGATGTAATAGCTCTGTTTTAAGGGTTAAATGAACATATGTATTTTAATTATAGTTTTAGCTGTTATTATTCTATAACTTATTTCAAGTTAAATTCAAAGTGAAAAGGGACATTTAAAAAAAAAAAGTTGGGGGGAAATCCTGGGGTTTAAGATTTGACCAATTAAAAATTGAAAGAAAGAAGGGCCAGCAGGTGGCATGGTGGTTTAGGCACTGGATCCCATATGGCTGACTCTGTGGTTTGAGTCCTGGCCCTGGCAGCTTGAAAATCACATTTTAGACATGTGCATGTATGTCTAAAATCCCAAGGGGAGAATGGAGAAGAAGGGATTGTGTTGTGGGGGGCGGGGTTCTCACTTTCCTTCTCTCTCTTTCCATCAAGTATACAGGTCTTATTCTTAAAAAAAGACAAAAAAAATGGGATATATCAGGTTTGGTGTAGAAACAACTGTTTTTTCTTATATGTGGTTGCCTTCAATGATGTCTCTTCCTATTCCTACATGCCAGACACGTATGTATGTATACTCAAAATCCCAAGAGGAGAATGGAGAAGGGACTGTGGAGTGTTTATCCCCTCCTGCAGAGTGATCTCTCACTTTCTCTCTCTCTGTCTCTATCCAGTGGCATACTACCTTATGGGAAAAGTTTGAATAAAAAAAATGTCTAGAAATAAAAAAGAGGGAAGATTTTAATATTGGGTTGTCAGAAAAGTCATGACATTTTTTCTATGGAAAAATGGATCATGACTTTTCCAATGTCCCAATAGAACTGATCTATAAAAATCTTGGCCTTCAAATTTATAAATCCAGTTTTGTGACCAGTAGATGGTGTAACGGTTACATCATTAAACTCCCACATGGCCAACCATGGTTTGAGTCCTGGACCCGGAGGCTTGAAATTCACATAGGCGTGTGTGGTTTGCATGCCCCAAATCCCAAGAGGACAATGGAGGAGAAGTGATTGCAGCATGGCCATGTCCCTGGGGGGAGATTTCTCATTTTCTGTCTTTCAGTCTCTCTGGAAAGCACACACCCTATAGCCAAAATCTCTTTAAAAAAAAAAATCCAAGTTTATTTAATGTGTACTACTAAGTGCTACATTTGTTTTTGAAATCAATAAATAAGTCAGGATTTATTAATTAAATCCATGTTATAAAAACCTAACCTTGAAATTCTTGGATGCCAGCTAACTTGGGAGCATCAAGAAGCCAGTCAGTGAGTGTCTGATTCTTGAAGGCTATGCTGCGAAATTGCTTCCCGCCATTCACATTCCAAGTTCCAACACATACTCGAATTTTCTTAGGCTTTGAATACTTGTAGAAATTTTCACACATGTTCTTTAGTACTTTAGAAGATGCTAATCAAAAAGAAGACATAAAATAACTTTAGCTGGATTAAAATATTTATAAAAATTTATTCTAGCAACTAAGATGATGTCTGGAAAGTACAATTATCATTGAAAGCACAAACAAACATAAGGTACATGCACAAGCAAAGAGAAAGATCAGCCTTGAACGAAAAGCTCATAATGAGTCATAAACTAAGAAACAAAGTAAAAAATAAAAAAAAAAACTATAAAATACGACAGCCAAAGTAAAAACTATTACCAACGTATTGCAGCAACATAAAACATGCAGAACATGTTTCAATGAAATGGTATATTATTTTATAATAACAATGCCTAAGAATTGTATATTTTTAGGAATATAGCAATTGGCTTTCGGGCAACTGTCATTGAGAGGCTAGCAAAAATTTACATTTCGTTTCTCCTCCCCAAAACATGAATATTCAATATATTCTGAATCTTGAAACTCTCTCTTGCATTTTTTTTTCTCTCTCTCTCTTTTTTTTTTTTTTGTACTATTTACCTTTTCCCTTCTAGACCACATTCCATTTTTGTTAAGTTAAAATCTTGGCACGGAATGTGGATAGAACCCTAGAAAGACCTCAATCTAAAAACAGAATTTGCACTTAATAGGCAATTAAATGGTAAGAGAAAGGAAATCAGTATTTTTACTTTTTATCACATGACCTAATTTTATTATGATGTTACTATTTACTTTATGATACCAAGATATAGCAGTCTTATGAGGAAATGAGTGAAAAAGGCAAATAATACCTTACTATTATTATGAAAATAGTTGTGACCTGCAAACCCTCTG
The DNA here is from genome assembly GCF_000334495.1 of Tupaia belangeri chinensis. Classification (NCBI taxonomy): domain Eukaryota; kingdom Metazoa; phylum Chordata; class Mammalia; order Scandentia; family Tupaiidae; genus Tupaia; species Tupaia belangeri. Next base: position 362,038 of record NW_006159894.1, read on the forward strand.
AGAACAGCTGATTTAGATGGTAAACACATCCTAAAGCTCCCAGGAGCAGATATGCAGACTTCTCACTCTCTTTCTATTTGATTTGACTACTTCTATAGAGGTGTCTGGGTGGTGAAACAGATGATTTGTCATGACTTGTTGATACAGTTAACTTAAAGCTAACTGTACCTACACAAAAACCTCTCCAATGCTACAGTTTATCATTGGTCTTTAGCTAAAGCCATTGCCATTATTACTATTGTGAAAACAAGCTTCTAAAATCTGTTCTATATTAACTCCCAAATTCTATAATGATCATGCAGCTTAAAATATTCGACAAGACAGACAATGAACTACACGAACAAAGACTGTTGCCTATTGTATAAACTAATAAAATCAAGCAATTTTAAAAAATGAAATAAAAAGGTAAAAGAACTTATTCCTAGTTTATTCTTAACTGTTTGGCCCTTTAATGTTCTTAAAGAAATGAGTCTATGCTAACACAACAGATGCCCATCCCTATATACTGTATCATTTCAGAAAATGATGTTCATTACATAACTCAGAAATTTATCTAGGACCAGCCAGGTGGTGTGGTGGTTAAGCTGGTTGAGTATCACATGGCTCACTGTGCAGTTTGAGTCCTGGACACAGTGGCTTGAAAAACATTCCAGGTGCGTGTGTGCATATGCTCAAAATCTCGAGAGGAAAATGGAGAACAGATTGCAGCATGGCCATCCCCACTGAGTCAGGGGGAGTGGCAGGGGTTTATCTCTCACTCTCCCTCTCTGACAAGCACCCATGTCAATAGCCCCCTCGCCACAAAAAAATTCAAGTGCTCCCTCCATCCTTCTCAGAAATATATAACCGGGACCAGCAGTAAGTGTAATGGCTATGTTGCTGGACTCCCATGTAGTTGACTGCGGTTCGAGTCCCGGACCGGGTGGCTTAAACTCACGCCAGGACCGTGTGCGTGCGGGCCCAAGATCCCGAGAGGAGAATGGAGGAGAAGGGATTGCGGCGTGGCCATCCACCCTGGGGGGGTGATTTCTCGCTTTCTGTCTCTCTGTCTCTCTCTGTCTGTCTGGTGAGCGCACGTGCCCTATAGCAAAAACCTCCCCCCCCAAAAAAAAATATATACAACCAACAGCTTCTCAAAACATTAATAATAACAAAACAAATCTGAAGTCCAAATCTAAGAGGAAGAAAAGATGTCACTGTTGGCTGAATTTCTGGCAAGAATTTAGGTTTTTTTGTTGTTATTATTCCTTTTGTCACAGATTCATGTTTTTCTTTTTTTTTTTTGAGAGAGGTTTTTCACTATAGGGCGCATGCGCTTGCCAGACAGACAGAGAGAAACATAGAGACAGAAAGCGAGAAATCACCCCCCAGGGGGGATGGTCATGCCGCAATCCCTTCTCCTCCATTCTCTTCTCGGGATCTTGGGCACGCACACACAAGCGCCCGGCGTGAGTTTTAAGTCACCGGGTCCAGGATGCGAACCGCGGTCGACTATGTGGGAGTCCAGCGACATAGCCAATATTCTAACTGCTGGTTCCCACAGATTCATGTTTAAAGACAAGATCATAAACTGCCCAGAGCATGAAAGCATGAGATGCCTACAAATAAATAGGCAAAAAAATAACCTCCAGGTCTTATACACTTAGTTTGTGTCTGTCTCTGTTTCCTGGCAGAAATAAATAAGACAAACAGTGCATCAGTTAAGTGCTTCATGGAACATGGATCCCATACAACTGACCAGGCATCCTACCCGAGTCCCACAGGCTTCATGCTGGGCACACATGGAAGGAAAGAACTGCCACATGACAAAGCCCACTGGAGGTGCGTGCTCTCTCTCTCTCTCTTTCTTTCTGTTTCTGTCTCTCTCTCCCCCTCTCTCATATCTGCTAGCATAAATTTTTTTAACTAAATTGAAAGATTTTGGATCACATTTTTAGTGCAGGTGTATAGTTACAGAAAATATTTCCTTCATAATATTAAAAAAGACAATGCAATCTTAAATATTATGTGTAAGAAATACCATTGAAGGGCTGGCACGTGGTGTGATGGCTAAGACACTGGACTCCCACATGGCTGACTGCGGTTTGAGTCCTAGACCTGTGACTTGCTTTCTCACTTTTTCTCTCTTTCTCTTTGGTCAAATTAAAAAAAAAAGTAATAATAAAACAAAATAGTTCTTTTTTTTTTTAAAGAAATACCACTGAGTAGTCACAAATATTACAGACAATATTCTGGCATTAATCCAAATAGTTACATCTGTGCTCTTTTCCGCTGGCCTATTAATAGTAAGGTATAATGTTAATAATGTTTGTTCAATAGAATAGAACAGTAAAATTAAAACAAGCTAAATTATTCTTAAATGGAATTTAGCATTTGCTAAAGGAAGACAAAGATCATTGCATATTTCCTTCTGAATGAAATATTAAATTTTCTCAAACTTAAATTTGTATTCTCAGATTAAAACAAGACATCAATTTATCCTGTTAGATTCTGAGATCAAAATTAGGTAGTTCACTTCTATGCTTTATTTATTCACAATACCAACTTAAAAAAAAAAAAAGTTGCTTTTACTCATAGATTGATTTTCTATACTGTACCTGACTGTAATGTCTGTTCAGAAACTACGGATGCATCAAGAAGAAAACAAAGATTCATTAGTAAAACATGTTACAGTTAAAATCTAGGGCTATGATGAAACACTCTGAAATGGCCTCACTTTCTTCTTTTAAGTCAACTGGATGGCTATTTTTTCTGATGCTTTCAATAGATACCAAATATTACAAATAAATGACAAGAACTGATACAAACCCTCTGCAAAGGAAAATCCTACAGAGACTCAATGATGTCCACCATTTCATAATCAGATGGTCCATAGACCTGCTTCTTGGGCAGCTCCCGTGTGTGTGTATGTGTGTACAAGCACACACCTGTGAATGTGTGTATGCTGTGAGAATATGAACATGAATATGAAAACCAAAGAAGCTGAAGGATACTGAAGATATATAGAAGTTACTGTCCTAATATGCACCCTTTAGTATTTCTTCTGGGACTCACCAGTTGATAAGTACAATCAGTTCAGCTATAAGAAGACATATGCATTCTAAAAATATCGCTGTGCTATGCAAAATTGTGGCAATTCCAACAGTCACAGGGCTTATAGGAAAAATGAAATCAGGAGCATCATACCCAAAAACTTGAACAGTGACACACTCATAAAAGATAAGAACCTAATAAAAACAGCAGTGCATCATTATATGCATTATAACTAAGAAATATAAGAATAGTACAGTAAATATGGTATTTCATCTTAGAGAAAAACATAAAGTTGGCTGGTAGAAATAGGCATCAAGAAGTTGCAGCTTGTGAGTAATCCTGAATGATGGGAGAAGGGCTATCTCAAATTGGATGGAGTGTTGAGACACCAGATACATTGATGGGCAGGGCTCATAGCACACATGGTGAACTGAGATAGGGAAGATGTCTGAGATGTTGCATGTGTGTTTTATATATTCTACCCATCTCAGTTCTGCTGGCTGCCATTTTCTGCATTTACCTAGCATTGATTGCTGGCAAAATCACACATAAGCTCATGCAAAACTGGCATTATGCTCAGATCATTCCCTAATGTATCAGCTGTGTTGTAGCAAATTCCATTCTCAGAACAAGCATTAGAGCAGAACTGACTGTATTCTTTTTTTTGTTTTTATTGGCACATTTTACTTATAGTAAAATGTGCAGAAAACTGAAAAAACTAATGTTCAAATGTGGGAATTACTTAGGTCCTTTGCTTCTCCTCTTCTTTCCTTCAACCACTTATGTCCAATTGTTGCTTATTAATGCCTCCACATCAAAGTAGGCACAGGTGGAAAGAAGTGACAAAACACAAATCAGTCAAGTCTCTACTTTGGAAGTCAGGAAGAGCCTGAATTTTAAAGCAGTAGCTTAGATCAGATTTTTTAAAAATGAGTTCTAGCAGGTCTCAATCTCCCACCTCCCTTCGGATCCCTGAAGAGCTGCCTGTAATTAACTACCTTCAGAACATGAAGCAGAATTCTGAAGGAATCCATGAAAACCTATTTGACCAAGTAATGACCAGAGAGTATATTACTTGACACAGGAATGATTCTCTCCTATTTGAAAAGGGAATACTTAAAAGGTTTGGTCTGAGGCTAAAAGAAAAAATAATGTTCAGAGTGCTGAAAAGTTAAAATGGAAAAAAAAGTAAAAGTGGAACTCAAGAATTCTCATTTATTTTGTCAAGTACACCTAAATAAAGCTAAGAGGGGAAAGAACAGAAAGTCTAATATACTCAGTTCTACAATAAAAAGTTGACTTTTCTCATAATACTATTTGTATGTGCTCACTGATACGAGAAGCTCAAATTTTTTTGGTTTTAATAAAACACAACTGTTGAAAGGTAAAAAGCTGTAACAAACGCCATATATTTAAGTCAAATATTAAAACTGGTAATGGCAGTTTGTGTCCAGAAATAAGTACTACTTTATTATGAATATGATATAAGGCTTGTTCAAATAAGAGCAGTTAAAAGTGAAGTACAACTTACAAAAACTTTTGGAGTATTATGATTAGAAAAATAACCGATATAAGGAATTGTTTTTTTCAATAAAGCATTTTTTCACATAATTAATTAAATGTGCTATTATAAACACTAATGGAATATTCTATGAGATTCTACCCAGTACAAAGTGAGCAATACTTAAATTACCCCTCAATCATACTCTGTAGAAGAAAACGTGCATGGGCCTCAGTTTATGGCTTAATAATACCACTGACAGTTTAAATATTTCAAAAGATGAACTTCCTTGGAGAATGTAATTTTTAAACATTGTCCTTATAGAAATTCCTTCCAAAACTATTTTTATCAACTGCAATCTAAAAATTATTTACATGAATAACCTTACATTTACCTCCTGGACTTTCAGAAGGAGTATAAATAACACAACATAAATAAAACATAAAGTACACATACCGCGCAAACTTCCAGTAGTTAAAAGCGCCCGGGCCTTGTCAGCTAAATCACTATTTAGAGTATTCCCCAGGAGCAAAACATCAATGGCCTCTTGCTTGGAGCTGTCAAAGAAGTTATTCTGAATTGTTCTGGTAACAGAACGAGCACCGTCTTTTAACTTTCCAGTCTGTTGAGGGAGAAAGGAGCATGGACTTTCATTCTAACTACTGTTGACTTTACTTAGTAGGTATTTTGAAACTTTAAAATGGTTTTATGTGTGTTTTTTGGCATTAAAAAAGGACCTAATCATTTAACTTTAAAATGCCTCAAGATTCACTGTTTCCTTTCTTCTTTTGATAACAGCTCTACACAAAGAAATAAAAAAAATCTCAGTGCCACAACTGTATCCAGTAATGACATCTAGAGCACACAATGCTAAAACCGTTTACTATAAATAAAGTGTGCTTATTTAAAACAAGGCAATTCCTTCTTACATCATAATTTTTAAACCTGGGGATGGGGTGGTAGCAAGAGGTAGAGGAGATAAAGGAGGACACACTAAACTTGCATGGGTCTAGAAAAATTCCAATTGCTTTGATAGCAGAAAATGAAAATTGTTCTCAAATCATTTTTATTAGTTAAGACTAAAACTGAACTTAAAAATGAAGGTTTCGATCTAATAAAAAAAATGTGCTGGACCAGCAGATGGCATAGTGGTTACATTGCTGGACTCCCACAGTCAACTACAGTTTGAGTCCTGGACCCAGTGGCTTGAAAATCACACTGGGCATGTGTATATGCAAGTCTGAAACTCCAAGAGAATGGAAGAGAAGGGACTGCAGTGTGGCCATCCCCTCTGGGGAGTGATTTCTTACTTTCCCATTGTCTCTGTCTGTCTCTCTCTCCAGCAAGAGCATGCACTCTAAGGCAAAAAAATACCTCTTACAAGGGAAAACAAACAAACAAGCAAAAAAAAAAAAAAAAAACCTTTGCAATGACAGTTCATAAATATTACATGTAAACTGCAGTTGGTCTGTTTTAAGTTTCTTTATTGTCAATGCAAATACAAAATCATAAAAAATAAATCAATTCCTATAGTGATAGTGATTATAACATTTAATGAATATACATTTTACCTAGGCATAAAGTTATCATAAAGAGTATTTATTTTGATCTTATAGATTTTGATAATTGTCAAAAACTCTCTTGCTTTTTAGAAAATAACTCCAGTTTGTGATATGTAATTTTTTTCTTATAAGGATAATAGTAATTAGAAGCTTCTTTTCAGATGAGTCAATTTCTTTAAATGCCATTCAATGCCACTATACTTAACTAGCTATTTAAACTGGCATTAAAATGTTACTTCCTTCCATATGACAACATTTGCAAATGACACTATTTGAAAGGACACTCACCATTCACATTATCGGGCAATTAATCAAAAGGAGCCCAGAGAAAGGAAAAGAAAGAGTAGTTCAGATGTTAGATTTTAGTTTAATTCAGACTAGTATATTTAATATACAAAATTTCACATCTATATATTATGTTAAAGATAAAAGACCACTGAAAATATATGTAACTTCTGTACATATATTGTCTTAGTCACTGAACAAAAATACGGAAAGATATAAAAGAATATTTTAAGTAATTGTTGAGAATCAGCTTTTAATAGCAAGAATTATATTCTCTATTTAGAAGGAATAAATGAAAGTTGAACAAATTTCAGGTTTGCAAAAATAGAGACAATTTAAGTAGTAACATTTGTAAAAGGCAATACAAATTATTTCTATGAGTTATACAGAAGGAACTGTGCAGATGGGATAATGCCTCTGGGCAGACACATAGCATTTTAAGAGACACAGAAGAGAAATATTTGGAAATTAAAAGAAGACTTGGAAACAATGAGTGGTCTTTAAAGAAGTAGAGCTGCTGTACTGAAGAAGCTGAATGAAAACTATAAAAGTGGTAAATGTTCTCATTTTCAGTCCTGAAATAATTTGAGGAACTGTAGAGATTCAGAATGTTGTTAAATTCAAATGAGATCAGGATCATAAAACAGTTAAACTATACTTAGGTATATGAAATAATGAAAACTATCTCAGGTAGTTCCAAATTCCTTCATAAGGGCCAGATGCTTGAGGGGGAAGTAATCTGCAGATAATTATTAGTAGCAATTAAAAAGTAAAGATGAGACACAGAATTATAGCAATTACGGCCACATCTCACATGTCTTGTTGGCACTTTGCTAGCCTCTTTTTTAAGGTAATATAAGAAAAGAGATAAAAACTTAACAGCTAAACTCTAGTAATGCTCAGCTCATAGTAAGTATTGTATAAATTGCTGACTAATTTGTCTCTCTAGCATCTGTCACACACCTATTAAGCAGCAGCCATTATGTAGAGTGTAAAGGTGATAACACCAAATCAGATGGAACCTTTTGTTAGGAATATGGTTTAAAAACTAATTTTATAATCAAAATAAATATAAAAGGAAAACATGTAAGGAAAAAAACATAAAAAATATAAGGTCTTCAAGAAGTTAATAGAAAATACACAATGTAAAGAACTATGTATGAATTTCAATTTTTTGGAACCAAAGTGAATTCATACTTTAATTCCATTTTTCCATGAGCTTTTTGAAGTCCCTTTGTATAGTCTTAGTAGACTACCCCTCAATGTCTAAGTATGTCATATACATATACCCTTCAACCCAGGGAAATATCTATCTTACATTTAAAGCATTAGTATCCTCTGTAGAAGGAATTATCAAAAGAACATAAAAGCATATAAAACAGAATTCTAGAAACACTTTAAAAATTTTAAAATCTATTAATTATTAAAATGCCATTTAAAAAGCTTTACAAGGAGAAAATAAAGAGCATCATTTGCAATGTTATGATATATCTAGATATACCTTAGCCTTCCCTTCAAGAGCTCCAGTTCCTGCATATATCTTACTGATTGAATCCCCATTCACAGACCACATTGACCGAAAAACTTCTTGAAAGCGAGTCACCAACTGAGGCTTTTCAGCCAAGCCAAGGGCTTCCAACTGTTTGGCTAGCATCTAAAATACCAGAAGAGAAAGTTTTATATAAGCATATTAATATATTGTGATGTGACTTTTATGAACTAGAAAAATCAAACCAAAAATTTTAAATTATAGGAGTATATAGAACTGGATACTGAAATCAATAGCTTACTAGGTTAAGTATTATTAATATTTTCCATCATTTCAACATTTCAACTTTTTCTTTTTTTCAAATTTTTTACAGAGTGTGTGTGTGTGTGCTTGCCAAAGGGAAACAGAGGAAAAGAAAGCTTCCCCATGGGGGATAGAGTCGCACCACATTCCCAGCTCCTTCATTCCTCCTCTTGAGATTTTGGGACACCCATACACATGATCAGTGTGTTTTTCAAGTTACCAAGTCTGGGACTCAGACTGAGCAGTTGGTCATGTGGGACCCAACCAGCATACCACTGGTTGACCCCCATTTCAATTGTTAAAGTAAATACCACATCAGTTAAAATGGTAACTTGGTATTCCCTTGTCTTAACGGAAACTTCTTAAAATTATAAAATTAACCCTATTAACATGTTCCTGTAAATCACATTAGTTTACCATGCTCACCTAAAAGAACAAACTAATCAATAGCATGTGTTAGACTAAAGAAAAATATTTACCTAGTTTAGCTAAAGATATCTGAAAATAACTACATGTTTGAGACATTATGAGAAAAGATGAGCTGCTTTTAAACTGTCACAAAAATAAAGAAAAGTTATAGCTCTTAATACAATCAAGATAGATTTTATGTATAAAATCTGCATTGATAATGTATATGGGAGAGAACAGAGAATTCAAGGAATTCAAGAACCTCTGGATTACCACAGTTTCTTCATCACAGATAACAATGAAGTGTTCAGAAAAGTTATTGATCTTGTCTGCATTACACCCTTGAAACCTGGCAGGGTCAAAGCAATATACACTCCTTATTCAGTCTATTTTTCTTATTGAGTGTAGAATTCAGTCGTAATCCATGCCTTGCATTTTCACTTACTCCCATTTATATTTTTTAACTTATCTCCAAGTATGGTAATTATCCATAATTTTAGAAGAATCAAAACTAAAACAATATTCTAAAAACTCTAAACTGTGTTCACTGTATTGCCCAGAGACTTACACAAACTGTTTTTTGCTCACGTGGAGAATAAAAATAAGCCTCTAGGACCTCCTATATCATTTAAACCTTTCTTTCTTCAAGAAACTGGGCAAAACTGATCTTCATTATTACTGCTGGATTGTAGGAAACATCATAACACATTTTTGCATAGAAAAACAGAACAAAATAAGTCATGACTTTTCTGACAACCCAGTAGTTTGGTTGTGCCTACCTTAGCAATAAATTTTGTAACCAGTCAACTAACTGCTATCTTGAGGAATGTTTTCAAATACAGCTACCAACAGTGGAGACTCAGCTAAGTCATAAGCTGAAAACTAATACCTGCTATCTTTTTATGAAGAGGATCACATATTTCAATAAGCTTATTATTATCAGAATCCAAATACACATATTCAACCACTCAAAACCAAAACTTGACACAAACCAAGCCATGTGAAGAACTCTATCTAAATGAGCAATATTTACTTTTCTTATCTCTATCATACTTTCTAAGTAAATTATAATAATAAACATTGGTAGATTTCATAAAAGTCAAATCAGTAGTTCCATGAAAATTACATTTTTGTAATAGAATTTTACATATAGTAAAAAGAACCTCAGCTGCAGAGTAACTAATCAATATTCTGGCCAAAATGAAGATCACTAACTAGAGGAACTAAGGATATGTTACTACCTACTCCTGTTTTTTATACTACTAGGTCATCAGGAAAGTCATGATATATTTTTCTTTTTTGGGGGAGAGGTTTTTTTCGCTATAGGGCGCATGCGCTCGCCAGACAGAGAGAGACACAGAAAGTGAGAAATCGCCCCCCCGGGGGGATGGTCATGCCGCACTCCCTTCTCCTCCATCCTCCTCTCGGGATCTTGGGCACACACGCACACGCGCCTGGCATAAGTTTTTTAAGCCACCAGGTCTGGGACGTGAACCGTGGTGGACTATGTGAGAGTCCAGCGACATAGCCATTACACTAACTGCTGGTTCCCATGATATATTTTTCTATGCAAAAATGTGTCATGACTTTCCTGGCGACCCAACAGTATGCTTAAGTTCTTATGGAACTAAATGAAATCTATCTCAGCCTCATGACCCTAACTTGCACAAGAGGGAAGACTAAGAAACCTCCGCCCTAATTAGTGGTTTTGACCTGGTGGTAGCAGGGGCTGGACTTCATCAGGCTGACAGCACAGACTGAGTCCTGAAGTTGATGACTTGAGAAACACACTAGGCACACGTGCATGTATGTCCAAATTCCTCGTATGGTAAGAAAAATGGGGAAGGTGTTATAGCATAACTATACCCCATTGGAGTGTTCTTTCTCCCTCTCCTCCCTCTTTCTGTGTGGTAAGCCTAAGTGATCCCTACACATTAAAAGGAAAGAAAGAAAAGAAAGAAGCTCGGTCTTAACACAGTTTGTCAAAAAATTATGTTGACAGTTAGACTGGTTTTGATGAATAAGGGGGTAAAGACAAAGATCTTATCAGAAAAGTTGAATCTCACTTATTTTCTATTTTCTTGTTGAGATCTGGGGCACACATGCACTCACACACACAAACCTGGCATGATTTTGAAGGCACCCAGTCAGGGACTTGAATCGTGGTTAGCTATGTGGAAATCCATCGATGTAACTGTTGCACCATCTACTGGTCCTATCACTTATTTTCATTCTCAATAACATTAGCATTTTCATCTGATCCTGTTATTTTGTAGCTACAAATTTGAAAATGCTAAACAGGACTGAGTTACAAGCTGTCAAAAATAGCAGCTTGTAATAGCAGGTATCCATGAACAAATTTTCTCAATGCATGTATCATTGCCTCCCTCAATGCATGTATCATTGCCTCTCAGCTGACCGGAATAACCTTGTGTCCAAGTCTTTGGTTAAAGAGAAGATATATGACTATTTTATTTAGTGTGCTCTTTCACAGAACTAGGTTTTCAAATAAATACATTAAAATCTCAAATATATATATGTGTGTGTGTATATATATATATATATATATGTATGTATAAACACGTCACCATCATATTTTTAAAAGACAACTCAGAGGATAAAAGCCAAATAAAGCAGCGATTTTTGAAAATATATAAATAGCAGTTTTTAAAGAAGGGAGGTAAAGAACAGTGGAGCGGAGTAGATAAATAGAAAATATAGGTGACAGTAAAGAAAACGCTACACTACACTACTCGAGACTTTATCTCCCCTAAGAAAAGAATAGAAGTAAAGAATGCCTTTAGTGAAGCATAACATTTAGATTTTCTGAATGTAATGAGAAAAGTATCACAAAAGTACTCAAAAAGGCATGACACAAAGCACATACATTTTAATTCATTTTTTTACCTCTAAGCCAAGGAATGCCTGCACACTATTTGTTCTATCAAGACAATCCAAGCAGTTTGTTCGAACTGTACCACTCTGGCATCTGTAACAAATTCAGTAAAGTTAAAAAGGTAGTTTGGAATGAAAACAAAGCTAAAGCAAACTGAAACTAATTGATGTGATTAAAATGAACCACCCACTTTCCCCTTACAACTTATCTTTACAATTTTTCAAACATACAGAAAAGATGGAAGAATTGTACTGTGAACATTCACCCATCCACCATCTAGATTCTACAACTATTAACATTTTTCAGGTATATTTTTTAACACCAGCAGTTCTGTGTACAAACATGCACAAGAGAGAGAAAGCATCCCTCAGTGGGGCCTGGACACACTGCAATCTTTTTTTGTCCAATTCTCCATCCCATCTGGATCCTGGGGGCATGCACACATGCCCAGTGTTTTTCAAGCTGATGGGGCCCAGATCTGGGGGCTTTCTCTGTGCAACTCCTGACCACCTAACAGGGCTGATCCATGCTATATTTTCCTTATTGTGTATTTATCATACACTTATTTTTAATCAGGCCAGTAGTTAGGAGCTAAGGTTTACAGTCCTATAGTTCTTTGCATATAAAAGATAATTGAATCTTTATGGAGTAAGGTTTAAAAAAATCTAAGCTGTTATCTTTACTGTCTTATAATATTTCTATGGCACTGATACAAAATGAAATATTACACAAACTGAAAAAAATTAAAAATTTGAATTTTGTTCACTGAAGTTTACCATAACTTATATTCTGAACTTTTCTCCTCTAATTTACAGAAGTTTAAGATTTAAATTACACTGAAACAGACAGAAAGCAAAATGTTTGACTTCTATTTGTATTTAACAGTTTTCAGTGAGGTTAAGGAATATTAAAACATTAGCTCTGAAAGAGAAGCAGAGGGCTGGCCCTACATCCTAGCAATTAAGGATAGCAGATACCACATGGCCAATCATGGTTCAAATCCTAGCTCCAGCAGCTTGATAAACACTCCAGGTGCACATGCCTACATGCCCCAATCCTGAAGGATGGAGAACTGGAGGAGGAGGAATTACAGTGTGACCACGCCCTATTGAGGGATGCTTTCTTCTTCTCTTTCTTCCTTGGTTTCTCTCTCTCTCAGGCAAGTGCACATGCCCTCTAGCCATTTTTAAAAATTTAAAATACTAATAATAAAAAGGAGAAGTAGAATAATTTTGTGACAGCATGAGCTCTGAAGCCAGATGAATCCCAGCCCTAATACTTCTTAGTTACATGACTGAACAATTTATACAGTTCCTTCAAATGCAAATGGGCGTAAAAACAAAACCTACTCTCCAACTGTTGTTACTGATCCTGTGAATACTCAGTTTACTGCCTGACCTATAATATTTGCTCAATAATGTAACCTCTTGTTATTTGTTGAATTTGCATGATTAAAATCAAGTATAAGAAAGATATTACATTATAAATTTCAATTTCAAAAAGGAAAATTTAAGGAGCCAGCAGGTGGTGTGGAGGTTAAGGAGCAGGATTCTCACATGGTTGACCATGGCTTGAGTCCTAGAGCCAGATCATGGCTTGAGTCCTGGGGCCAGTGACTTGAAAATGATAGGGCCTGGGACCAGCAGATGTCGTAATAGTTATGTTGCTGGACTCCCATGTAGTGTACCACAGTTTTAGTCCCAGACTCAGTGGCTTAAAACACGCCGGGCACATGTGCACGTATGCCCAAGATCCTGAGAGGAAAATGGAAGAAAAAGGAGTGTGACATGACTATCCCCCTTGGGGGGGTGGTGGTGGTGGTGACTTCTTGCTTTCTGTCTCTCTGGTGAGTGCACACACCCTATAGCAAAAATCTCTAAAAAAAAAAAAAAAAAATTACAGGCCCAGCAGGTGGTGTAGTGGTTCAAGTGTTGGACTCCCACATGGCTGATTGCAGTTCAAGCCCCTAGATCTGGCACCTTGAAACTCAAATCGGATGTGTGTGCATATGCCCAAAATCCCTAGAGAATGGAGGAGAATGGACTGTGGCATGACCATCCTTACTAGGAGGTGATTCTTCGCTTTCTCTCTGTTTCTCAGGCAAACACACGTGCCCTACAGCTAAAATCTTTCTAAAAAAGAAAGAAAGAAAATCACACGAGACATGTATGCATGCATGCTCAAAATCGCGCGAGGAGAATGGAGGAGAAGGCATAGCCATCACTCCTTGGAGAAGATTTCTCACCTTCCCTCTCTGCCTCTCTGGTGAGAGCATGTGCCCTGTGGCAAAAATCTTAAAATAAAAAAAAGAAAAAAGGGAAAGTAAAGAGTTCAATGTTAAGTACAATTTTTAAATTATAGCAAAGTTAACAGTTTAAAAAGCAGAGAAAAACAGAGCAGTCAAACCTTTGGACTTCACTTCCGTTGAAATAAAAAAATCCATAATCTAGAAACTTCTGGACTTGTGGTTTAAGAACACTATGTAGTTTTTCTGCCTTTCCTCCTTTAACCATTTGATGATAGTCAAAATTCACCATCTGGATATCAGCCGCATGTTCAGAAGCTTTCAAATGACTCTGAAAGTAAAAATACAAATATTCATCTAAATGTTAACTAAATATGATCTTATCAATATAATGGTATATGAAACCTTACATTTTAAGTTAAAACTTCAGTTGGGAACTGAGTGCAATTTCTCTCCTTCAATGCAAGACACAGCTGTAGTGGTCCCTGTACCTACCTCTGGGGCCTCCCTTGAAGTATGCCTTGGCAACACTAAAAAAAAAAAAAGCAAAAAAAAAGTACCTCATTATGGTCTTTTTAACTTTTTCTTTTCTTTCCTTTTTTGGAGAGATTTTTGCTATGTGGTGTGTGTGCTCACCAGAGAGACAGAAAGCGAGAAATTACCCCCCGGGGGGAATGACCATGTGTAATCCCTTCTCCTCTATTCTCCTTTCGGGATCTAGGGCACCCACACACACGTGCCTGGTGTGAGTATTAAGCCTCTGGGTTTGGAACTCAAACTGCAGTTGAGTATGTGGGAGTCCAATGACGTAACCATTACACCATCTGCTGTTCTCAATCTCTTGAACTTTTACAAAACTTTCAACACTAGCGATACAGTGGAAAAATACTTGATATCTAGTGAAATTTTTCTCCTAAAACCTCATGTCGGAAGAGTCATGACATATTTTTCTATGTTTTTAATGCAAAAGTGTGTCACGACTTTCCCAATGACCCAATATTACCCTTGAGAGATTACATGAAATAATGACGTCAGAGAATTTAAATAATATTCTCATCTAGCTTAGAAAATGAAATATTATTTCCAGTCACCAGCATTTTATTTCTGTAACATAAATTTAATAGCTGTTTATACCTATCATAAAAATCTCAAAGTAGGAAACCAGCAGTTAGCGTAATGGCTATATCGCTGGACTCCCACGTAGTCGACCGTGGTTCGCGTCCCAGACCCGGTGGCTTAAAACTCACGCCGGTTGCGTGTGCGTGCATGCCCAAGATCCCGAGAGGAGAACGGAGAAGGGATTGCGGCATGACCATCCCCCCTGGGGGTTGATTTCTCGCTTTCTGTCTCTATGTCTCTCTCTGTCTGTCTGGTGAGCGCACGCGCCCTATAGCAAAAACCTCTCAAAAAAAAAAAAACCTCAAAATAAAGTACCTATTTTTTAAGACAAAACCTACTAAAAATTAAAAATCTTATTTTATGCTTTTATTTAATATATACACAAATTTTAAAGTTTAATCATAAAAAGTCACCCTATAAAGTATATAATCTATATATTAATATTTAACGAGATTTAAAAATAGCCAAATAATTAGGCTATTTTTAGACTTATGAGAATGAACCTTAGAAAATCTTTTCTAACAATTTTCTTTAAATTTATAATGCTATGTAACACTATAATTTATATTAATCCATTACTTATTTAATAAGCATTTGTCGGGGGCCAGCAGGTGGTGTGGTGGTTAAGATGTTGGACTCCCACATGATCCATCGTGGTTTGAGTCCTGAATCTGGTAGCTTGAAAATCACACTGGGCACGTGTGCATCCAAAATCCCAGGAGAAGAATGGAGAAGGGCCTGCAGTTTGGCCATCCCTCCTGGGGGGGGTGATTTCTCACTTTCCCACTCACTCTCTCTCTCCCTGTCTGTCTCTGGTGAGTGCACAGACCCTACGGCAAAAACCTAAAAACAACAGAAAAAAGTATCTGTTAAAATGTCATTTCTTAAGAACTCAGGCATTTCTTTGGGTTCTTTTTTACTTAAAATTCTTAAGTTTTCTCTCATAAATATAGAAGGTATAATCTTGAACATGTGTAACTGCAGTGTTCATCATTTCATAGGGTTAAAGCAATGATTTACATAATTTCTAAGAAGTGGGCAAAGCAATGTGTGGATGAAGGAGGAAACTGCCTAATACTTGTCTACAAGGGATAAATGAACACTTTGGGGAGGTCTTTTTCTGCTTCTCTATGAAGTAATTAAGCAGACTAGAAAACAGTGTCCATTGCCTTGAAAGCTTTCCATAATCCAAACTTATGCAACATCAGCCTAAACTGTTGCCTAATAGGCCCAAGTTCCAAGTGCCCAAGCGTTTCCTAGGAATTAGTTTTCTTACTCGAAGAACTTGATTATTGTGCTATTTTATTTTTTAAATATCATTTTAGGTGCCCATGGGCCAGAATGGAAGAAGAAATGACCATGCTTACCTGGAAAGCCTTACTTAGCATATGTTCGCCTTCCTTAGATCCAAGCAAATTCACTACTATTTGTTTACCATATAAATTTTTAAGTGTTCTAAAATGCCTATTTAAAGAAAGAAAAGAAATAAGTATATGTCAAAATAAAGACCCGATTTTTTGTTGATATACAAGAATCCATTATTAAACAGAAGCTACATGGCAATATTTAAACTCAAAATTGGTATCAATTCATTCTACACAGTCTCAGAACTCTGAATTTATGAGAACTTGGTTAATGTGCTTTTCTCTCTGATTTATAGATGCAAAGAGCCCCTATGCTGGAACTATGGAGCCATCCAACTCTCTTCCCACCTTGAGGCTGGCACAAAACAAAGTAGAACACCAGTCACCAGCAGCGCTGGGAAGGCAGGAGGGGCAGGAGACAACAGCCCCATGGCTCACACGTGAGGACATTACATCCCCCACGAGTATCCAGAGGGACCTCTTTGCTAGCTCTAGCCTTTAGAAGAGCTCGTCCTGTATCTAAGTCTTTTTTTCTACTCCAGCTTCTAACCAGAAGCCATGAAAAGCCTCTGGTAAACAAACAAACAAAAATAACATGAGCTACATCTATGATTTTACGTTTTTAAGAAGGTACATTAAAAATGATTAAGAAGAAACAGATGAAATTCAATAACTCAACACATCTAAAATGTCACTTCAACATGCAATCAATATAAAATGAATATTAATGAGATACTCTTTATTCCTTTTTTTTTTTTTGGACTAAGTCTTTGAAATCCAGTGTGCATTTTTTTTTTTGAGAGAGGTTTTTGCTATAGGGCACGTGCACTCGCCAGAGAGAGACAGAGAGACAGAAAGTGAGAAATCATCCCTCAGGTGGGATGGCCTTGTTGCAATCCCTTTCCTCCATTTCCTCTCGGGATCTTGGGCATGCACACACATGCGCCCGGTGTGAATTTAAGCCGCCGGGTCTGGGACTCGAACTGCGGTCGACTACATGGGAGTCCAGTGACATAGCCGTTATGCTAACTGCTGGTCCCCAGTGTGTATTTTTAAAGTATATCATTTATTTCTTCCAAGAAAGAAAGGAAGAAATGAGAATGAGAGAAGCAGAGACAGGCACCCCCAATGGGGTCTTCACACCATGATCCACACCCCAGCCTCAGTCAGTCAGGATCATGGACACAGGCATGTGTATGTGTACAGGGAGACCTCTCAGGACCCAAATCTGGGGCCTTCCCATGTGGCTTCAGCATGGCAGAGTGTTGCGGTGCCACGGTGCCGCTGCAGTTGGCCCAAGGTACATTTTACACTTACGACATATCTCAATTAGAACTAGTCATATGTCTAGCACTCAACAGATAAACGTTGCTATTGGCTACTGTATTGGATAGCACATCAGTAAAGGACATTTTAAGACCAAGAGATGAAGACCCACACTTCCAGCACTAGTCCCTCTAGAAATCATAGCACTAAGTGTCATGATCTTCCCATTAAATTAGAAGTCAGAAGGAATTTTACATAGAGCCAAAAGTGTTGAAATGAGTCAACAAATATAACTAGTCTCACCACTGGGCATTATCAAAATTTATAACACTATGTAAATATAAATAGTTTTACCTGTCAAAAGCAGGCGCATTGGCTTCAAATCCCCTTGACATCCGGACACGATGAGATCCCACCTTAGACAAGAAAAATACATTTAATTATACCAAAATCAATATATAAACAAAAGAAATATCACTGCTTACAATGTATAGTGATTAGGGACCAGCAGGTACAGTGGTGGTTAAGGTGCTAGACTCCCGCATGGCCGACCATGGTTTAAGTCCTGGGCCTGATGGCTTGCTTTCTTTCTCTTTCTACCCCTCCTCCCTCTGGTGAACATGTGTGCCCTGTAGCAAATTTAAAAACAGTAATAATAATGATAAATAAAATAAAATAAATAATTCTCCTCCCCCTAACCCCCAAGATTTTTGCTATAGGGTGCATATGCTCGCCAGAGAGTCAGAAAGCAAAATATCACTTCCCAAGGGGGGATGGCCATGCCACAATCCCTTCCCCTCCATTCTCCTTTTGGGATTTTGGGCATGCATGTACACGTGCCTGGCATGATTTTTAAGCCACCTGGTGCAGGACTTAAACTGCAGTTGACTATGTAGGAGTCCAGCAATGTAATCATTATGCCATCTGCTGGTCCCATAAAATAATTATTTTAAAAAATATGTAGTGATTCATTTGCTGGACACAGAGTAATCATTCTTTTTTTTTTATTTTTTTATTTTTTGGAGAGGTTTTCACTATAGGGCGCGTGCGCTCGCCAGACAGACAGAGAGAGACATAGAGACAGAAAGCGAGAAATCACCGCCCAGGGGGGATGGTCACGCTGCAATCCCTTCTCCTCCATTCTCCTCTCGGGATCTTGGGCACGCACGCACACGCGCCCGCCCTGAGTTTTAAGCTACCGGGTCCGGGACGTGAACCATGGTCAACTACGTGGGAGTCCAGCGACGTAGCCATTGCGCTAACTGCAGGTTCCCTCTTTTTTGTTTTTAATTTGCTATAGGGCAACTGCACTTGCTGGAGAGAAAAAGTAAGAAATCACTCCCCAATGGGGATGGGAACACCACAATCCTTTCTCCTCCATTCTTCTCTCAGGATTTTGGGTATACATGCACACGTGCCAGTGTGATTTTCAAGCTGCCAGATCCAGGACTCAAATCATCAGGTGGGCATGTGGGATCCAGCTGCATTAATCTCCACACCATCTACTAGATCAATAATTCTTTTTCACTCATGATAATTCTTTTTTAAAAAAATAGTTTTAGGGGTTCCCCTTCCCTTTTATTTATAAAAAAGAAACTTCATAAATATAAGAACTAGAAGTTACCTAATTATGAAATACTCATGAACTAATGGAAATTTTTAGTGACAGAAGATATTTTTAAGAGTGCTTTCCTATATGGGTCTGGCAGGTGACGTGGTGGTTAAGGTGGCTGGACTCCCACATGACCGACCACAGTTAAGAGTCCTGGACTGGGCAACTTGCTTTCTCACTGTCCTCTCTCATCGTCCCTCTCCCTGGTCAACTTTGAATGAATGAATGAATGAATAAATAAATAAATGACAATGAATAAAATGAAATAATTTTTTTTTTTTTTTTTTTTTAATTTTAAAGAGTGCTTTCGAGGACCAGCAGTTTGTGTAATGGCTATGTCGCTGGACCATGGTTTGAGTCCAAGACCCAGTGGCTTAAACTCACACCAGGCATGCATGTGTGTGTGCCCAAGATCTCGAGAAGAGAAGGGATTGCGGCGTGGCCATCCCCCTTGGAAGGTGATTTCTTGCTTTCTATTTCTCTTTCTCTGTCTTTTGGGTGAACACATGCGCCCTATCGCAAAAACCTCCAAAAAAAAAAAAAAAAGACCTTGTTTTAAGTACAAACTATATGCCCTGTATAAGACAACAGATATTATTATCATTTAGGTAATAAAAATACTGAAATAAAGACAGGCAAAATAACTTGCCCTCTTAAATCAATGTAACTAATTTCAAGAAGGATTCAGATGAGATTTTATGTCTCCTGACCTCAACTGTCACTCTCCCAAGTTGCCTACCAGTAAAATATCCATATTTTTTTCTCTGCTATGCTAAATACTCTATATTCACCTCTCCCTCACAAAAAGCTCCAAAGAATTAAAAGCATCATTTCTCCCCAGAAAGAGACTTTCCAGGTCAACTTTGCAGTTACATGGCTGTCATAATAGCACATTTTACAATCATAAATTGTATGTTAAGCAAATTAAACAAGATAAAAAAAAACTACGTGTTTTGTTATAATTTTTTCTTTTCTTACACAGGGAAGTGGCAGAAATATGTGGTAAAACTGAGAAATATTTAGCAGTTTCCAAGAAGAAATGTAAAGGTGAGACCAGATTATTTTCCTGAACTTTATTAAGTTCTGGGACTTTGGGATCAAAGTCCCTTCTTCTTAATCTGTGAATGATATGACTTTAAAGGGATTTGGGAAGAGGGTTGCCAAATCAATCATGTAGTCTGACAAATAAAATCAGAACATTGATATTCTCATCCAACTCCAAGACTTGAATTAACAATATTATCTTTCATTAAGCCTTCTCCCTCAAGTTCCTAAGTCAGACAATCCAATGACTGTCCTGAAAACCAGTGTATTCTCTCTTTAATTTTATTTTTCTTTTTAATAAGAAACAGATTAGCCTAATGTCACATGTATATTTAATTTCATGTTATAGTATTCAATAATCTTTATAAAAATTCAGAATTTTAAAGATGTATGCCCCAGGACATTTAGTATTTTAAACTGCAGAAAACTCAAACATTGCATTTTTACTTTGGCATAATCTCAGGTTAATTGCCTATAACTCTTTAAAAATTCAAGACATTTTGTTCATGATTAATATTGAACTTACATAGTACTGCAGCTATCAATAAGATGAAAAAAATACAAGTTCTCATGTTTTTCAGACACCAGGGGCTGGCTTTCACTACCCACTCACCAACACATACAGACTCTAGCTACATATCATAGCACACATAGCAATATATTGATTAGACTAGACTATGCTGAATTAGTCAATGTTAAAGGAAAAATTCTAAAATAAAAGAGCTGTTATCAATTGTGATGAAAGTAGCACCCCAGTTTTTAAGGCTTTAAATCCCATAAATTTACCTAATTTAAGAGCAAGTTGCATCTGGGGCCGGCAGGTGGTGTGGTGGTTAAGGGCGTTGAAATCCCACATGGCACACCATTTTCTCTCTCTCTCTCTCTCACCCTCTCTGTCCCTCTCTGTTCAAATTAAAATAAATAAATAACAAAGTAATTCCTTTTTTAAATTTTTTTTAGGAAAAAAAGCAAGTTGTATCAACAGTATTTTTAAAAAGCCATTTAGTTGGGTGGTATGAAATATTTTCCATCAGTCTTATTACTTCATGTTTGCGTATTTTTGGAACTTCAATTCAACCAAAAATTGACTGTGTAGCACTAAACTAGGCATAGATCTCAGGAGGCATACCATGATTTAAGACTTATTAAGAGAGAATGTGTGCTCGCTTCGGCAGCACATATACTAAAATTGGAACGATACAGAGAAGATTAGCATGGCCCCTGCGCAAGGATGACATGCAAATTTATAAAGCGTTCCATATTTTAAGATATTCTATGCAAATGGAAATAAAAAAAAGGTTGGAGTAGTGATATTGATCTCAGACAAAGTAGATTTCAAGACAAAGACTGTAAGAAGAGACAGGTGAAAAGAAATAATAAAGGTTCGAGCAGAAATAAATGAAATAGAAAATAAACGAACCATACAGAAAATAAATGAAAGCAAAAGCTGGTTCTTTGTAAAGATTAACAAGATCAACACACCATTGGCTAGACTGATCAAGAAGAAGAAAGAAAGAAACCAGAATAATCAAATATGTGATGAAACAGGCAATATTACCACAGACATAGCAGAAATACAAAATATCATTAGAAGATACTATGAGTGACTTTACACCAACAAACAAGATAACCTGGAGGAGATGGACAAATTCTTGGATGCATATAATCTACCAAGATTGGATCAGGAAGACATAGAGAACCTGAATAGACCTATAACAAGCCAGGAGATTGAATCAGTAATTAATAATCTCCCAACAAAGAAAAGCCCAGGCCCAGATGGCTTCACTTGTGAATTCTACAAAACTTTTAAGGAAGAGTTAACCCCTATCTTACTAAAATTATTTCTAAAGATTCAAAAGGAAGGAAACCTTCCAAATTCATTTTATGAAGCCTCCATCATCCTCATCCCCAAAACAGATAAGGATATGACAAAAAAGGAAAACTACAGACCAATATCATTGATGAATATAGATGCGAAAATTCTCAACAAGATACTCGCAAATCGTATCCAACAACATATAACAAAGATCATTCATCACGACCAGGTAGGCTTTATACCAGGGATGCAAGGGTGGTTCAATATACGCAAGACCATAAATGTAATACACCACATTAACAGAAAGAAAGATAAAAACCATATGATCATCTCAATTGATGCGGAGAAAGCGTTTGATAAAATACAACATCCTTTTATGATTAAGACTCTCAGTAAGATTGGTATAGAAGGGTCATTTCTGAACACAATAAAAGCAATCTATGAAAAACCTACAGCTAATATTATACTGAATGGGGAAAAGCTGAAAGCTTTTCCTCTGAAAACAGGTACTAGGCAAGGCTGCCCACTTTCTCCACTGCTCTTTAATATAGTACTGGAAGTCTTAGCTATTGCAATCAGAGAAGAGAACAGTATTAAAGGCATTCGAATAGGCAAAGAAGAGTTGAAAATATCTTTATTTGCAGATGACATGATGGTATACTTAGAAGACCCAAAGGTATCCATGAAAAAACTGCTTGAAGTAATAAGTGAATACAGTAAGGTGGCAGGATACAAAATCAATATCCAAAAATCTATAGCATTTCTATTTATGAACAACAAGTTGAATGAAGCAGAGCTGAAGAAAGGAATCCCTTTCACCATAGCCACAAGATGTATAAGATATCTAGGGATAAACCTAACTAAGAAAGTCAAAGACCTTTATAAAGAAAACTACGAGAATCTTAAAAAAGACATTGAAAGTGACATAAAAAAGTGGAAGGACATCCCATGCTCCTGGATTGGTAGAATTAACATAATCAAAATGGCAATTCTACCCAAATTAATCTACATGTTTAATGCAATTCCAATCAAAATACCAGAGATATTCTTCAGAGATCTAGAAAAGACAATTATAGAATTTGTCTGGAACCATAAAAGACCTCGTATTGCAAAAGCAATCCTGCGTAAGAAGAATGGAGTAGGAGGCATATCACTCCCTGATCCCAAGATATACTATAAAGCTGTGGTCATCAAAACAGCATGGTATTGGCATAAAAACAGACATGTGGACCAATGGAAGAGAATAGAGACCCCAGAAATAACTCCCAAAGCTTATAGCCAACTGATCTTTGACAAAGGATATCAGTCAATCCATTGGGAAAAGGAAAACCTCTTTAGTAAATGGTGCTGGAAAAACTGGGTATCCACCTGCAGAAAGATGAAACTGAACCCCCATCTTTCACCATTAACAACAGTCAACTCAAAATGGATCAAAGATCTGAACCTAAGACCTCAGACAATAAAACTACTTGTGGAAAATGCTGGGGAAACTCTGGGAGACATTGGAGTAGGCAAAGACTTCTTAAATAAGACTCCCAAAGCACAGGCAATAATCCCTAAAATAGACAAGTGGGACTATATTAGACTAAGAAGTTTCTGCACAGCAAAGGACACAGTAACAAGTGTGAACCGACAACCCTCAGAATGGGAAAATATTTTTGTTAAATATGCCTCAGACAAGGGACTGATAACGAGAATACATAGGGAACTCAAGTGCCTTATGCGAAAAAAAATGATTAACCCGATTAAAAGATGGGAAAGTGAGCTGAACAAAAGTCTCTCTAAGGAAGACATACGAACAGCCAAAAAGCATATGAGGAAATGCTCGACATCCCTCATCATAAGGGAAATGCAGATAAAAACCACAATGAGATACCACCTAACCCCTGTCAGAATGGCAAAGATTAAGAATATAAAAAGTGATAAGTGTTGGCGGGGATGTGGTGAAAAGGGAACCCTCCTACACTGTTGGTGGGAATGTAAACTAGTTCAACCACTGTGGAGAACAATATGGAGGTTCCTCAAAGATCTACAAATAGAACTACCATTTGATCCAGCAATCCCACTTCTGGGTATTTACCCAAAAGACAGGAGAACGCTCAGTCAGAAAAGTGCTTGCACATCCATGTTTATTGCAGCATTATTCACAATTGCCAAGACATGGAACCAACCTAAATGTCCACAAACTGATGAATGGATTGGAAAAGTGTGGTATATATACTCTATGGAATACTACTCAGCCATAAAAAATAACAAGACCCTGGAATTTGATAGAAAATGGTCAGATATGGAGGATCTATTGCTGAGTGAAGTAAGCCAGGCGAAGATTATGATGATAATAAAAAATAAAAATAAATTTAAAAATTAATAAAAAATTAAAAAGAAAAAAAAAGAAACTTGGCGTTGAGCTAGATGTGACTATATTCTCTGTAGCAAGATACAAATGACATGTCTGAGTATAGTTACCTTAGATCATTTACAAAAACAGTATAGGTGGTAAAAAAATAAAGTGATTTGGCTTCTCTAAAAAAAAAAAAAAAAAAAAAAGAGAGAGAGTCAGAATGTAACAGTATATAAGGGTATTTCAAAAAGATCATAGAAAATGGATTTAAAACAGGAGTTTATTTTGGTGCAAAAAAGTTTTGAAATCCATGCAGTTTTCTTTTTTTTTTTTTTTTTGAGAGGTTTTTGCTATAGGGCGTGTGTGCTCACCAGACAGACAGAGAGAGACAGGGAGACAGAAAGCGAGAAATCACCCCCCAGGGGAGATGGCCACGCCACAATCCCTTCTCCTCCATTCTCCTCTCGGGATCTTGAGCACGCACGCACACACTCCCAGTGTGAGTTTAAGTCACCGGGTCCGGGACTCGAATCACTGTCGATTACTTGGGAGTCCAGTAACATAGCCATTACGCTAACTGCTGGTCCCCAGTTTTCTTTTTTCATAATACGCATTTCCAAAAATTTTTAAATGTCCCTCACAGAGTATCAGAGTAATACTATAAATTATAAATGCTAAAGAACTTTAAAAAAGGAAACTGTGAGTAAAATAAGATGCCATCATTTCAAATATCATCCTTACCTATACAGCACCTTACTATACTGCATCAAATGAATTCACACTATTTACCTTTTCCATAAAAGACCTGACACCACAAATACAAACTCTATGTGAAGCATAATTATAGCCTTTGAATGTCTCATTCTACCTAGTACAAGATAATACACTGGAAGGACTCAAGTATTTAATGAAGAGATCATTGTGGAGGAGTGACTGGAATCCACTCAATGAGAACTGAATAGTTGTTGAAGGACAACAAACCTTAAAATTGGAAATAGAGGATTCCTGTTAGAAAAGAACAATGCATGAAGTTGGGTGGGTTGAATAAGCTTAATCATGATTGTAATTTAAGAAGTGTGCAATTTTTCCTTCACAGTGACCAACTTATAAAGTAAGAGAGATCCAGTAGTAAACTAAAGGGAGGCAAGATTCTTTTTCTATCTCTCTTTTCAATAATACAGGTTGTAGCACAAGACTTATGAGGCTTTACATAGGGAGAAATCTACAATGAATATAACTTACACTTTTTTTAAATCATCAGAAGATATGTGCACTTGCCAAAACAATAGAGAGACAGACAGAGAAAACAGCCCTAATGGGGCATAGTCATGCTGTAAAACTTTCTCCTACATTTCTCCATCCCACTGGAATTTGGGGCACAAATGGACATGCACCCAACATATTTTTCAAAATGCCAGGATCAGGATTCAAACCATAGCTGGCCATGTGGGATGTGGCTCCCTATGCACAGCACTTAACCACTGCAGACAGGGCCAGCCAGACTTATACTTTAAACACTAACGATTTTGAACTTTTAAAAAATGCAAATCTACGCTAATACAGGCAACCCAATATTATGACCTTACACCTGGGTGTGTGTGTGTGTACTCAAAATTTTGATAGGATGGAGAAATGGAAGAAAAAGAATTGCAGTGCAACCATACCCCCAGTGAGGGTGTTTTCTTTCTCTTTGGTGAGGGTATATACCGTCTGGCAACTAAAAAGATATTAAAAGCAAATCAGAAAACATATTGAAGATGACAGCTCACCACAAATTATAAATTAAAAGTCTATTAAGTTGCCAGGAAAGTCATGACACATCCAGCAAAAATGTGTCATGACTTTCCCAATGACCCAAATAGTAGCAGACATATTATTTACAATAATAATTAATGCTTATATGGTGCTAACTATGTGCAAGCATTATTCTAAGTGCTTTTAACTTAATCCTACAAACACCATTGAGTAGGTACTACTAATATTATTCCCATTTTATAGGTGAGGAAAGTGAGACACAGAGATGGGTTAAAGCATGTGCCCAAAATCACACAGTGAGTAGCGGTAGAATAAAATTTCCAACTGAGAAGTCGGATTCCAGAGGATTTAACTACTACATTCTTCTGCCTAAAGAAACTAAATTATTGGGACCAGCAGTTGGTGTAATGGCTATGTTGCTGGACTCCCATGTAGTCGACTACAATTCAAGTCCCAGACCCGGTGGCTTAAACTCACACTGGTGCATGTGTGTGCATGGCCCAAGATCCCGAGAGAAGAATGGAGGAGAAGGGACTGAGGCGTGGCCATCCCCAATGGAAGTTGATTTCTCGCTTTCTGTCTCTCTGTCTTTCTGGTGAGCGCACGTACCCTATAGCAAAAACCTCTCCAAAAAGAAAGAAAGAAAGAAAAAGAAAGAAAGAAAGAAAAAGAAAGAAAGAAAGAAAGAAACTAAATTATTATATATTAAGAAAATGAAATAGTAAGTATAAAATTACTTTAACAATTGATGTGCTGAGCCAGCAGGTAGTGTAGTGATTAAGGTGCTGGACTCCCACATGGCAGTCCATGGTTCAAGTCCTGGACCTGGTGGCTTGCTGTCTCACTCTCTTTCTCTCTCTGGTCAAATTAAAATAAAGTTAAATATTCTTTTTTTGTTTTTGGAGGTAGATCTTTAAAAAAAAAAAACTAATGTGCTATTAAAAGGTTAAGAGAGACAGAAAAAAGTCAGAGATAGAAAGTGAGAAATCACCCCCCCAGGGGGGATGTCCATGCCATCATCCCTTCTCATTTCTCCTCTCAGGATCTTGAGCACACACACACACATGTGCCTGGCATGAGTTTTAAGTCATCGGGTCCAGGACATGAACCACAGTCAACTATGTAGGAGTCCAGCTATGTAACCATTACAACATCTGCTGGTCCCAAAACCTTGAAATTTTTAAAATTAAATATAACAGCTGGAAAAATGAAATAGCAAGCTCAATTTTTATGGATATTTTAAAGAAGAAACTAAGTTCCAGCAACTCTATATACAGGACCTTATTTCTGAGCCAAGCTAATGTTATTCAATGGAACAATGGAGCTACTAATGAATTAATGAATATCTTGAAAATTTAGATAATATGAAAAATATTTTAAGAGAAAAATAATAAAAATTGAATCTCAAACACATACTTGCAATCCTGGTTGCTCCCAGAACAATGGAACAGATCCTCGGATTTGTATGAAGGAAGAAACAGAGTCATCTAGGTACACCACCTACAAGGAGAAATAATATGTAAAATATTTCCACAGAAAACGTTACTTCTACGCCAAAGTAACAAATTTACTAAAATCTATTATATACTATTAACATTTTATGACTTGTCTCTCATGCATAGGTTTTCGTCGAATTATTTGGAAGAGGTCACAAAACAAGCTTTTTTTTTTTCCGGTAAGTGATAATGTATTTCCTTTTTTTGTGCTAACGGGCATGTGTACTCACCAGAGTGACAGAGAGAGAGGGAGAGAAGAACATATTTCCATGAAATGATCATGCTGCAATACCTCTCCTCCATCTCTCCCTTCTTTTGAAAGGGTTTTGGGCACACATGCACATGCGTCACCATGTTTCTCAAACTGCCAGGTCCAGAACATGGGCCATGTGGGCTCTAGCTACCTTAACTACCAGGCCACAGAGTCAGCTAGGTTAGTGACAATATTAACCAAAAAACTGTAAAAATGTAAAGCCTATGAATTATAACTTTATAAAAGGAATTTCTTTTAATCTCAGTATCTTATATACATAACTATATTCCACTTAAAATTTTTCTTTAACTGGGACCAGCAGTTGGCGTAATGGTTATGTCAGTGGACTTCCATGTAGTCGACTGTGGTTTGAGTCCTGGATCCGATAGCTTAAACTCATGCCAGGCACATATGTGTGCATGCGTGCCCAAGATCCCAAGAGGAGAATGGAAGAGAAGGGATTGTGGCATGGCCATCGCCCCGGGGTGGTGGGCGGAGGGGGAGTGATTTCTTGCTTTCTGTCTCTCTGTCTCTCTCTGTCTTTTTGGCGAGTGCATGCACCCTATAGTAAAAATACCTCTCCAAAAAAAAATTTTTTTTCTGGACCAGCAGTTGGCATAATGGCTATGTCTCTGGACTCCCATGTAGTCAACCGTGGTTCAAGTCCCAGACCTGGTGGCTTAAAGTCACACCAGAAGTGTGTGCATCTGTGTCCAAGATCCCGAGAGGAGAATGGAGAAGGGATTGCAGTGTGGCCATTCCCCCTGGAGGGTGATTTCTCACTTTCTTTCTCTCTGTCTTTCTGGCAAGCACACACACCTTATAGCAAAAACCTCTCAAAAAATTTTTTTTTCTTTATTTATATTTTTCAAAACCCAACTTGAAGATCTGAGTTGGGCCAGGATATGGCCTGAATTTACCATTATAGTTTCATAGCCGAAAATATCATAATCTTTGATTTTTAGATGGTACATATATCTACCATTTATACCTGGGATTGGGGACCAGCAGGTGGTGTGGTAAGTGAGGCACTGGACACTTCCACAGGGCTGACCACTGTTTAAGTCCTGGACCTGGTGGTGGCTTGGTTTCTCACTTTCCCTCTCTTTCTGTGTCTCTCTATGGTCAAATTAAAATAAATGAATAAATACAATTAAATAATTCTTTTTAAAAAATGGGCTTGAAGGGTTGGCAGGTGGCATAGTGGTTAAGGGTGCTAGACTTCCACATGACTGACCACAGTTCGAGCCCTGGACCTGGAAGCTTGGTTTCTCACTTTCCCTTTCTTTCTCTCTCTGGTCAAATTAAAAATTAATAATAATGAATACAACAGAGGAGTTCCACATCAAATAAATATCTGTTACTCTAATATTTCCTGTGCCTCTCCTATAGCTTGTACATGAATTAAGGAATATAAAATGCCATATACCTGTTCAGTTTCTACGAAATTGGCGACGTGACCATCATCATTTGTTCCCCGGACGTTAAACCTGGTCCCAGCTCGTTCACAGCTTAATCGTGAAATGAGGCAAGCCTTTGCCTGTTTATGAGCAGCGTAAATTGTTCGGATTTCCACCCCTCCACACATGAGACGTAATAGCCAGTCGTCACAATTCACACCATAGTGCTTGAGATGCAAATGCAAAGACTGATTCCTAACGGAAAAAGAAATAACTGTATTCGCTTACCAAGTACTAACTAAGAAAGTGAAAAACTTAAAAAGGGTGCTCCTGGAACATTAATTTAATGTTTTAACACTGAAAATAAGCCTATTCATTTATTTACTATGCTAGGTATCAGAAGATATGGCTATAAAACTAGATCTAGATGCTTAGACATGCGATCTATAGTCCATAGGACAGAATCATTTCTGTGTTTTTTCCAGTACCCTTAACCACCACGCCACCTGCCACCCCCGTTTTTGTGTTTTAGTATCGGTGACCCATTTCTGTTATATCTTTATATATAATGTATTTATAACCTAACTTATTCCAATAAAGATTATGTACATACATACCTATCCCACTCTTTTTTCTAAGTTTATTTCTTCCATAAGTGAGAGAGACAAAAAAAAGTCAGAGAGAGAGCACTCCCAACAGGGTCTCAATGCCATGATCCATCTCCAGCTTCAAGCAGCCCCTGATCACAGGCTTGCACATGCCTAGTGTTCTCAGGAAGGTCTATGGATGGGGATCCAGAACCCTCTCATGTAGGTCAACCTTGCAAAGCATTTTGTTTTACCACTATAACACCATCTAGCTCTACTTTCAAGGCTTGTCTTTTATAAGGCTCTATTTTAATTTACATTTATAGCCAGATGTAGCTGATGTATTAGTTAGTGCAGGTCTAGTTTTTCATTGCTGTAAATACTTTAAGCATTCTAGGTAACAGATGGGATCTTGTTTCCAAACTTAATAGGAAAAACTGTTTTATTCAAACATGCTAAAGTCCGACAATTACAAAATGGAAGCAGAGTGGTTATGACTGAAGTCCTGCTAGGAGTCTCTACTGGAACCGCAGTTCTCCACTGAACACACAGGGAAGCTTCCAACTAACCTCCACAAAAGAAATGTTGAGCAGAAAAACTTAATGATGTGAAAGTGAACTTTATATTTCTGGAGCTTGGTTCTCTGAGTTTTAAAACTCTTGTACCATTTTAATCGGAAGTCTTAGTGTTCTGCAATATTATCTCAAACAAGGTCTAAAATATGTAACAGCATTTTCTTGAAGACTCGGGGCCATTAATGTCAGTAACAGACAGCAACACTGTTCCAGCAGTACTCCCCATCTGCCTGGCCCTCCACTTATGGGCTGCTGCAGAGGTAAAACAGTTGCTGATCACTGCAATTATGGAAAACCAGCTGTGACCTCAGCCCCTCCATCTACCCAAGAAAGCATAAGAACGTAAGTGAGTGATGACATCATGGTCATTCCTCCAGATTACCTGAGAGAGTTTGTCTAGTAGGAGACAGATTAGATCAAAGGTATGGCTAAAACACCAAATAGGGATTTTGCTCACTTTAAAATTCTTAGTTTTGCCAAAAATTTGCCTTCTTGAGCTTCATTTTGCACAGAAAAATGAAAACTTTTGGAATTTATTATGTATACCCTTGCACTTACCAGAAGTATTTTTCAGGACGCAGTCCAGTAATTTATTATTATTTTTCAATGACAGCATGTACATGCATGAGGAAAAGGGGGGGGAGGTGTCTGGACATAATGGGTCACCATCAATTTGAGCTTTGCCTTAGATCACTGTATAATATATAGCACAGGATAGTGGTTTAAGTCAGTGTATTTTAAAAATAAGAATGATCATCAGATTTAACATTATCCCAGTAGTGAAAGTTTCCCTCAGCATCCATAGGGGATTAGACCTAAGACCCACTGCAGATACCCAAATCCCAAGATAGTCCAAGTCCCTTAAGTCAGCCTTCTGTATCTGTGGAAAATACTCAACGTATTGTGTTAACACAGTTTTAACTCTTGGAAATCTATTTCTAAATGCTAGGAAAAAGTACATCCCATTGTTACTAGGTTCTTTGAGCAAGCAAGACATTATGATGTCCATTCATCTGCCCTATTAACTCCTTCTTTATCTTCTTTTTTCTCTCTCTCTCTTTGTTTCCTCCTTTGCTTTAACCCAAGTCTCTAATATATGGTGTTCAAAAACATTTCATTCTGTCCTCCTTCTCCCCCATGCCACTACTATGGTCAAAACTCTTCCATGTGAACTACAAGGTGACCAAGCTGGTGCTCTAACCTTACTTTCCTAAGCTAAGGTTGTTGACTTTGAACCCTCTAACAACCTGGACACCTGAAAGTGCTACTCAATGACCATGGAAGTGCTGTTGTGGAAGCATGAGGGACAGAATCTACACAGGAGGGAAAATCTTGAATTTAAACTATTAAAATGGGGTTAGGCAGGGGTGGGGGGCAAAAGCAAACAGTCCTGACCTTTGGCCTTATAATGTACATCAATATAATGAAACATACTCTGGAATGACATTAAGTCAGCTATGCTGACTCTAGACAATAGAACCACTATACTTGAAATCTGATCTGCTACAATAAAGCAATAATAACTACAGTTCTTTCTGTTCACCCTTGGTGCCTACTTAAAATATAACGGTTAGGCATAAATCCATGAAATACATCACAGTTACCTACCTAAGTTTTATCACACTACAGTATTGGATTTTGTCTCAGTATACTACTTCTTCACAGTCTGTTGCTCTTGAATCAAGATAATCTACTTAAAACCTTACAATTAAAAATAGTAAAGCAAGTTTGTCTCTTACTGACAGAGATGAAATTCTAAAACTAAGAATAATGAATATGAGTGACATGATTTTGTCACAATTGAATTGATTTCTAAATTTAAAACACATACTTTAAATATATTTCTGAAGTGAAAGGTTAGTCTAGATCAGGTTAGGCAAATGGGTTTCATGTCACATGTCAACTGCAAAAAAAGGCCAGTGGCTGCCTGCTATGCTCCGCTAAGGACTCTGGAGGAGGAAAGAGGGGTATCCTCGGTCAGCAACATCTATCCCTTGCTACCTCTGGGTAGCAGCTGTTGAACATATGATGGTAAAAATCACCAGGTATTACATAGCACATGATTAAAATGAGAAAAAAGAAAAAAAAAAACACAAACTCACCAGAAAAATCTATTATCGGTTGTGTGTTCTTGCATGCTACGATGTGCATTAAGACTCAGGTCTAAACTGATTCCAGAGGCAGACCATGCAAAATAAAAGTTTCCTGAATTCAAGACTTTTCGCACTTCTGAAATGCGATCCTCATCTGAAGAATCGATTCGTAGCGATATAAATTCAGTGGAAGTAACTCGGAAAACTTCAGATTCTTGAATTTTTCCAACAGACATACACCCAGTGACTAGTACCAAATAATGTAACATTGTATCACCTGCAAAAAACAAAGCATTCCTTGGATGAAAAATCCTAATACTTTCCGAGATATTCAGTTTCTTACGACTGTCTTTTGTATCTCCATCGTTTAAATCTGATATTGTGATTATTTTAAACTCATCACAGATGTGTTTAAATTCATAACTAGGAGCCAGTAGGTGGTATGGTGGTTAAGGAGGACTCCCACAGAGCTGACTATGGTTCGCATCCTGGACCTAGCAGCTTGAAAATCACACAGGCATGTGTGCGCGTATGCCCAAAATCCCAGCAGGAGAATGGAGAAGGGATTGCAGCATGAACACCCCCCACCCCCCACAGGGGAGTGATTTCTCACTTTCCCTCTCACTGTCTCCCTCTGGAAAACGTAAACGTCTATGGCAAAAACCTAAAAAACAAACAACAAACAAAAAAAACAAAAACCTAGATTTTTTTTAGTTAAAAATATTACTAGATTATATAATTTAGTATAATAAAGTATCTAAACATCAACATGATAATATACAAAATTGTTCCTCAATAAAAAGCTGACCAAATAAAAACATAGGTAGTATCTTTCTACCTTTCCTTTTAGGATTGTTAGAAAACCGAGGTAAGATGATGAATGTGAAAGTTTGCTGTAAACAGTAAGGTTCAAAACATCGTATATAAATGTAAGCTGATCATGATAACACAAAGGCAACAATCTCCAGTAACAATTAACAAAGCAAACAAAAACTTTCAGATTTTTTTTCATCTGATTATAATAAAAATTCTATGAAATTAACATGAAGCAGAAATTCAGCCATGGTGTACATTTCTTTTTGTGAGATATTTTTATTATAGAGTGTGTGTGATTGCTAGAGAGACAGAGAGAGACAGAGAGATAGAAAGTGAGAAATCATCCCCAGGGAGGATGGCCACAATGCAATCCCTTTTCCTCCATTCTCCTCAGGACCTTGGGCAGGCATGCACACACGCCCAGTGTGAGGTTTAAGCCACCGCATCTGGGACTTGAACTGCGGTCAACTACATGTAAGTCCAATGACATAACCATTACGCCATCTGCTGGTCCCAGCCATGGGGTACTTTAAGCACAGGCTCTGACACAGGCCCTGAACTCTGGTCCCAACTCCTCCTAACAATCCCAAGACACCGCACCTTACCGAATGTATCTCAGGGCTGTGAGGATGACCTAGTACTAATTACTGAAGCATCTAGGCACACCACACTTTACCTGTGGTGGATATATAACAAGTGACAAGTCTCTGTTTTACAGAACAGTTCTATTCAAAGTACGGTCAGTGGACTGCTACCAGTTCAAAATGAGAAAAGGTGTGTTTACCAGAATTAAAATCAGCTACATCATTAAGTTCACCCTTTAGTTTTAGCTGATTCTTATTTTTTCGTCCATACTAAGATTTTATTAATGAAATAAGCCATGTGTTGACTTGCATGATGGGGCAAGCTCGTTATCACAGACTAATAACAATAACAATATGGGACACATTTTGAGTTGTACCATTATAAATAAACTGCTAATCACAATGGTTATGCTCCAGCACATGATGACATAAGGTAGAAGAGACAGCCTCAAGCTGAAACTTTTAAAATTAAAAACAGGTGTCTTTTCCACTACAAACCAGGGAAATCAGTGTGGCTCCGACACAGACATCTTTTTCTAAATACATTAAAGCCAAAAAAAAAAAAAAAAAGGCGATGTTCTGATTTTCTCTTTTGAAAACTGATACCTATCTCTTCATGTGTTTCAATCAGACATGTCTCTGGAATTTAAAATCACAAGAGTTTGACCAAGTGTTGCCTTTTGGGCAATAAACATTATCACAAGATTAGCTTAATTAAGGTTCAAGAGATGCTAGGACAACTCAAATTTTGAGTCTCAAACAATATATAGGTAGTCTCTCAAATCATTACAATTACAAAACCTGGGGACCAGCAGAGGTCATAATGGTTATATCACTGGACTCGCACATGGTAGACTGTGGTTTGAATCCTGGACCGGATGGCTTCAAACTCATGCTGAGGAGACCAGCAGTTAGTGTAATGGCTATGTTGCTGGACTCCCATGTAGTCGACTGCCGGTTTGAGTTCGGACCCGGTGGTTTAAACTCACACCGGGCACGTGTGCGTGTGTGCCCAAGATCCCGAGAGGAGAATGGAGGAGAAAAGATTGCAGCGTGGCCATCCCCCCAAAAGTGAGAAATTGGGGGGGTTATTTCTCACTTTCTGTCTCTCTGTCTCTCTCTGTCTTTCTGGCGAGCACATGTGCCCTATAACAAAAGCAAAAAATAAATAAATAAAATAAAAAAAACTCATGCTGGGCACATGTGCATGTGTGCCCAGAATCCTAAGAGAATGGAAGAGAAGAGATTGCAGCATCACCCCCTTCAGGCGATGATTTCTCACTATCTTTCTGGCAAGTGGACATGCCCTATAGCAAAAATCTCTGTTAAAAAAAGAAATGACAAAAACAGAAATGAAAAAAGCAGATCAATTATACTGAATAATAAACTTACCAAGATTTAACCGTAAAACACCTAGGAGTCCATACGCATCCAGCACTTTGGAATATGTGCCCTTGATTGCCTCTTTCTCTGCAGATGCTACAAGAAAAGTTTCAGGTTAAGAAAAATGACTGGAAACATTCGACTCTATTTAGCTATAAGAGTGTTTCAACCAAAAATCTCTAAGTCTGATACTCTCTTTTTCTTCAGTGTAGATAAATCAAGTTCTATGGGAACAGGCTGTGTTACAACTTATTTGATTTGTTTACATGTTATCTATGGCTGCTTTCGTGCTAAAACAACAGAGATGAGTAGTTTGGCCCACCAGCCAAAAATAAATATTGCCTGGCATTTACAGACATAGCTTACCAACCATCGTAACAGTCCATTGATCTACTGACTGATTCTTAATTCATAATTGATGGCAAGTTTCCTTAGGTATTCTTATCTTTATTTCCAAAAGAGTACAGACTTATTGCATAAAATTACCAAAAAAATTTATTAGGATGTTAGTTGAGCATATTAACCTTATAAATAAATTTGGCAAGGACTGACTTTGTTAAAACATTATTTTCACCCAATACATGATTGAATCATAGTCCTCAGTTATGTGAATTTTTAAAAAATGTGTCTCTGGAAAGAATTTTAGCTTTCTCCCACATGTCTTCTA
The DNA here is from genome assembly GCF_000334495.1 of Tupaia belangeri chinensis. Classification (NCBI taxonomy): domain Eukaryota; kingdom Metazoa; phylum Chordata; class Mammalia; order Scandentia; family Tupaiidae; genus Tupaia; species Tupaia belangeri. The sequence goes on from NW_006159894.1 coordinate 397,931, forward strand.
TTTTTCATATTTTTTATTATTTATTTGTATGGCGTGTAATAACTATACATCTTCATGGGGTACACTGTGATTTTTCAGTACAATAATATATCTAGAGCGTAATGATCAAATTAGGGTGATCAGCAGTACCCATCATCTTGACCACTTGTCATTACTACTTTGTGTTGGGCACTTTCAAAATCCTCTTTTAGCTGCTGTGAGATATATGGTGAAGTATAGCCATCCTACTATACTTTATAACACTAGAACTTGTTCTTATCTTTCCATATTTTAGAAACAACGATCTATTGTTCTCTCTCCCCACTACTCTTCCAAGCCTCTAGTAGTCACTTACTTCTACAACTATGGTCATCCTTTTCAATTTCCACATACAAGTGTGACCATGTGCTACTTCTCTTTCTGTGCCTGATTTATTTCACTTAATATAATGTCCTCCAGGCTTTCCCTTGTTTCCTCAAATGTATGTGCGTATGTACAGCCTGAATCTAAATGTGACAAATCAATGAACAAACTCAAAGTGAGGGACGTGATACAAAATAACTGGCCATCATCTTCAAAATGTCTAAGGTTATGACACAACCACAGTACTGCAACACTCTGCAATGCTGGAAACCACAGGGAAGACTAGGGTCGCCAGGTGTCCTGCGCCCAGTTCCTTGGCTAGGAAGATGGAAAGACTGAGCATAAGACTCTGGTAAGGGTGCTTGTCTTCTCTCCCCACACCCTCTCTCTCCACTTTTTTTCTGTCCTTCATGAAAAGAACTGGGTATTAAAACAATTAAGAAAAATAGGGAGGTAAAGTATTAATGTCAAAATGTGGTATTATCTGTTGAAGATATTTTATAGTTTTATCAAGTGTATTAGGGAGAAATGTTCACCTGTTGAAATGTCCATTTTGTAAGACAAATAATAATGTGATTGAATGTATAAAAAATGAAATGAAAAGTAAATAAATTAATAAAAAATTTCTTTTAAAAATTTTAAGGTGATAAATTACAAACACTAAGGAATTTTTGCATTTGGAGAGACTAAAGAGACTTTTTTTTTTTTTTAAAGTGGCTTTTGCTACAGGGCGCATGTGCTCACCAGACAGACTGAAAGAGACAGAGAGACAGAAAGCGAGAAATCACCCCCCAGGGGGGGTGGCCGCACTGCAATCCCTTCTCCTCCATTCTCCTCTTGGGACCTTGGGCATGCACACACACGCGCCCAAGTTTAAGCCACCAGGTCCGGTATTCGAACTGCGGTTGGGAGACCAGCGACATAGCCATTACGCTAACTGCTGGTCCCTAAAGAAACATTATTAATAACTAAATAGAATTTTCAAATCTGAATTATATCTTTTTGCAATAAAAGACATTGTTGGAACAACTGAACAAAGCCTGAGGATTAGAAAGCAGTAATATGCCAATGTTAATTTTATTATGGTCCCCATAATTGTATATTTGAGAATGATAGGCCATGGTGTTAGCAACTTACTTTTTTTTTTTTTTTTTGGAGAGATTTTCACTGTAGGGCACGTGCGCTCGCCAGACAGACAGAGAGAGACATAGAGACAGAAAGCGAGAAATCACCCCCCAGGGGGGATGGTCACGCCACAATCCCTTCTCCTCCATTCTCCTCTCGGGATCTTGGGCACGCACGCACACGCGCCTGGCGTGAGTTTTAAGCCACCGGGTCCGGGACACGAACCGCGGTCGACTACGTGGGAGTCCAGCGACATAGCCATTACGCTAACTGCTGGTTCCTGCAACTTACTTTTAAATAGCTCAGAAAAGTTATTTTTCCTGCACTTCAAATTTTCTGTATGTTTTAAATTGCTTCCAAATTTTAAAAGTGTAATCAACAAAAATAAGTCTTAAAAGTATGTGTACTAGGGCTAGCAGGAGATTAAGTTAGCTGGATCCCAGAGCCAAAAGCATGGTTCGAACTCCGTACCTGATGCTTTTTGAAAAACACACTGTGTGTGTGTGTCCAAAATCCTGAGAGGAGAATGGAGAAGGGCTTGTAGTGTGGTCACCCCCACTGTGGGGGGTGGGGGGGTGGGGTGAGGTGAGGATGCTTTTGCACTTTCCCTCTTTTCCTATCTCTTTCTTTCTCACTTCTCTCTCTGATGAGTGCAGGTGTCCTTTTGCAAACTTAAAAAATAAAAGTGTACTTCTAAATTAAGCTTTTTTCTTTGAATGGCATTAAATAAGATAAATTATTTTAAAATAATTATTTTATTTAACTTTATTTACTTATTCATTCATTTATTTTAATTTGACCAGAGAGGGACAGAGTGAGAGAGAGAGAAAGTAAGAAAGCAAGCCACTAGGTCTGGGATTTGAACTCCGGTCAGCCATGTGAGAGTCCAGCACCCCTACCCACCATGGCCCAAAGACAAACTCTTAATAATACTTTGTGATTACTTTCTCATACATTTGTTTAAATGGGGGGGAGTCCTTATTTTATAAGACTATAAAAAATATAAAAATAGAGAAGACTGAGACCACCATAAGAGCTGAGACCTAGTGATTTCAGAGATAAGGGAATACAGATGTTCTGCTGAGAATTTACCCTGGCAAAAAGAAAGGGCAGGCCAGAACAAGACAGAATCCACTGTGAGAGCTGAGATCTAGTGATTTCAGAGATAAGGCAGTGAAGATGTCCTGCTGGGAATTTACCCTGGTAGAGCCCCTGGAAAAAAATGCAATGGCAAAGAGTTTGCAGACCACATCTTCCTGTGTGCCTCTGATCGCTCATATTGATCTTCTAGAAATTAGGAAGAAACAAATAACTCATCAGATGACCAGAAATCACTACAGGGGCACAAGAAATATGCGAAACCAAGATAATACCTCTCCCCCAAGGGAAGTGGATAACTCCTCTTCATCCACAGACAGTACAATGGAACTCATGGAAATGAGTCTGATAAAGAATTTAGAGTATTCATAGTAACAAAACTAACAGAGATGGAAGAGAAGAGAAACAATGAACACGAGAAGGAAAAAGCTGATGAGTTCCAGGAAGTGAAGAAGTTCTTGCAAGAGATGAAAGAGGAAATACAAACCATAAAAAAGAATCAAATGGAACTGTGGGAAATGAAGGCTATAATACAGGAAGTCAAAACCTCCTTTGAAAGTATTAAGCAAGACTAGATCATACAGAAAATTGAATCTCAGATGTAGAAGACAGGATCACTGGCCTAGTAAAATCCACCACGAAGATTGAGAAAATAGCCCAAAAAATGAGAATATATAAGAAATACTAGATACCATTAAACATCCAAACATCCAGATAATCGGTATCCCAGAAGGTGAAGAGACTAATAAGGGCATTGACAATCTATTCATAGTGTTCTTTCCATCTTGAATAACCTTTAGTCATCTTTGTATTTCCAAATATTACCCATCCTTCAATCCCAAACTAAAATGCCACTTCCCTTCCTGAAGTTGTCCTCTCTGACTGGAAGTATATTTCTTTCTTCTGTTTTATATAGCAATAGAAACTAAGCAAACTGATAGCAGTAGAACCAAGTCTCTTTTCTTTATATCTCAACATAATACCAATCTGAGACAGACTTTGAACACTGCAGATGCAAATTACTCATATAACAGACAAAAAAAGAGAGTGTGTGTTTTACTAAAGGAAATTACAAAACGAAATGTTTTGCTAACTTTAAAATAATACATAAAAGAGTAAATGTTTTTCCCTTATCATTGAAAGTATCTAAATGTTCTCTTATTGATGTTATTAACATTCAACAATTTTTCATGGTGATATCTGAAAATTTTCAAATATGTCATGGCAAAGACTGAGGGTGAACGTGAGAAGGTGGGGGTAGGGAGGACAAGCATTGTGAAATGACTGCTAACCAAGGTTTTAAGCTAATGGAGTTTATTAAATAGCAAAGTATGCAGAGTGTTCAGAGGAAACGAACTGAAGAATGAGTAGAAACCTAAGAAAGGGTGAGTGGAAACACGAGTTCGAGAGATACAGTGACACAGAAGCACAGTCACTTTCCTGCTAGGATAGTCTTTCAAGGTAGTCACTGAATAAACTGCCTTTTGTGAAGACCTGTGTACTTTTTTCCCCCTCTAACTCATGGTGGTTATTAAACGAACAGGATGCTAGAAAAAACAAATCTTTCCTTTTACAAGTTACTGACTTCTAATCGCAAGCAAGTATGAATGACCAAGAAGACCACTGTGTTAGGAGTAATTCTGGGCCGATCAAGATCTTCGCAGTTCAGCTAAGGTAAGCTGGCCAGTACCTCTTAGTTCACAAGTTAAACAGAAGCTAAGGCAAATCCAGACTTCTAAAGTTACTGCCCTAACGCCTCAGTGATAAATAGTACCTAACCCCCTCGATAGCTTATTTAAGGGACAAATTCTTCTTCCCACATCATATTCAACACTATCTTTCACTCATGCTTTTAATCTTTATTTAGTCTTCAATCTAATACAAATATTTATTTCCCCAAGAACACAGAGCTGTGTTATACATTAATTTATAATTACAGCTATATTTTAAACGTATCTTCACATCATTTAAAATTGATAACGTGAAGGGTCTCTGATTCTACCTCTAGAGATTATGTAAACAAGAATAAGTCATAAAATAGAATTAAAAGCAAAATAAAACGTGCCATAAACACACTCTCTCTCTCTCTCTCTCCTTTTTTTTTTTTTTTTTACGGTTTTTGCCATAGGACTTGTATACTTGTTAGAAAGAAACAGGGAAAGACAGTGAGAGAGCATCACCCACTCCCCGCTCCCAGGGAGATGGCCATGCCACAATCCTTTGTCTTCCATTGTCTTCCTGGGATCTTGGGCATGCTGGGGCAGGAAGGCACGCCCCCCCGACATGATTCCCAAGCCACTGGGTCCAGGACTCGAACCACGGTTGGCCATGTGGGAGTCCAGTGCCACAATCACTATGCCACCTACTGGCCTCAACACTTATTCTTACAAAAACATTTATGAGGCATCAGAAAGATGTGAACATTGACTGGATATTTGACATTAAAAAATATTAAATTTTAAGGACCAGCAGTTGGTGTAATGGCTGTATCGCTGGACTACCATGTAGTTGACCGCAATTCAAGTCCCGGAACTGGTGGCTTAAACTCACACCAGGCATGTGTGGTACATGCCCAAGATCCCAAGAGGAAAATGGAGAAGAAGGGATTCGGCGTGGCCATCCCCCCAGGAGGTGATTTCTCCCTTTCTGTCTCTGTCTTTCTGGTGAGTACATGCGCTTTATAGAAGAACCTCTCCAGGGAACCAGCAGTTAGCGTAATGGCTATGTCGCTGGACTCCCACATAGTCAACCGTGGTTCGCGTCCTGGACCTGGTGGCTTAAAACCCACGCCGGGCGTGTGTGCGTGCGTGCCCAAGATCCCGAGAGGAGAATGGAGGAGAAGGGATTGCGGCGTGGCCATCCCCTCTGGGGGAT
>NW_006159894.1:403407-411966 GCF_000334495.1 Tupaia belangeri chinensis
TCTCTCTGTCTGTCTGGCGAGTGCACGCGCCCTATAGTAAAAAACCTCTCAAAAAAAAAAAAAGAAGAAGAAGAACCTCTCCAAAAAAACAGTGAAATTTCAGATGTGATGATGATGGTGATATTGTGACTATTTTTTAAGATTTTTTTTTTAGAAAAATAAAGAGCCTGTATCTTTTAGAAATGTATGCTGAAATAGTTATAACTAAAATTAAATTATATGTGGGATTTACTTCAAAATAAATGGGGAAGGGGAACCAGCAGTTAGTGTAATGGCTATGTCACTGGACTCCCACGTAGTCAACCGTGGTTCATGTCCTGGACCGGGTTCTCTATGTCTCTCTCCGTCTGTCTGGCAAGTGCACGCACCCTATAGCGAAAACCTCTCCAAAATAAATAAATAAATAAATAAATAAATAATAAAAAATAAAATAAATGCGGAAGGAGAGGTAATGGGTAGAGATATGACAAGCAAAGGTATCCATAAGTTAATTAGTGAGGTCGGTTAACAGATCAATTACACTATTCTATTAGGTCATTAGGAAAGTCATGACATATTTTTCTATGCAAAAATGTGTCATGACTTTCCCAGCGACCCAATATTTGGATGCATGTTTGGTATTTCCCAACATAAATGTTAGCAAAATTCACTTTCACACCTTCCTTTGGCATACTGGATAAATCTAGAAAGGGGGAAACACAAGGTAACTCTGGGCAATCAATGAGAGAGCCAAAAGTTACTAGAATTTTATGTGATCAGAGAGGTATTTTTCTTCCAATTACACAAAACCAGAGGTGTATTCAATAAGCATTTGGACTTACTTATTTCCATAAGGTGCTCGCCAGAGCAAGATAGAGAGAGAGATAAGAGACAGGAAAAGTGAGAAATCCACCACTGGGAGGAAATCCATGCCACAATCCATTGTTCGCCATTCTCTTCTCGGGATTTTGGGCATGCACACGTACATGTCTGTCATGATTTTCAAACTGCCAAGTTGGGAACTCAAACTGTGGTCAGCCATATGAGGATCTAGTACCTTAATCACCACACCACTTAGTGGCCCCAATATTTTGACGTTTATAAATTTGTAAGATAGCAATAAGTCTTACAACCTTATAATGTCCCTGTAGTCTGCTCTTCCCAAAGCTAACAAATACTCAACAAATAATAAATATTTAGTAAATTGAGAAAGGAGAAGATCTGGCAATTTCAAAATGAGAGTCCCAGGAGAGGTAAATATTGCTGTTTTGTCATAAGTGCTTTCCTTGCATTCATCCTAAGTAATTTAGCCTTTAACAGTCTACTCTTTTGAAACAATGTGAAATCATCCTTGGAAAATAAAAAGCTCACCTTTGCTCATCATCACAGAACAGGTTAAGAAATATTTGAAAAAGCCATGAGGCAGTAATATCCCACAACTTAACTCAGATAACCCAATTAATTCATTATTTTAGTTCTGTGCATGTTCTCAAAGTTCTTTTACCTGAATATATCCATGACTGGAGAAATGTATTTCTTTCTTCTATTTTATATAGCAATAGAAACTAAGCAACCTGATAGCAGTAGAAACTAAATCTCTTTTCTTTCTTTACATCTTGACATAATACCAACCTGAGACAGACTTTGAATACTGCAGATGCAAATTACTCATATAATAGACAAAAAAAGAGAGAGAGGATGTGTTTTGCTAAAGAAAATTACAAAAGGAAATGTTTTGCTAACCTTAAAATAATACATAAAACTTTTCCTATGTAAACTTCATGCAGGTAACAAAAAACAGAAGCTTCAGAGATGGTCTACAGACCACAAAAAACAGCATAAATATATCAATTGTGCTCTATCAACATTTAACATATCAGGTCCAGTTTCTGAAGCCCAGTTAAGAGACTGAGGAACTGGAAGCCACATGCCGAATGCAATTCAGATTCCCAGGCCAGTTAGCCTGAAAACATGCCAACAAAGCACACATATAATTGTGCCCAGTATCCTGGTGGGCTAAAGCACTGGAGGAAGAAAATCCCAGTATGACTGAGCCCTGTGGAGGCTGCTTTTCTCTGTCTCCCTCTCTTGCATGTGTTAAAAATGTAACATATCAATTCATCTCTCTCCCATTATTTAATACACACTTTCATTTCTGCTAGAATGGCTTGCTCTTTTTGCTAAGGGGCTTGCTTTTATAGCAATATGTCTTATGACATAACTGGCATTAGTCAGCATTGCTATTGTATTTTCCCTTCTCAAATTAGAATTAAAGGCCAATAATGAAGCATTAAGATCAGACTATAGAAATTCAGAAGACTGGTATGTGTCATAGTGGTTAAGGCACTGGATGTCCACAAGGCTGACCATGGTTCAAGTCCTAGACCTGGCAGCTTGCTTTCTTACTTTCCCTTTGGTCGAATTAAAAAATGATAATGATTGGGGACCAGCAGATGGTGTAGCAGTTACATCTCTAGACTCCCACATAGCTAATTGCGGTTTGAGTCCCAGACCTGGTGTAATGATATACCTAGTACTTGATTTTCATGAGTTGTAACTCTACAACAGAGGCTTTAACATAGAACAGTTGTTACATGATAATCACGCCTGCATTACTAACTGTGCCATCTGAACAGGAAATAAAATTAGCTTATTACTCAAAATTCATAAATAAATTAAATCACCTGTGTTTAACTTAAAAGGTATTTTGAGGATTAAATGTAGACTTTTCTAATTCCTAATGAATTATAATGATTTGAACTAAATTAAGTCATCCTACTATCCAATATCAACATTCTGCTGTGGCTCAAACCTTCCAGACTGGGAATCAACTGTCTTTTCTCAGCTGACACAGAAGATCAAACTGAAGAAGGTTACTAAGAATGTGAAAATAATTTTGCAAATCAGAATGATCATCCTAGAATCACAATTTGCCTGTGGTTGCATGCACCACAGTTTGTGGTCAGCTTATTTGCGTGCAGATAGCACTTTGGTACAGAACTAGAGAACCTCCAATGTAGGAGATCCTAGAGATCATATAGTCCAAGCTTCTCATTTTCAGAACACTACAGGTAGGTGATTCATCCAAGATCATGCATTTAGCTGCAGTAAAGCCTTTTTCCATTTTGTCATATGCAAACAGAAAAAGTAAGCTGAAAGGAAAAGATTTCCCTGCATATTTAATTCAAATACCAGCTGAAGAACATTAAACTTTTCAAGTTAATGCCTATATAAACTACACATTCTAATTCTTGTGACATTTAAGAAAAAAAATAACTATTTCATTCATTCATGTGTCATGCCTGACATGTACCAGAAACCTTGCAAGGTTCTAGGGGAAAAAAAAAAAACAGTACCCTGATACCTTCTTAGGAATCAGACTAAGAAGACAGGCATAACCATATAAATGGAAAATTATAAATTATAGTTAAGTATTATGATGGAGTTCTAACTGAGTAATAAAAGAATTTAATTTGAAACTGTTTGTTAGAAGGGGACGGTGGTTAGAATAATACTGACTGAGGAAGTGACTTTTACACTGAAAAATAAATAGGAAGCTAAACAAATGTAGAGTGGAGGTAAAAAGGTTCCAGACCACATATGCAAACCCTAGGACCCTGCAATTCCATTCCTAAGAATATGTCCAACAGTAATATGTTTACATGTGCACCAAAAGACACATACAAGGGTGTATATGTACATGTCCTTCATTATAGCAAAAATTGAAAAAAAAGCAAATGTCAACAGGACACCTAAAAGAAGGGATATTTATACCATGGAATACTACACAGTGATGAAAATGAGTTAACTACTACCATTTGCTATAACAGGGATGATCTCCCATACATAACATGAGTGAAAGAAACTGGACACAAAACAAAACACACAGAATAATTCTCTCCATGTTAAGCTAAAAAACATAAAACTATTCTATGACCTAAGAAGTCAGAATAGGGGCCAACAGGTGGCATGGTGGTTAAGGCACTGGATTCCCACATGGCCAACCATGGTTCAAATCTTGAACCTGGAGGCTTGCTTTCTCACTTTCCCTCTAATGTCTCCCTCCCTCTTTCTCTACACAGTTAAAATTTTAAAACAATAATAATAAATAAAATTAAATATATTTTTTAAAAAGCCAGAATAGTGGACCAGTGAGTGGTGTGGTGGTTAAGGCGCTGGACTTTCACATGGCCAACTGTGATTCAGGTCCCAGACTTGGCAGCTTCCTTTCTCACTTTCTCTTCCTCTCTATTTCTCTCTGGTGAATAGAAAAGTAACAAATTAAATAAATAAATTTTTTAAAAAGAAGTCTGAACAGTAATTATCCTTGCAAATCACAGTGGAGTTAATTGGGAAGAAGCATGAGTTGATTTTCTGGAGTGCTCTCATATTTCATTTCACAGACTAGTGGTGGTAACATGGGTATATTCTAGCTCTGAAACATCCATCAAGCTGTATATTTATGATTTATATATACTTTTCTATGTGTGGTACAATTTAATGAGTAAAAAACATTTTAATTTACATATAAGAAACAGTATATTGCTATAGGGCATGTGCACTCATCAGAGAGACAAAGAGGATGAGTCATCCCTAGGGAGGATGACCACACCACAATACCTCCTCCTCTATTCTCCTCTCAGGATCTTGGGCATGCATGCACATGCACCCAGTATGAGTTTTAAGCCGCCAGGTCTGGGACTGAAACCACGGCCATGTGGGAGTCCAGTGACGTAACTGTTAGGCCACCTGCTGTCCCAAGAACAGCATATTTGAAGATCCTGAGACCAGAAACAATTTGGTACATTCACAGCAAAAAGGCGAAAACGGCTGGAACACAGAAAACAGGAGACAAAGTAGTATAAGGCTGAAGAAGGAGGCAGAAATTCAGTAATTTTACTGCAGGTTATCTTAGAGTTTGAATTTATAGTTCAGCAGCCAGCCACTGAAGAATATTAAACAGGAGAATACTATGATTTTAATTGTGTGTTTAAAACATCAGGGATGGGTAATATGAGTGGAAGCAGAGAGTTCAGTTAAAGATGTAACTGTAATGGTCCATGAAAGAGACATCGACTGGACTGAGATAGAACTAGTTAAAATGGTGTGAACTGTGTGGATTCTCAATAAACTTGAGGTTGAGCAGACTGGACTCAGCAACAGAATGAATGCATGAATAAAAATAAAGCAGTGTCAAGATTATCTTTTTTTTCCCCAAAGGTTTTTGTCACAGGGAATACGTGCTCACCAGCGAGAGACAGTGAGAAAGTGAGAAATCACTCCCCAGGGGATGGCCACAGCTCAATCCCTTCTCTTTCATTATCCTCTTTGGATTTGGGGCATGCATACATATGTGCCCAGTGTGATTTTCAAGCCGCTAGGTCTGGGACTCAAACCATGGTCAGCCATGTGGGAGTCTTATGCCTCAACTGCTATGCTACCTGCTGGCCCCCCAAAAGATTCTTAAGTTCTGGTTGAAAGAACTGGGTGAAATGCAATACAATTCATTGAGATAAGAAAGTCTGAAGGAAGAGCAGATTTGAGGGTATGCAGTGATCAATGTGACCAACGACACATCCAACCCTTCCTTACCTCATAGCCACCATATGGTTTGAGATAGGCTGGGAGAACCGGGACAATCACAGTAATGTCTACCTTCTTTTGCCAAAGATCTGCCTCATCCAAATAGCACATGCTGTCCCTGTAGCCATGGCAGTTGGCTTGAAAGTAAACACTCAATTTGATCCAGTGAAAGGGGAAATGCATTTTCACTTTGTGGGTTCTATCCCATTATCTCAGTCTGAGAAATGTGGATCTCAATTGTGTCACCCAACATAATTGTTTTGCCCAGTTCTCTACCAATCACACACAGCTTTGCAAACTATAAATCTTGTAACTATACTCTGTATGCCATTCTCCAAGAAAATTGGTGAAATTGTTACACAAGATAGGCCAAAAACACATCCCTGATGTTGACAAAGGATAGACAACTAATATATGCTGATGTACAACAAACCAGGAATTTACCTAATTATAAGATTCAGCCTGTCTGTACTTAATACATGGTCCACAGAATATTAAAATATTGTTTTATCTACGTTTTCATAAGGAATTCAACAAGCTACAGTAGTCCTATAGTCCTAGTGAACAGAATGCATCACAACCCATAATTTTTATTGCTAAGAATTAGTTTCTATAACTAAACAGACTTTATATATAAAAAGACTATAACAAATAGAAAAACAATATTTTAAGTCATAACAACATAGAGAAATATTTAATGTTTAGAACTATAACTTAGTATGAAGGTTTTTTTTTTTTCTTTTCAGACTTAGTTTTCTCAAAATCACCCAGGAAATTTCAAGGTATATAAATTCTTCTGACAGGAACATACTGTTTCTTATAGCTGTATACTATGCCATGAAATATATATATACCCCCAGGGGAGATGGCCACGCCGCAATCCCTTCTCTTCCATTCTCTTCTCAGGATCTCGGGCACGCACGCACACGCACCCAGCCTGAGTTTAAGCCACCGGGTCCAGGACTCGAACCGCGGTCAACTACATGGGAGTCCAGTGAATAGCCATTACACTAACTGCTGGTCCCTATATGCCAGTTTTCAACCCAACTGTCAGTTTTTGGACACTTAGGTTGGTTCCATGTTTTAGCAATTATAAATGAAAAAGATAAATAAGTTCTTTCAGCCTGAACTGAGGGACTAACTAGTATCTAAATGATCACATCTTCAAAAAAATCCATGGGAAATGCATATTAGGAAAACACTATGCATGGATTTTAAAAATTTCTTGCACTAAAATAAGCTTGTATTTTAATTCCATTTCCACAAACTTCTCAAAATCCCCTCATACATTGGGCCACTTACAGTTGTCCCACACAGTTCACGGGTGCTCCATTTATTTACATCTTAGCCTTTTTCCACCCCAGCTCTGTATTTCATTTGCATGGTTTCTATTATTATGTCTTCAATTTGACCAATCACTTCTTCTGTAGTTTCTAATCTAGTAATCTTTATCAATGTGATTTTTCATTCTGATATTCTTTTTTCTTTTTTTTTTTTTTTTAGAGATTTTTCCTATAGGGCACATGCGCTTGTCAGAAAGACAGAAAGAGACAGAAAATGAGAAATCACTCCCCTGGGTGGAATGGCTATGTTGCAATCCCTTCTCCTCCATTCTCCTCTTGGGATCTTGGGCACGCACATACACAACACCCAGTGTAAATTTTAAGTCTCTGGGTCTGGGATTTGAACCGTGGTCAACTACATGGGAGTCTTCCAGTGACGCAGCCATTATGCCATCTGCTGATCCCTATTATTTCTTATTTTGTCAATTATTACACATCACTATACTGCTCAATACAGTGTTTCAAAGTAGACATGCATTACATGCCACATCAAAGACATTACCATGTACATCATTTTCAGTAAAGAACTTGACATTCTTGTGTGTCTGTTAAGTGTTTTTTGGTTTTTCACATCTTTCATGTCTTTCCTTAACACTCATTCTTTCCTCTACTTCTTGAACATACGGAGTATACTTATAACAGCTGTTTGAATGTCCTTGTCTTACCAATTTTAGCATCTTGTTCTAAAGATTTGATTTTTTTCTTTAATATAAGGTATATTTTCCTGTTTCTCTGCATGTAGGCTAATTCTTTTTTAAGATTTTGTTGTTGTTGTTATAGGGCATGTGAGCTCAGCAGAGTGAGACAGAAAGAGAGGGAAAGTGAAAAATTACTCCGCAGGGAGAATGTCCAAGCTGCAATTCCCTCTTCTCAATTCTCCTCTTGAGATTTTGGGCATATACACACATGCACCTGGGATATTTCCCAGTCACCAGTTCCAAGACTCAAACTGCAGTCAGCCATGTGGGATCCAGCCACCCAAACCTCTAAGACACCTTCTGGTCCCCATATGTGGATTTTAAAAGATTGAATATTGGAGGGGTGGGTGTGGGTGTGTGTGTGTGTGTGTGTGTGTGTGTGTGTGTGTACATATATATATTTTTTATATAAATATTTTTTAAGGTTTTGCCATAGGGCATGTGCACTTTCCAAAGAGAAAGAGACAGTGAGAAGAAAAATGAAAAGTCACCCTCTCAGGAGGATGGCCACACTACAATTCCTTCTTTTCCATCCTCCTCCTGGGATTTTGGGCACACATACACACGTGCCAGGTGTGATTTTTAAGGCACTGAGTCTGGGACTCGAATTGTGGTCGGGTACGTGGGAGTTCAACACCTTAACCACCCCACCACCTGTGGCACCTTGATAAATATTCTTACATTCAGTCCTGGGATATGGTTATTTTTAAATTAAAGTATTTGGAAACAGTGTGATTTCTTTGGGACTTGCTTTTAAACCTTGTTAGGAAGGAAGAGAGTGGAATTTGGTTTAAGGCTACTTTACCCCATTACTGAAGCAATACACCCATTTGAGTACTTAACCCAATTCCCAGTGTATTACAAGATTTCTTTACTCTGTGCAACATGGACAATCCCCAGTTCTTTTAAGCTCTTAACTTTTCTGTCTGTTCCTTTTTGATGGTTCTTTCCCTAGC
>NW_006159894.1:411997-466274 GCF_000334495.1 Tupaia belangeri chinensis
CTAGCACTGAGCAGTATTCAATGGAAGACTCGAGTGGCATCCACTATTGATCTCTGAAGTACCTCTGATACTCAACTCTGAGAATTCTAGCTGCCATGGCCTCCTTGCTCTGTCTTCTCAACTCAGGGAGCATGCCAGACTTTGTCTAGGTGCATGCTCTGCTGCTGTGACCTGAGAGTTCTCTAGACAGTAAATTGGAGCAATCGTAAGGCCCACCTCACTTGTCCACCTTCTCTCAGGGGTCAGCATCTTGTACTGCCTACTCAGTGTCTGAAAATCATTCTTTGTTGAGTCTGTTGTTGTTATTGAAGGGAGAGGGTAAGTCTAGTTCCGGTTATTCCATATGGTCAGAAGCAAAAAGTCTGTTGTAGTCCTATACTATAATAGGTACATATCTTAGGACAAGGTAGAATACGTTACAGACCTGAAGTCAAGTAATGTAAAGTCACCAACAGGGTTTCACTGTTCATTGAGTTCTGAGTTTCACTGTTCACTGAGTTTCACTGTTCACAAGTTCTGCATTTCCTTTTTATTTCCTTATAGTAATGTGGTTAAGAAAATGAATGCACTTAGGAATTATGGGTTTGGCTCTTCACTGATAGGCTAATTCTACTTCAGGCTCAGGACAGAAGAGTTCATTTGATTTCTTTTTAAACAGTTAACATTTAATTTGTTGTTTACTTTCTGTTAGATATGTATATTTCCAAAATTACGTATAAAAAGAAAATGAATTTTTGCAATCCTAACAGAAAGTGATATATAACATGTCTAAATTTCACCGTTTTTGTTCTAGAAAAGTCAACTATAAAAAGTCACTTCTTCCTTCAACTTGCAAATGTTTCTTAAAAAGAAATAGGATGCTGCAATTCATCCAAAGGGCAATCATACTGACTGACAGCATTTGGTAATTAAAAAATAAAAACACTAAACTATGTACACTGCTTATCACTATCACCTACTACACTTGTCATCCAAAATTCTAGAACCTGATATTTAATTTGGCTAAGCAAGGAACATTGTTTCGAATGACCTTATTCTAAACTAAACCATATTTCCTCCCTATACACACACACACACCTTTTTTTTTGAAAAAAAAAAAAAAAAAAAAAAAAGGTTTTTGTCTTAGGACATGTACACTTGCTGGAGAGAGAGAGAGAGAGGCAGTGACAGTGAGAGGGAAAGTAAGAAATCACCGCCCGGGGTGATGGCCACTCCACAATCCCTTCTAATACATTCTCCTGAAATCTTGGGCATGCACACACATGTGCCCAGTGTGATTTTCAAGCCACCAGGCCTTTAACTGCAGTCAGCCATTTGGGAATGTAGTGATGTAACTGCTACACCATCTGCTAGCCTCTCTCCCAATTTATTAATACATTAGAAGTCTGTAAGTAAAAACAAGTTTAACATTAGTTTTCTCATTAGAAAATGTTACCAACTTCATCCTTAACTTTAGTCTCCTACTGGCATTTCCTTCTTTTCACTCTTCCCTTTTCACTCACCCTTGAAAACAACAGATACCACCTTCATAATAGCACAAACAATAACTGAAGTGAAAAAAAAAAAACAAAAACAGTGATAGGGCTATGTCATTGGAGGAATTATTAAATATTTACAAGCCTCCATTTCTACATCTGTGAACTGTGAACAAAAACAAGACCCACAGAACTGGATGAAATAATGCATGTCAATGCCATATCCTAAACTAAGCTGAGAGGCTTCAAGGCACCACAACAAACTCCCAGGAGAGCAGCAAGGTATTTTAAATAGAAGGAAACACTGAGATTCTCAACATACATTGAACACCAGTGAGACTATTAGATTGTAGAGCATTCCTCTGATGACATATCTTTGTGAAGAAGGGTTTCCAGTGATTGCTGTGATAAAAAGCAAGCACTGCTCATAAATCAACGTGGAACAGAAAATGAAGGTAGCAGTGTTCACCTTGATTCCCAGGTTTGGAAAGCTGTTCAGTGCTTAACAGCACACACAACTCATCAGTAAGTAATGGACTGTTCAAAAAGAAATCAATTATTTTCAATTTATTTATATTATTTTTTGAAATAGCCACTAAAAGTTTTAGAATGTAGTATTTAGACTACTATGCTTAGAAATGACTAATAAAAAGAACTATTAGGTAGTTCTTGTAGCCTAAAGGTTCTCTGAAAAACATAATGAGCCGCTAAAGGTGCCATGAATCAAAGTTTATAAAACTCTGGCTTAATAATATTTATAGAAGTCATAAATAGCATTCATTACAATTTTCATTAGCATTTCAGAAAAACCTTAATAATGTGCTTAATAAGTACTTCTAATAAAATTTTTAGCAACAAATCTAAACAATATATATGTCTTTTGTATCAATAGTTAAGTTTTTTTTTTTAAGAATTATTTTATTTAACTTTATTTATTTATTTTATTTTGGTCAGAGAGGGACAGAGTGAGAGAGAGAAAGGGAACATGAGAAAGCAAGTCACCAGGTCTGGGACTCGAAATGTGTGTGGGAGTCCATGTGAGAATTCAGAGCCCTTAACCACCACACCATCTGCTGGACCCAATAGTTCAGTTTAACAGCAATTCTTTAAAAATATAGAAGATAAATTTTATAGAAAAAGATACTTTTCAAACATATAACAATCATATCTGCCAACTTTATAATCTAGTTTAGGTTAGTTATTCTTCTAACCATAACCCTAACATCATTTATTTAATAAACATTTATTCTTCAAGTAGCAGTAAAAGAGAGTATTAGGTACTAGGGACATTAACATTAGTGAGACAGAAAACTTTTGCTCTAGAAGCCCAGCATCCAGTCATAGAAGCCTGAACACAATTCTATACAAAAAGTGCTATGGGAGCATTAGCGCCTCGTTTAGCCAAAGGATTTCAAGAAAACTATTAATTAGCCCCACAGTAGACAATGGTTCTGGAAGCACGTTTATTTTGGGTATAATCTGTAAGCCAAAAAAAAGTAATCCCATAATCTATCACAGAAAGGTCTAAATAAACTTTGTTCAGAAATAATTATCCTGGGAGATCTAGCCATTTGGGGAGAAAGGAAGATGTCCCACTGATAACTGGGCCTCCAGCATCCAAAACTCGCGTGAACAGCCCTTCTTCAAGAGACAGCCAGCTCCATGGCTCCTGAGATCTAGCCATTTGGGGAGAAAGGAAGATGTCCCACTGATAACTGGGCCTCCAGCATCCAAAACTCGCGTGAACAGCCCTTCTTCAAGAGACAGCCAGCTCCATGGCTCCTGAGATCTAGCCATTTGGGGAGAAAGGAAGATGTCCCACTGATAACTGGGCCTCCAGCATCCAAAACTCGCGTGAACAGCCCTTCTTCAAGAGACAGCCAGCTCCATGGCTCCTGAGATCTAGCCATTTGGGGAGAAAGGAAGATGTCCCACTGATAACTGGGCCTCCAGCATCCAAAACTCGCGTGAACAGCCCTTCTTCAAGAGACAGCCAGCTCCATGGCTCCTGAGATCTAGCCATTTGGGGAGAAAGGAAGATGTCCCACTGATAACTGGGCCTCCAGCATCCAAAACTCGCGTGAACAGCCCTTCTTCAAGAGACAGCCAGCTCCATGGCTCCTGAGATCTAGCCATTTGGGGAGAAAGGAAGATGTCCCACTGATAACTGGGCCTCCAGCATCCAAAACTCGCGTGAACAGCCCTTCTTCAAGAGACAGCCAGCTCCATGGCTCCTGAGATCTAGCCATTTGGGGAGAAAGGAAGATGTCCCACTGATAACTGGGCCTCCAGCATCCAAAACTCGCGTGAACAGCCCTTCTTCAAGAGACAGCCAGCTCCATGGCTCCTGAGATCTAGCCATTTGGGGAGAAAGGAAGATGTCCCACTGATAACTGGGCCTCCAGCATCCAAAACTCGCGTGAACAGCCCTTCTTCAAGAGACAGCCAGCTCCATGGCTCCTGAGATCTAGCCATTTGGGGAGAAAGGAAGATGTCCCACTGATAACTGGGCCTCCAGCATCCAAAACTCGCGTGAACAGCCCTTCTTCAAGAGACAGCCAGCTCCATGGCTCCTGAGATCTAGCCATTTGGGGAGAAAGGAAGATGTCCCACTGATAACTGGGCCTCCAGCATCCAAAACTCGCGTGAACAGCCCTTCTTCAAGAGACAGCCAGCTCCATGGCTCCTGAGATCTAGCCATTTGGGGAGAAAGGAAGATGTCCCACTGATAACTGGGCCTCCAGCATCCAAAACTCGCGTGAACAGCCCTTCTTCAAGAGACAGCCAGCTCCATGGCTCCTGAGATCTAGCCATTTGGGGAGAAAGGAAGATGTCCCACTGATAACTGGGCCTCCAGCATCCAAAACTCGCGTGAACAGCCCTTCTTCAAGAGACAGCCAGCTCCATGGCTCCTGAGATCTAGCCATTTGGGGAGAAAGGAAGATGTCCCACTGATAACTGGGCCTCCAGCATCCAAAACTCGCGTGAACAGCCCTTCTTCAAGAGACAGCCAGCTCCATGGCTCCTGAGATCTAGCCATTTGGGGAGAAAGGAAGATGTCCCACTGATAACTGGGCCTCCAGCATCCAAAACTCGCGTGAACAGCCCTTCTTCAAGAGACAGCCAGCTCCATGGCTCCTGAGATCTAGCCATTTGGGGAGAAAGGAAGATGTCCCACTGATAACTGGGCCTCCAGCATCCAAAACTCGCGTGAACAGCCCTTCTTCAAGAGACAGCCAGCTCCATGGCTCCTGAGATCTAGCCATTTGGGGAGAAAGGAAGATGTCCCACTGATAACTGGGCCTCCAGCATCCAAAACTCGCGTGAACAGCCCTTCTTCAAGAGACAGCCAGCTCCATGGCTCCTGAGATCTAGCCATTTGGGGAGAAAGGAAGATGTCCCACTGATAACTGGGCCTCCAGCATCCAAAACTCGCGTGAACAGCCCTTCTTCAAGAGACAGCCAGCTCCATGGCTCCTGAGATCTAGCCATTTGGGGAGAAAGGAAGATGTCCCACTGATAACTGGGCCTCCAGCATCCAAAACTCGCGTGAACAGCCCTTCTTCAAGAGACAGCCAGCTCCATGGCTCCTGAGATCTAGCCATTTGGGGAGAAAGGAAGATGTCCCACTGATAACTGGGCCTCCAGCATCCAAAACTCGCGTGAACAGCCCTTCTTCAAGAGACAGCCAGCTCCATGGCTCCTGAGATCTAGCCATTTGGGGAGAAAGGAAGATGTCCCACTGATAACTGGGCCTCCAGCATCCAAAACTCGCGTGAACAGCCCTTCTTCAAGAGACAGCCAGCTCCATGGCTCCTGAGATCTAGCCATTTGGGGAGAAAGGAAGATGTCCCACTGATAACTGGGCCTCCAGCATCCAAAACTCGCGTGAACAGCCCTTCTTCAAGAGACAGCCAGCTCCATGGCTCCTGAGATCTAGCCATTTGGGGAGAAAGGAAGATGTCCCACTGATAACTGGGCCTCCAGCATCCAAAACTCGCGTGAACAGCCCTTCTTCAAGAGACAGCCAGCTCCATGGCTCCTGAGATCTAGCCATTTGGGGAGAAAGGAAGATGTCCCACTGATAACTGGGCCTCCAGCATCCAAAACTCGCGTGAACAGCCCTTCTTCAAGAGACAGCCAGCTCCATGGCTCCTGAGATCTAGCCATTTGGGGAGAAAGGAAGATGTCCCACTGATAACTGGGCCTCCAGCATCCAAAACTCGCGTGAACAGCCCTTCTTCAAGAGACAGCCAGCTCCATGGCTCCTGAGATCTAGCCATTTGGGGAGAAAGGAAGATGTCCCACTGATAACTGGGCCTCCAGCATCCAAAACTCGCGTGAACAGCCCTTCTTCAAGAGACAGCCAGCTCCATGGCTCCTGAGATCTAGCCATTTGGGGAGAAAGGAAGATGGGGGGTGATTTCTGGCTTTCTGTCTGTTTCTCTGGCGAGCGAACACACCCTATAGCAAAAGCCTCTTCAAAAAAAAAAAAGAAAAAAAGAAAGAAAGAAAGAAAGTGAGAAATAATTGTCCTGGGGCTGGCAGGTGGCATGGGGGTTAAGGGTGCTGGACTCTCACATAGCCAACTGCAGTTCGAGTCCCAGACCTGGCAGCTTACTTTCTCAATTTCCCTCTCTATCTCTCTCACTGTCTGTCCCTCACTAGTGAAATTAAAATAAGTAAACAAATAAAGTTAATAATTATTAAAAGAAAAAAAAGAAATAATTATCCCAATCTAATTATATCAGAATCTCTGGGAGGCTAAACTCTAGGCATCAGTAGCTGCTCAAGCTCCCCAGGTGATTATCCTGTGCAGCCAGGGTTGGAAACCATTGGCTCATTGATTAAGTCATAGCAGCATAACTGATTTCTGCTTAGAATCTTCAGCATAAAGACAGGGTCCTGGGCCAGGTAGTGACATGGTTATTAAGAGAGCTAGATCCCACATGACATATGGATCGAGCCCTGGATCAGCATCTTGGAAAACATGCCAGGTGCAGGTGCACATCTAAAATCCTAAGAGGAGAATGGAGAAGAAAGGACTGCAGCATTTCCATCCCACAGGGGGGTGGTGTTTCACTCTCTTTCTCTTTCTCTCTATCCAGCAAGAACATGAGCCCTATAGCAAACTTAAACACACACACACACACACACACACACACACACACACACATATACAAGATTGGATGCACTCAGTCCCAGAGAACAGTCTGAGACTATTCTCACTATATGTATATTTGCAATTTATTTTTTGGTATGTGCTAATAACAAGAAACTTAAGACTTCATGTTTGGGAGGCCAGCAGGTGGCGAGGTGGTTAAGAGCACTGTACTCCCACATCATTGACAATGGTTAGAGTCTCAGATCTGGCAGCTTGTTTTCTCACTTTCTGTTTCTCTCTCTTACTCTCTCACTCTGTCCCTCTCTGGTCAAAATTTAAATATGTAAATAAATAAAGTTCAAATAATTCTAAAAATATATATACATAAAAGACTTCGTGTTCAGTATCCGATGGTATTTCTGGCATAAGCCAAGAAAATTAAGTTACCGCCAATCAACATTATTTGTTCACTAAAATGTCTAACTTTTTAGACTTTATTCTTTAAAGCTAAGAATGCTAGGATCATAACATTTTGGCACATGAAGAACAAGTGCTGATAGGGATGCTCATCATCTATTTTCAAGAAAGTACCTGGGGTCTAGCAGGTGGTGTAGTGGTTAAAGCGCTGGACTCCCGCATGGTCGACCATGGTTTAAGTCCCAGAACTGGAGGCTTGAAAATCATGCAAGGCATGTGTGCAAGCATGCCCAAAATCCCAGGAGGAAAATGGAGAAGGGACTGCAGTGTGGTCATCCCCCTGGGAGGGGGGGTGATTTATCAATTTCCCCCCTCACTGTCACTCTCTGGTGAATGCATGTTCCCTTTAGCAAAACTTTAAAAAAAAAGAAAAAAAAAAAAAAGTACCTGCAGACAAGCATATACAGAACAACAAAACCAGCACAGAAAAAGAATTTATCTTTTCATGTAGGAGTTATGTATGAGGCAATACAAGATATTAAATACTGGGTTTTGCCAATTTTATTTTAAATTCAAAAAAGAAAATTAGTCATTTAAAATATGTACGTTCTTTTGTGTGTGAGTGTGAGAAGACAATAGCATATTTTCAGTATTTTCTTGTAAAAATGGATAAACTGGCCTGGGTGGAGCAAAGCGAGCACAAGAGTCATATTAAGAAGTTTTAATAAGAATTCAATGAAAGAAACCAATAAGTTTTAAGAAAAATTAAAGGAAAGTTTAAGGAAACCAACAAGTCTTTGAAGTCCTTAGAAAATAGAATTTTCTGTGGGGACCAGCAGTTGACATATCGGCTATGTCACTGGACTCACATGTAGTCGACTGTGATTTCTTGCTTTCTGTCTCTGCCATTCTGGTGAGCACACACATCCTACAGCAAAAACCTCTCAAAAAAAAAAAAGAAAAGAAAAGAAAGCAGAATATTCTCTCAAAGGCTGGGCCCAGAGCCTAGTAGTTAAGGGAGGTGGATACCCAAAACCTGACAAAATGGTGAAATGGTGGAGGAGTGATTGTAGTGTGACCATGCTCCACTGGGCGTGATTTCTCCCTCTTTGTCTCTGTATGTGATGAGTACACACACCATCCAACAACCTAAAGACAAGTTTTTTCTTTATTTAAAAAAAAATTCTCTATAAATAACGATCTTTATTGGCTGTTCAGAAAAGGAAACATCGGGGTGGACCCCACATTCTGAACTTTAGAAAGTGAACGTATGTCAGAACCAGTCACTGTTAATGGAAGAGCTGAGGACAAGACATCTATAGGGTAAAAATCATTGTGCTCAGCAGTTAGCGTAATGGCTATGTCGCTGGACTCCCATGTAGTCAACCACGGTTTGAGTTCCGGACCCAGTGGCCTAAACTCAAGATCCTGAGAGGAGAATGGAGGAGAAGGAATTGCAGTGTGGCTGTCCTCCCTGGGGGGTGATTTCTCGCTTTCTGTCTTTCTGGCGAGTGCATGCATGTGCTCTATAGCAAAAATCTCTCCCACCCCCCCCCAAAAAAAAATCATGATTCTTTTTTTTTAAGAAGGGGACAATTTCTGCTTTGGATTGCCTAAGGGAGAATATCTGACACAATCATAATATATACTGTGCAATCTTTGACCATATTAAAACATTTTAATAGACAAAAAAATAAAGTGTTTATCTTATAATACAGACTAAGTTCTAAAGAAATGAAGGGGAGGTAGAGATGAAAGTGAGCCGGAATGGGCTAAGCAGATTCTCATGAAGGAATAAGCCTTGAGTGGGACGGACAGGTTTGGATTGGAAAGGTAGAGAACAGCACTCTTGCAGTCTTGGAGGGAGAAGGTATAATAAGAAACAGCACGACAAAGGCTTGAAAAAGCATGAGGGACCACCAGTTCGTATAATGGCTATGTTGCTGGACTCCCATGTAGTCAATCGTGGTTCGAGTCCCAGACCTGGTGGCTTAAACTCACATCAGGCACATGTGCATGCGTGCCCAAGATCCTAAGAGGAGAATGGAAGAGATGGAAGATACAGGATTACAACGTGGCCACCCACGGGGGATGATTTCTTGCTTTCTGTCTCTCTGTCTCTCTCTCTGTCTTTCTGGCGAGCACACGTGCCCTATAGCAAAAACCTTTCCCCCCCCCAAAAAAAAACAACAAAAACCAAAAACAAAAAAAAAAAACAAAGAAAAAGCATGATACTTTGGAAAAGCAATGCAGAAACACCAGTGTCCTTAACACTGGATAGAAAGGGTGGGGTCAAATTATGGAAGGCCTTTATTTACGAATTGAGGAGTTACAACTTATTCTTACTGAAAAACAGGGTTGCACTTCAATTTAATATAAAAAATGATTTTAGAAGATTCTTCTGGTAAATTACCAGAAGGATACACTGAAATTCAGGGCGCTGAGACTACTGAAGATAAAAAGAGCACACAATATTTCCTAAGCATAGTTCCCTGAATATAACAGGTATTTTAAAATGGTGAAAACATAGGGACAGCAGGTGGCATGATAGTTAAGGGCACTGGACTCCCACATGGCTGACCATGGTTCGAGTCTTGGACCTGGCAGTTTGCTTCCTCACTTTCCCTCTCTCTCTTTCTCTCTCTCTCTTGCTCTCTTGCCTCACTCTGTCCCTCTGTGGTCAAATTAAAATAAATAAATAAATATGTAAGTAAATAAATACATAAATAAATGTAAAATAATTCTTAAAAGATTTTAAAAAATAAGTAAAACATTTAATAAAGAAAAAACTGTGAAAACAAACACTGTACACCACAATGTAGATCTTGATATCTCTCCACAATGAATGCCAAATTAATTTTATAAGCAAAGTGATTTATAAAAAAGATTTGTTAATTCTTAAACATTAATATTTTAAGTATTACTGTAAAGTTTATAGTAGGAAATATAACAACATACCCACAAGATTACAAATCCATTTATGCTGGCTTTATAGGCAGAAGCAATACTCAAACTTTTTTTTCTTTTGTCCTAGGGCAGGTGTGCTTGTGGTATGGTAGTAGAGACAGTGAGAAGTTAAGTGAGAAAATACCCCCAGGCGTCATGACCACACTGCAATCCCTTCTCTCCCAAGTATCTTAGACATGAACACACATGCGCCTAGTTTGATTTTCAAGCCACCAGTTCTGGGACTTGAACTGTGGTCTGCCATATGGGAGTCCAGTGCCGCAACTGTTAACTCCATCTGCTGGCCCCCAAACATTTTTTTCTAAAAGAATTATTTACACAATCTAAATCTAATGAAGATAAGTAGAATAGTTAAGATAGTATTTTATTATTTTTTCCACATTAAATATTTGTGCCAAAATGGGTGTTTTTCGGGCCTTTAAAAATTATTTGGCATAAAAGATGATTGCTAGATTTTGGAAATATGATTAATGTTAAATTTCCTGACCTTAGGGGACCAGCAATTGGTGTAATGGCTATGTGGCTGAATTCCCATGTAGTTGACTGTGGTTCGAGTCCTGGACCCGGTGGCTTAAACTCACACTGGGCGCGTGTGCATGCGTGCCCAAGATCCCAAGAGGAGAATGGAGGAGAAGGGATTGCAGTGTGGCCATCCTCCCTGCGGGGTGTTTTCTCGCTTTTTGTCTTGCTGTCTCTCTCTGTCTTTCTGGCGAACGCACGCATCCTATAACAAAAACCTCGCCACACACACACACACACACACACACACACAAAAATAAAATCCTGACCTTGGAGTAAAGTACAGCAATAATCCTAAATACTATAGGTAATGCATACTTTGTAGCTGAAAAATTTGACTTTCTATCATAATTAGGAGAAATCACAACTAAAGAAACATTTAGAATTTAGATAAGATTAGTGCCTTAAGTAATGTCACTATAAAATAAAATAAAAAGCAGGTGAAAAGTCTTTCACATACTAAATCAAAACTCCCTCCCCTGAGTATTTTAATAAAGAATTCATCAATATAAAAATTATATTTTTGTATGGAATATGCTATACAAATCAATACTATTGCAAGGTATATTTCAGTTTATTTGGTCTAAAAGACAATCTGAAGAAATTAAGTCCCTGATTGGGTACAACCAATATTATTCATAGTTATTTCTTAGAAGAATTATTACCCATTCTCCTTTATTCAAACCATGTTACCTTATGTATCAAAAGTATATACTCTTTTTTAATACACTTCTCTTTGCTTAAGATTATCATCATATCACTACCATTTTCCTCATGGGAATAAAATTATACTATTTTAGTCAGGTTAAAACCTTAGCTGATGTTAATATTCTATATGCAACTATTAGGGTCTTAATGCTCTTCACTTATTAAATCTAGAAAAATTTAATGTTCAAAATATTTAAAGACTTATATTTGTAAGTATGCCTTTCAACCACTATTTTAATTTATAAAAATATAACCAGTATCTAAATTGATCCTAACATAGCAAAAACATAATAAAGAACAAGTAGCTATCACTTGAAAAACCTCTAAAAAAAAAAGACTATCATATTTGAAATAAACCAAAAGAGATTACTTTGCCTAAATCTTAAGAAAGAAGCAATATATTTGAATTAATCTTTTTATTTTCATTTCATCCACTTGCCCCCAAATTTCCCAAAGCTTACTAATCTATTTTTCTTGTGGTACAATAGTCCCTTTCTTTAAAATAGACTGCCAAGATAATTTCTTAAATAATTTTAAATCAATTACATAGCTCACATGAAATTCTAGTTGTTTACAATTCTCCTAATGAAAAGATAAGACCTCAACATAAGATACACTGACAATATTAGATGATATTGGATAATGTCCTCTATCTGTAGCTGACCTATGAGAAATTCTGATTATCATAGTAAGAACGGCAGGCCATTTGTTGGATTTATGTGATATGCTATAAACTGGAAATTTGAGGGTAAAAAAGATTTACTATTAGAAGCAGCAGAACCCAAGAAAGCAAAATTGTGCAACCAACACCTGCACCTTCCTGTGCTCCCTAAAGCAATAAAACATGTTAATAAAAAGCTTACATGAAAATTAGGTTTGAGTAAAAGGAAATAAAAGCATAATATGCTGGACGAAATACAGTAAGAAGGTTGCCAGAGTCTTTTTCTAAAAAATGGTTGAATCTGAATTATTTCAAATCAAAACTAAGACCATGACCAGCTGGCAGATGACTTACAGAGCACGGCAACAGCCCCAGACTCGAACATGAGACATTCTTCCTTATGCCTAGTTTCCACTATGAGGCTGAAAGGTGGGGGATCCAATTTGTGATAGATCCGAAATCCTTTGCTAAACGCCATTCTCCTTTCTTCAGAGGCAGCCCTGTAAAAACCAGGCAAAGCAAAGCAAATGAGGCTGATGTTTCCTTCTGCAGCAAGGATTGCAAGGCATCCAGAAGTCCCTCTCTGCCAGGTTTTGATGGGGGTGGGGGGAGGGTGGGGAAAAGGGGGTTCTCAGAGAATGGTTTATCCAAGTCGCCACTTAATTTTTACCAAAAAAAGCTGGAGGAAAAGCTATCAATTTTGACAGCAAGGCAAGAAACAAGGTTTTGGTACTATTAAATCCACAAACTGTTTAGTTAACATGAGTTTCCCGTTTAATTTAGGTTTACCCAAAGGGAAAAAAAAGAGCGTATTTCGTTTGGAGTTGTTTATCAGCTTCCTGGTTCAAGATTTGTCACCACGATGAAAGGGAAGCGATTCGGAAACTTCAAGCCTTTCCTTTGGGGGAGAAGGAGAGGAGGTGGGAGGGAAGGTTAGCACGGCCGGTTCAAAGCTCCTTAGGGGGCGGGAGGAGGGAAAGGATTATCCGACACCACAGGCTCTCCCGGGGGCGGCCGCGAAGGGCAAGGGAAGCGACACAGGTTACCAACGCCTCCCGACCAGCTGCGGGCCACTGCCGGCCAGGGGGGCGGCAGGCGGAGCCCGAAAATATGAATGGCCACCCGGGAAGAGTCGCGACTCCGGGCACAGAGACGACTGGGGCTTCTCGGGGGTCTCGGATGGCCGACTGCCAGCGAAACAGGTTGCCTGCCAGGGGACGGAGGCACCGAGCGGTCCAGCCCCTCCATTATGCGCCAGCACAGATGGTCCGCGCCCAGATGGACTCGTTTCCGTGCCCGCCTGCAGACTGACAGCCGCTGTCAGCACTACCCCCGGCCCGACGCCGCACCTCTCACCGCCCGCCTGCCTCCCGCACCCCCGCTGCCCGCAGTCTGCCCTCACCGCTCTGGCTGAGGCAGTGGCAGGGAGCCTGCCCCAGGAAGCGTCCGCCGCCAGCCCAACTGCCAGTGGGTCTGGCCGCGGCCGCTCCCCGCCCCCCGCCGGCTGGCTCACCGCTTCCTCCGGCTCCTCCTCCTCCTTCTCCCGCAGCCGCCGCCGCCACAGCCGCCGGAGACGTCACTTCCGCTCCAACAGGCCCATCTCTTCCGCATTGCGCCGCGGCCGGGGGCGGAAGGCCCGCCCCACGCGGGGATGGGGCGGGGCGTCCGGGGAGATGCCCCACCCACACCAGGCCTCCCTGCCGGGCGAGGCACTGGTCAGCTGCTGCCTCCTTCACCTGCAGCGCCCTTCGCCTCCCGCAGCGTGTCCCCAGGTCGCAGCTGCAGAGCCCACCGCCGAGGATGCTGGGAGAGGGAGGAACCGGCCTCCTAGGCCCCTCGCGTGGGCTCTTTAGACAACCCTCTTCATGGGCGCCAAGGAGACTCTGGGGAAAGCTCTGGGGGCTGAGTATTGATTCGTGCCCAAGTTGGGCGTCAGGACCACCCCCTGCCGCCTACTCCGGCCTGACGGGCGAGGAGGAGGGCTCGGGACTGTTAGCACGCCAGGCCAACCAGGTGGCACCTGAAGAACTGTCCATGGTTTCGCAGCCAACAGCCCAGTGTCTATTCTAAGCGCCTAGGTAGGTAGCAGGAAAGCTATGCTGCTTTGGAACAGTTGTTTGCTGCCTTTCTTCTTGGGTGTTCTGGAGCTCTCAGGAGCGCTATAGAAGAGTGATAGCTGCACATACTACGGAGAGTGGGCAGTCATAAACCAGGGTTCCAAGGCTGAGTCACAAAATATGGCTATACTCAGGCAGGCCACTGCGGTTGCCACTGAATGAGGAATATGTCGGCCGTGGAATTTAGTAACCAAAGGCATTTAACACTTCCATCCCATCCTCACTTTCCAACAAATCATGCTTCCTGGCTAGTATCAGTGTGTTCCAGACTTCTTACTCAATTTAATAGACCTAAATAGGATTATAAGTCAGTCAACAAGGCCAAAAGGAAATAAAAACCCAAAGAATGCAACACTGGGCAACTTCCTACTTGCCTTTGCCTTAAAAAGAGAGAGAGAGAGAGAGAGAGAGAGGAGAAAAAATATCTTCCCCTTCTTGCTTTTAAAACAGCAAAAGCAGAATTTAAATTCAGTACATTGCAAACTCATTTCCCCCTTCAGATCCTGTCATGTGAATAACATTTCATTTTAGAGAAGCTGAGCCCAGCCTGGTTTCAGGACATTAAAATAGCTTTGATTAATTGGAAAACAAGATGGAAGAATACAAAGACACTTGGACTTAGTTCTGAGAACTGGAAGGGATTTCTCTCTAGTACTGTTTCCTTAGGAAAACTGGTTTGCTGTTCTTACCATAAACAGCCTCAAAATTACACTAATATTAACAAAATCTACTTATCAG
This sequence comes from Tupaia belangeri chinensis, assembly GCF_000334495.1. NCBI lineage: Eukaryota > Metazoa > Chordata > Mammalia > Scandentia > Tupaiidae > Tupaia > Tupaia belangeri. The sequence continues at coordinate 426,704 of NW_006159894.1, forward strand.
TGGTTACTCACTTTTATTTTCAACTTATGTTAGAGGGTACATGCACTTGCCAAAGAGAGTAGAGAGTGAAAGTGAGAAATCACTCTGGGGGGGATGGTAACACCACAATCCAGGTCTCCGTTTCTCCTGCCAGGACTTTGGGCACACACACACTTGGTGCCTGTCATGTTTTTCTAGCTGTTAGGTCCAGAATTTGAACCACCTGTGGGCTGTGTGAGATCTAGCCACCTTAACCACCATGACACTGCCTGGCCTTTTCTTTCCAGAAGAGTCCATTTCAATTGGGGATTGTATTTGACAGAAAATTAAATGGAAGTGGGTGGGATTGGCATTATTTGCCTTTTCAGGCATAATGCCTCTGTAACTCTGATATTAACAGAAAAAAAGAAATGAAAGATAACGGCTCAGAGAGACATTAAAGTTATTGAATGTTTTGCTTGGGAGGTATATTCTAAGACAACTAAAATAATTTCGTTTCAGGTGAAGTTAGCATCTAAAACCAAATTTGGCTTCCTTCAAACCCAAGATCCTTTTCACCACATCTATGTCTCTGAGACTATACTTGAAACCTTTCTCTTCTCAAAGTGGGAAGCATGTGTTCTAGGCTCTTTTGGAAGCAAGCGTTCTGTTGCTTCCTGGTTTCTTTTGATTTTGGACTAAGATGGTTGAAGTAAAAAATTCTGAGTTGGAACTACTGATTCTGTAAGCTGCAGGTAGTGGGACTCATTCCTAGAGCTGTTAGAAGTCACAGCTTTTCCAAATCCTTTTGAAATAAATCCTTTTAATCATGAAATAAGCACATGCCTAGGACTCAAAAAATAAAGATGATTTTACTAGTTAAAAATGTAATTTATATTTCTTGTCTCTTTTCTTATTCTTCTACTCTTGTTTGTTCCAGCATTTGAAAGTAACTAGACAAATGTTCACCAAACTTGAAGTACCCTTTGGGGTGGACTGGCTTAAAATACAGGTTGCAGCATAAACATCTTTGTGAAATCTTTTGAGACTGCACAGACAGGCAGACATCCTCTTGACCCATGCAACTATGTAATGAGACTTGTAGTAAGCTAAAAGAAAAAAAAAATTCAAAAAGATACCTACATCCCTCAAACCATGCATATTAAGTGAAAAATAACCTTTGTAGATGTGATCAAGGATCTTGAGATTATTTTGGATTATCCAGGTGGGCCCTGGATACATTCAGTCACAAGCGTTCTCATAAAAGGAAGGCAGAGGTTAAGTTACTTCCACGTGCGCCTGCACACACATATACACACAATGTGAAGACAGAGAATGGAGTGATATGATCACAAGTCATGAAATGTTAGCAGCCATCAGAAGCCAGAAGAGATGAAAGACTTGAGCCTAGAGCCTTTGGAGGGAGCACAACCCTTCCAACACCTTGATTTCCAACTTCCGGCCTCCAGAACTACAAGAATAAATTCCCAGTTTGTGGTAATTTGTTACATCAGCTACAGGAAACTAACACAAGGCTTCTGTGACTTGTCATCAGGAGAGAGATTGAGATCACTAAAGGGCTCAGGTAGGTGAATCAGGTTTCAGCTCCAATGGAATGAACTGAAGGTAAACACTTTTTTAGGTGATTTGGGACCAAGTTATATCCCCTATGGGCAACACAACTGCTATTTCAATGGGTAAAAAAGGCTCACATAGTGACAATATATGGCCTAACCTAACGCTGTTATCTTAGGTGAACTACAGAGAAGATTTATTTAGAAATGGTTAATGAGTTTCCCAAACAATGACAAAACTATACTACACCATTGTATACAAGACTATGGATTTCAGTAGGTGTTTATCATGCAAAGTAGCAGTGGGGCCTACTTTTCTTCCTAGCTTGGCTTTTGTCAAAAATACTAGAAAATGTGACAAATCTAGGAGATATCAAGTGTGACCCAGTTACCCTTAACAGCTTTTCAAGTTACCTAGGCTACAGCAAACTTTTATATCAGGATCTGCAGAAACCTACCAGTACCTAGATTAAAGGGAAAACAAGTCCCCAAAGGCAACACATCGGTAGGTCACAAATGTGTTGTTTGCTTTAAATAAGCTCAGTGAGGGGTAAGATTCTAAATTGGAAAAATGGAAACCCAGTTGACTATCTAGTAAGCTTGAGAACAGAATTATGAGAATAAAATCAAACAAAAATCAAAGCACTGAAGAGTCACTCATCCAAACTCCAGAAAGAAAGCTGCCACTGGAGCTAACAGGAAACTTGTGTGAGACAAAAACGGAGGTTTTTTTCATTTAGAACAAGAGACCAACACAAGAGAGCTCATGTGAAAGGGGTTTATTTTAATGACACATGATTCTAATGGGAATCGAAGTACCAGAGCCATAAATAAGGCTCCATCTTCTCAAGATTAGACCTCCAGAGAACCAGCAGTTAGCGTAATGGCTATGTAGCTGGACTCCCACATAGTCGACCCCGGTTCGCGTCCTGGACCCGGTGGCTTAAAACTCACACCGGGCGCGTGTGCGTGCGTGCCCAAGATCCTAAGAGGAGAATGGAGAAGGGATTGCGGCGTGACCATTCCCCCTGGGGGGGTGATTTCTTGCTTTCTGTCTCTATGTCTCTCTCTATCTGTCTGGTGAGCACACGTGCCCTGTAGCGAAAACCTCTCCAAAAAAAAAAAAAAGTTAAAAAAAAAAAAAGATTAGACCTCCAATGTTTTTATTCACTCTTGACGGTGGCTCTGGGTCCCAAAGCAGCAAAGGTCTTTGGAATTTCACTAATGTTATGCAATAAAACGTAAGTTTTCATGTTCAGTATTTTGCAAATTAGCTTAAATTGGTTTCTGCAAGATTTGCCAAATCTTTTTTCATGTACCATGTAAATCACTAAACCTAAGATATTATATACATAAATACAACATAATGTACATTTTCCTGAAGCTATTTCTAAACAAGAGTCTAACAGATGTGGTAGGCATTCTTACACTGAATTCTAACCTGTAAGCCTCTGCTGAGTTAGGATGGACAGGCATAGAGGAAAGCTAGGACACCTTACTGGGGCCTGAGACTCCAGAAGCAGGCTGGCGACCAGACTCTAGACTGTTACACATCAATATCAATCCCAAGAGGGCTGAGCAGTGTTAAGATGATAAATACAGGATTGTCAGAAAAGTCACTATGAATTTTTGCATAGAAAAAAGGTGTCATGACTTTTGAAAACCAAATAAAATGCAAGGCTCACCAAGGCTGACCAACATGGGAAGCTTATGGATTTGCATTCAGAGATCTCCTTTGTGTACACTGACACGTGAGTGCCTATGATCCTGGCTAGCTGGGGCTAGGGGAGGACGATGGAGTCAAAACTCGGTTTTGGAGTGCTCTCTTGCTCATGGGAAAAATAAAGCTAAAAATAAAATAAAATAATAATAATAAAAAAATGTAAGGATATATAGGCTGCCTGCCTTTGCTGGGTGTGGAAAGTTGCTCTCAGTAATGAACCTTCTAGCATCCACTAGTTCCATTCTGGAGACCACGCTTCAAAGCAGTTTAAACAGTAACAACTTAATGGAAGTATAAGACCTCCCAAATATCGGCATGTTGGGTTGTCAGAAAAGTCATGGCATATTTTTCTATGCAAAAATGTCACAATTTTTCCAACAACCCATTATTTCATTATTCTCACATGTAGAAGGCCCAGTGTTTCAATTGTTCTCTATATCATTTACTTGAAACAGACCAAAATGTCCTTTGTCATAAACACTGAATAGCAACCCTCTTTACTATATGGATATTACTGTATTAGAGATGAGCTCTTGCGACCATAAAGAATCACTATGATGTAGCAACATATTTTTGTTTTTTTTTCTTTTTTTGGAGAGGTTTTTGCTATAGGGCGCGTGCACTCGCCAGAGAGAGAGAGAGATAGAAAGCGAGAAATAAACCCCCAGAGGGGATGGCCACGCTGCAATCCCTTCTCCTCCATTCTCCTCTTGGGATCTTGTGCACACATGCACACGTGCCAGGCATAGCCGCCGGTTCCGGGACTTGAACCACAGTCGACTACATGGGAGTCCAGTGACATAGCCATTACGCTAACTGCTGGTCCCTAGCAACATTTTTTTTTTTTGAGAGGTTTTCACTATAGGGCGCGTGCGCTCGCCAGACAGACAGAGAGAGACGTAGAGACAGAAAGCGAGAAATCACCCCCCGGGGGGGTGGTCATGCTGCAATCCCTTCTCCTCCATTCTCCTCTCGGGATCTTGGGCATGCACGCACACGCGCCTGGTGTGAGTTTTAAGCCACCGGGTCTGGGATGTGAACCGCGGTCGACCACGTGGGAGTCTAGGGACATAGCCATTACACTAACTGCTGGTTCCCCCTAGCAACATATTTTTGTACTGTATATACTCTAACTCCACATTTGACCATTTTTATAAGGGTTTCATGATTTGAAGGAAAAGACCATTTAAAACAAAAGCACTTGTCGAAATCAATGAACTATACACACTTATAAAGGGTAACGTCACTGTAATTATACCTCAATAAACCTGACTTAAAAACATTAGGGAATTTGGGACTAGTAGTTAGTGTAATGGCTATGTCGCTGGACTCCCATGTAGTAGACTGCAATTCGAGTCCTGGACCCAGTGGCTTAAAACTCACACCGGGCACGTGTGCGTGCCCAAGACCCTGAGAGGAGAATGGAGGAGAAGGGATTAAGGTGTGGCCAGTCTCCCTGGGGGGGATTTCTCGCTTTCTATCTCCCCCTAAAAAAAAAAAAAAAAAGAAAACCAACAACAAAAAAAAACACTAGGGAATTCAAGGGACCAGGTTGTGGCACAACAGGCTATAACTGACTCACATGTGGAAAGCCCTAAGCTTACATCCTAGGAGCTCCCTAAGTATGCTGGGTATAGGGCGTGCTCATGACCCAGGCAGGCTGATACTAGAAATGGACTATGGCATAAAGACTCTTGTTAGCGGTGCCTGTGTCATGGAAGAAATACACAACAAAAGCAAAGAAAAAAGCTAGTTACTTGACCAAGGGTGCTCATGGACCTGTCTTACTACATTAAGCATCTAAAATGCTCTAAACTTAGTCACCAGCAAAATACAACAAAAGATATATTTAAAAATTAATTTAATGGTTGGCTAAAGCTTAATTACACATATCATTATCAAACAATAGTCCTTAATTTCCAAAAAGTTCCTTTTTTGAAAATCACAGAATCAGAAAGCATAAACTTTAAAACAAGTTCTCTGAATATTTACAATGTGGTTATAAACATTATAGAAGACCATGGATATTAAATTGCCTGGATGTGGCTAATTAGCAAGGCTTATTCTTTATTGCATATATTACTCACATCTGTGGGATTTAAAATATGACAGACTACTAAAATTCAAATGCACAAATCTGTAAGCAGGGCAGAGAGTAAAATCATGAACGAGACAGGTCAGCCCAAAACCATGCAGTTAGGTTGTGGGTTTATTATTTTCAAAAATTAAAACTTCTATGTTCCACTTGAAACTATGTTGCATATATTAATTTAGAGTGAAACCCACATTTGACTGTCAGGCTGATTCCAGCACAGTCAACATCCACTCAATGACTAAGTCCACAACTTAGCTCTCAAATTTTAAGGCAGCACAGCTAAGTGATAGCAACACTAACCAAAGGTGATGAACATTTAGTCACCTGCCAGCCCTTTTGTTGCAACAGTGTAGTAATTTCCCTAAGACAATTTGCTACTGGGTAATTTTCTGCTGTTGAAAGGCTTCCTCTGTAAAAAAACACGACAGATTTCCAGTGTGAAAGTAAGTCCGTGGTGGTATAAATATTTATATGCATAATTACACAATTTACACTGCACACATCGTTTACAGAGGACAATTAGCTGAGAGGGTTAATTTGAATGACCATACAAAATACTTCTGTAAACGAAGTATGACAGGCAGTAAGGAAAACACTCATAGACTCCTAGAAATCATCTGAATTCCTTTCATTCTGAAGAAATTGCATGTAAGGACACAGTATTGAATATAATTTTTTTGTATTAAAACAATCGATATTTTACAGTTTAAGAAACTATACATATTTACAAAATTTATACACTGGGAATGGTACTAAAACAAATGGGCTTTCAGTCTTATAGATCTATTTTCCTTCAATCAAAGACTTAAATTCTTTCACATTATGGTCACTTGCAACAGACATAGCATGATCCAAAGCTCGAACACTTGCAAGAAGTTTTACTATCTGTTTTATGTTTTCCCTAAAAGAAAAAAAAATGGTATCATTATCTCATTAATTGGTACCTTTAAAGGAAAATTTGTTACTGATATGAACATTTCTTGAGATTCTGCAACTGATTTTTTGGAGCATACATTGAAAAGGTAAAATCAGCCCTCACAGATGTATTAATCATTTTAATAGGATGGCCATATTCAAAGCTCCCAATTCCTCAGGCATTTTCTTTTCTTTCTTTTTCTTTTTTTAAAGTGATCAACCCTTGGATATTTGCTTATCTGGGGCTCTGCTAGAAGGAAGGCAAGGTCTCTGGCAACTTTTGTGTTCTGTTGGCAGGGCAGAAGAAAGCCTGAAAGGGTCAAACTGGGTCTGGCCAGTCCCAATGGGAGGGGATATGCCCTAGCCAGGAATTCCTTGAGATCAAAGAAAGATTTCCACCTGAAAAGGGGGAGGGGAAGAGGGCTGCTTGATCTTACTGCAGATGGTGACTCACCCTGAGATAACAACTAGCAACCTAGAAGTTGTAAAAGACCATCTGGCATTCTGTCTCAGGACCATCTTAACCTTAAATCCCTTTCCTTTAAAAGCCCCCAGTCCCTAAAATTCAAGGCCATGCAACTCTGTCCTTTCTTCCTTTGGGAAGTAAATAATAACCCTTTCTTCCCTTGGAAAGTAAATAATAAGCCTTTTCTATCCACTTTGCGTCTGTGAATTCTTTCATAGTCTGCGACACAGATCACCCTAACATATATGTTTAAAGGGAGACATGCAAAGCTATACCATTTTTTAAAAGTTTGTTTTAATATTTTGCACATAAATAAAAAACTTGTATATGTTTACATGACTACCCTTGAGGAAGGGGACCCATTTTTAAAAGCAAAAACTTTTCTGCCTAGTCCCCTAAGTCTAGTAGTCAAGCGACTGTATCCCACGTGGCTGGCTGTGGGTCCCGGCACCTTGAGAAACACACCAGGTCCATGTGTGTGCATACTCTAAATCCTGACAGGACAGAGCACTGAGAATGGGTTGCAGCATGTTACATCCCATCAGGGGATGCTTTCTCCCTCCCTCTCTGTGTCTGTCTGCAGTGAGTACAGGTGCTCCTGATAATTAAAAAACAAAACCAATTCATGCAGATCAATGATTTTCATGAACACAGCAGAGTCCTCCCTTTTCCACAAGGGATACGTTCCAAGATCCTCAGTGGATGCCTGAAATTATGACTAGTACCAAACCCTGTAGAGACTGTTTTTCCCATATATGATAAAGTTTAATTTATAAATTAGGCATAGTAAGGATTAACAATGATAATAATGAAATAGAACAATTATAACAGTACACAGGTCAAGTATCCCTTATCAGAAATGCCTGGCCCCTTCAGTGTTTCTGATACTTCATTTTTTTTTCCGGATTTTAGAATATACATAATGAAACATCTTAGGGAAGGGATTCAAGTCAAAACACAAAATTCATTTGCTTCATATACACCTTACACACATAGCTGGAAGGTAATTTTATACAATTATAATTTTTTTTTGGGGGGGAGAGGTTTTTGTTTGCTATAGGGCACATGCGCTCTCCAAAAAGACAGCAAGAGAGACAGAGAGACAGAAAGCGAGAAATAACCCCCCAGGGGGAATGGCCACGCCACAATCTCTTCTCCTCCATTCTCTTCTCAGGATCTTGGGCACACACGCACATGTGCCTGGTGTGAGTTTAAGCCACCAGGTCCAAGACTCGAACCTCAGTTGACTACATGGGAGTCCAGCAGCACAGTCACTACGCCAGCTGCTGGGTACCTTATATAATTATTTTTGCAGGATTCTGACTACAACCTGTCACATAAGGTCAGGTGTGTGTGAGTTTTTCATTGTGGTGTTCTGTCTGCTTGATTTTGCAGCATTCTGAATTTCAGATTCCCAGATTAGGGATGCTCAATCTGTACTATAATAAAACTTATGCAAATATGGTCTTTCTCTCAAAATGTTGGACTATACTTGGGTATGTACTTGGGTAACTGAAACTGTGGTAAGTGAAACCACAGATAACAGGCCTCCACTGCACCTAGAAAGAAAAGAGTACATTGGTTTCCAAATCAAAATCTAGTTTCCCATTATTTCCCAGAGTCCTAGTTCTTTCAAAGTATGCTTGGAACAAAAATAAAGTAAGTGTCTTTATTAGTAAAGCATCAAGATCTAGTATAATTTCACCAACACTCACTAAATAAAGCATATTCCTCTGGCTTTCCTTATCACCCCAGCTAGAAGCCATTGTGCCTTCTTAGGACAAAGTCATAGTCAAATTTTGGCACAAATAATTATCTACAGGGTTGCTAAAAGGTAGATCACTCCCCACCCTCTCACACCCCAGTTAAAATCTGATGCAGTAGGCCAGAAGTCAGCTTGAGAACCTACATTCCTAACAGGCTCCCTTTTCATGATACTGGTAACTGCACTTTAAGAACGACTGCTTTGCAAAACCAGCAGATGACATAGCGCTTACGTCCCTGGACATGGTTCGAGTCACAGACTCAATCCTGAAAATCGTGCTGGGCATGTGTGCATAGGTACCCAAGATCCCAGGAGGGGAATGGAAAAGAGGGAATTGCAGAGTGGCCATTCCTCCCCCCACCAAGGGGAGTGATTTTCTCACTTTCCTTCTGTCTCTCTCCAGTGAGTGCACACACCCTACAGCAAAAACCTTAAAAAAAAAAGGGGGGGAGGGGTAGTTGGGGGTGGGGAGCAGGTGGCATGGTGGTTAAGGATGCTGGACTCCCATGTGGCCAACCATGGTTTGAGTTCTGGACTTGGCAGCTTACTTGCTCGCTCTCTCTCTCTCTCTCTCACTTACTCTGTACCTCTCTGGTCAAATTAAAGTAAATAAATAAAAAATAAAATAATTCTTAAAAAAATGACTGCTTTAACATTTAGTTAAGAGCTATTTGTAAGAAACAGCATATGATAGAGCTTTATTGTCTCATCTCCTCTACAAAATTGTAAGAGCACCTTTTAGGGAAGGAATATAATTTGTAAAACTTTGCAACCTGCATGGAACCTACTTTCTATGCAGTACACAAAGAAGTTGCTTAAAAAGCAGCTGAAGTTATTTTCTATAGAAAAGCAAATACTATTGGTTGATACATAATTCCCAAAGTACAGTTAAAATATTTATATATCAAAATGTACAGTGATCAAATATATCTAATAAAAACCAACACACTGGGACCAGCAGATGGTGTAATGGCTCTGTTGCTGGACACCCATGTAGTTGACTGTGGACCTGGCAGCTTAAAACTCTCATATGGCACGTGCTGTGCATGTGTGAACGCCCAAAATCCCAAGGGGAGAAAGGAGAGGGGATGGCCATTGCCTCTGGAGGGTGATTTCTCGCTTTCTGTTTCTATGAAATCTCCCTAATTCTTCAAGCAAGGAGACACTGTTTATTCATTCCCTGAGGGCTGACCCTCACCGAGAGTCTCTCTTAACACTTTCATAAATACTACATTTTAAAAAGATTAAGTAAAAACCACAAAAATGAAAAACCATGTATATTTTTGATTTATGAAAGTAAGTGAATGTTCACTTTAAACTACTGGGTTGTCAGTAAAGTCATGATGTATTTTGTTTTTCTATGTAAAAAAGTATCATAACTTTTCCAACAACCCAAAAAGTATAAACACATTTCTAACATTTTAATAATGCTAATCTAACAACAAATTAAAGAAATTCTAAATTATTGTTCCATTAAGTAATTATAAGAAAATTACCTTGCATTTCTCTTCTCCACATCGGAGCACCCGATACTGTTTCTGTAAATTGTATCTGCTAAGTGTACAAGATATCGACAAAAGTTTTCTAACTGAGAAATAGTTCTTTCTCCTTTCAGATTCATGAACCACTGTTTGGGGAAACAATTGATTACCTATGGAGAAAAAAAAAATAGCTAAAACAGAATAAATAAAAGCATCTAAAAACTAATTCTAGATAGCGAGTATTGTCTATTTAACTAGAGGATTTACTACTGGGTTATAATTACTCTGAAGGCATAAAACTGACTTCCAACATGAACTAAACCAACATACCTGCATTTTTACTCTGAGAGGACAAGTAGCAAAAACAAAAGATAAATAATTTGTCCACTATTTAAGTAAATTAGGAACATAAAATTGATAACCAATTGCTTTATTTTCTAGTAGTCCAGGATTCCGCAAATAAACCAAGTTCTCTTTTATCAGCAGCATTCACTGTAAAAACCTGTGTTATACATAAGAACCTGTAGTCGCATCCCTTCTGAGCAATCTCGTGAATCAGTATCCACGCTGGTATGGTAGTGGAGCAGAGTTGGCCCAGAGTAAGGTTAAGACAGCATCCATACCAGAGATGCAGTCCAGGGCAAACCTAAGCAGGGTCAACAGGGCTTCCTGGCATGGCAAAGCTCAAGCAAGGTGAGCTTTCCTCATGGGAAGGAACAGCTTCCTACAGGGAATGAGAGTTCAAGCAGGTAAAAACAGTCTACCACTGAAAGAACTCGGAGGTCCTTAGAGAACTGATTGATGATACCAGGGTGGGGAAGAACAAGTAAAAGATGAGCAGAAACACCTCATGCCAGAAAGTAAGAAAGTATTCCAGCAAAGTGAGGGGATATCTGTTCTGGTCACAAAAATCAACATTACGGACCAGCAGTTAGCATAATGGCTATGTCACTGGACTCCCATGTAGTCGACCGAGTTAGAGTCCTGGACCCGGTGGCTTAAACTCACGCCAGGCGCTTGTGTGTGCGTGCCCAAGATCCCAAGAGGAGAATGGAGGAGAAGGGATTGCGGTGTGGCCATCCCCCCGGGGGGTGATTTCTCGCTTTCTGTCTCTCTGTCTGGCGAGCGCATGAAAACACCTCTCCAAAAAAAAAAAAAAGAAATGAACTTTAAAGGACTCCTACTCAAACATTTGGGACATTTCCTGCAAAAACGCAGAACTGAATCTAATCACCAGAGACTATCAGATAAATCCAAATTAAGGGATTAATTTTTTTTCCCCTCCTAAATTTGCCAGAGGACATATGCACTCCTTATAGAGAGACACAGAGAGAGAGGGAAAGAAAAACGCCCACCACAGGGAATGGTCATGACACCAATCCCTTCCCCTCCATTTCTCTCTCCTTTCAAACTTTTAGATACACATATGCACCTGTGTGTTTTTCAAGATGCTGGGTCCAGGACTCATACCCAAGCAGTCAGTCATATGGGATCTAGCTCACCTAACCACCAGACCACAGATTGGTCCTACAAAATTACTGATCTATCATCCTCTGAAGTGTCAAGCTGATGAGAGTCAAGGAAGGACTAAAGAACTCTCCTAAAAAGACACGATAATTAAATGCAACACATGATCTGGGAATTTCTTTCACCAATGGATATTATGAAAATAATTGATAAAACTTGTGTGTAAGGGTTTAGTGATGACAGTAATATATCAGTGTTAATTTCCTGGTGCTGATAGTGATACTGTAATCAATCACATAGACCAACATCCACATTTGTAGGAAATATATACGGAAGCATATAAAGGGGGTAGAGTAGTCAGACACTGACTGACCAACAGAAAAAAAACCCTTTGTACTGTTCCTTGCAAATATCACTGATTTTGTGATTTAAAAATATTTTAAAGAAAGATCAATGGTAACTGTATATAATGTAGATAAAGAAGAAAACACAGTATTTAAATTATTTCTTAAAATGAGAGGAAGGACCAGCAGTTAGCGTAATGGCTATGTCGCTGGACTCCCATGTAGTCAACCACGGTTCGAGTCTCGGATCTGATGGCTTAAACTCATGCCAGGTGCATGTGCGTGTGTGCCCAAGATCCCAAGAGGAGAATGAAGAAGAAGGGATTGCGGCGTGGCCATCCCTCCTGGGGGGTGATTTCTTGCTTTCTGTCGCTCTATCTTTTTGGCCAGCACACATACCCTATAGCAAAAACCTCTCAAAAAAAAAAAAAGGAAAAAAACACTTGTTCACATTCAAAATTATGTTCATTTAGTTATTAAAATTTATCATCCAATTAAAACTTTTACTAATATACACAAAAATAATGATATATAGACAGATAAATATACACATGTATAACAATACATTGTATAAATATACAATTTTATGTGGAAATTGCTATGGGGGATTAGAACTATCTGGGTAGGTAAAATGATTGCTGATTTCACACTAAGTCCAATAATCAAACAGAATTCATGTAATTCTCAAATCCCTCAATAGAGAAAACTTAATTCATTTTAACTTATATGTTTTTAAAATTATACTTTATGTCTCTGAACTCACATTTTGGGCTTTTTTGATGCTGTCATCTCCATATTCTGAATTCTGAAATGCCATGAGAATGTATCTATTTAATAAACCATCGATGGATAACTCCTGAAGAGTTTTATTTGAGAAAATGCCATACCACTGTAGAAAATTCCCTAATAGCTAGAAAGAGGAAAAGAAAATTATTGAGAGGCGACTGTTAAGCAATTAAATTATGTAGAAAGAAAAACAGTTACATACCAAGGCAACATACTAAATACAGTGTGTGATGGTGGCCAAAGTACTAACAAGCACTTTTAAAGGATCCAATTATTTCCAAAAATGGTTGAATATCTCCTAAAACTTAAATAACTCCATGTAGCCAGTATTATAACATGTAACTACAATATTAGTACAGACACGAACCTTTATCATAGTCACAGAAAGTACTACTGGGCAGCACTAATTCTTAAATAAATGTCCTCCATTCAAAATTATGCCTAAACTAATCCTACGACCAACCAGCCCTCTCCCTGCAACTCCCTCCTCTGAAAGATGGAAGATTCTCTTTCCGACAATATTGCCTGGCTAATATGTCTCATAAACCAGGACGGACCTATATCATTTGCACTTCTTAAGTTACTCAACCTTAATACATACAAAATTAAGTTATTTCCACAAAACAGAAGTTCTAGTCCATCCCACCTTAAAAATGTCTAGTTTCCCAATTATTCTCAACTCAAGAAACGGTTGTTCAGGCCAGAAACCTGTATCCCATTCTTGACCTCTATCTCACATTGTCTGACTCAACTGCCGTCCTGTGTGTCCTTTTCTCTCAGTTCCTTATGCCATCCCCGCAAAACTAAGTAGCCATCGACTCTTTCTGGAACGAGCAGCTATTTCAGAGATTATTCTTACTCAAGCAGTGCTCTATGAGAGAAATAAACCGACAGAAAATTATGTGACTCTACTCCATATTTCCAAGGATGATACATAGCTAGTACCTTTCTAGATGCACAGAAGCGAATTCATTACTAATAAACATTTTTAAAGGATCTGATTATTTACAAAAGTGGCTGAATATCTCCTAAAACTTATATAACTCCATGTAGCCAGTATTATAAAATGTATCTACAATATTAGCATAGACACAGACACATTAGTTGAGGCCACAGGGCATTAGTTACAGATTCTCTCCAAGAATCTCAGTTGAAAAAGAGCTGCTCAAGTCAAATTGACCTGCCTTAAATTCCCAACTCTGCTACCACGAGTGAAATGGCCCTAGGTAGATTCTTCTGTACCTAGTTATTCCATCATTGGAGCGAGAATAACAAAACTGTTCTGAGGATTCAACACAACAATCTATATAAAAGGGGCAGCACAGTGCTTGGCCCATAGTCAACATGTAATAAATCCACTGCCCATCTTAGTTACTTGTCTTTCCTACTTCAATCCATTATCTCCATACAGCAGACTATAATTTTAAAAATGGCAATTTGTGGGGCTGGCGATGGTATGGTGGATAAAGGCGCTGGATTCCTACACGGCCAACTGAGGTTCAAGTCCTGGACCTGGTTAGCTTGCTTTCTCCCTCTGGTCAAATTAAAAATTAGTAACAAATGGAATTAAATAAATAATTTTTTAAATGACAATTTGTAATGTCACTTCTTCGCTAAAACCCCTTCCATGACCCACACATACATAGTCAACTGATTGTTTACAAAGGTACAAAGGAATTAATGGAGAACGGTCATACAACAAATGGCACAGAAACAAATGAACCTCAATCAAAGACTCGCACCCTGTAATAAAAAACTAACCCCAAATGGATGATAGCCCTAAATATGAAACCTAAAACTAAGGAACTTCTAAAAAAGATAGGAGGAAAACTTTGTAACCTTGGGTAAAGCAAAGATTTCTTGGGTATGACATCTAAAGCATAATCTTTAACAGGAAAAAGTGACAAAAAGACTTGAAAAAACATGAACTAAAGATGTGACTATAACTCATATCAAAGAATATAAATATACACTGATGGCAAACATGATGCTCACACAATCAGTGATTAGGAAAATGCAAATTAAAACTACAATAAGATACCACTATAGACTAGTAGAGTGACTTAAAAAAACAAAACAGCAAGAATATCAAGTTAATATGCTGTGGTGAGTGTACAAAATGGCACAGCCCATTTTGGGAACCAGCTTTGTCTGCATGTTTCATACAAGTGAAATGTAAACTTAAATAATCAGAAAACCCTTATGGCAGCTTTATTTATAATCATCCCAAATTTGAAACAATCTGAATGTTATCTCAATTTAAAAATGTCAAAAAAAAAAAAGAAAAAACAACTTTGGTACATCCACCTTACCAATGCTATTTAGCAATAAAATGGAAAAGAACAGCTGATAAAACTGTTAAGAAGCTAGATTCAATAAATAAATAAACCTTAAAAAAAAATCCAATTGGGGTGGCACACGAGTATTGTCACTGCTTGAGAGGCTGGTGGCCATGTGGGAAGCACTGGCTGGGCTACTGAGCTCTCTTGAACACACTGGTCACAGTTATGTACACCATAATTGGGAGACTAGGGCAGGAAGATCATGACACAATGAGGCTCTTGTCAAGAATCCCAATCACTTTCTCTCTCTTCCTTTCCCCTCTGGGAGTGTGGGGAGAGCCAGACTCAAAAGGCTCCCTATTATAATTCCATTCATAAGATATTCTTATAAAGAAAACCATCTAATCAGGAGGTGGGCAGGGGCTAATATAAAGCACATGGGGAATTTTGGGGGATGATAAAGTGTTACACATCCTGATTTTTGGCAGTGATAACATGACCATTCATTAAAATTCGCAGAATCATACACCAAAAAGAATAAATTTTACTGCATATAAATGATAACTTAATAATTTTTTTTATGAATAAGGAATTCTTCTGTGGCATCCTGCAACTTTTAGAATAAAAAAAACAGTGTCTTTTATATGACCTACTGGATCCTTATCTCCTCCCTAACTCTAGCAGTTCTATACTGTTCTCAGTTCCCCTAGTGAAGGCTGCTCTCCTTCCTCAGGACCAACTCCTACTTGTTCTTCTGTTCTAGTAATCGGTCACTTCCTCCAGATGGAAGGGGATCTTGGTTGTGCAAGTGACTAGTTGTGCTGTCTCTATGCCCATTGTCATGTGCTTTCATACTACCTTGAATTTCCCCTTTCATAACTTATCATACCTATGATTACCTATTCGTTGTCTGCCAACTGTGCTGCCCATAAATTCTGTGAAGACTCTACCCCTATCTTACTCAGTCCTTTGGCCCCATGACCAAGGAGGGGACCCAGTGGTACTCTATTTGCTGAATATACTAATTATGCCGAGGTTAGATATTTTGTTGGGTAGCTCAGACCTTACTTCGAAATTAAGAATTCATTTGTATTCTCCTATGGATATACCAAACTTGAATAGACATCTGAAATAAAATTAGTTTGTAAAATGGAGATTTTTGTATATATAAACAGACATAAGCCTACCAAGTTAATGACAAGCTAAACAAATTTTCAAGATACAGTATATTAAGTCAAATAAAATCTCCAGTGTTTTAGGTAGTCTAGGGTCACATACCTTAACTGAAGACCAAAACTGCCGTTGAAAAAACAAGTAAGGTCCGGAATTTTTATTTTCTAAGACACTAAGTAAAAAAAAAAAAAAAGAAAAAGAAACATACCATGATTAAATGTTTTTATATAAAGCATTTAAAGCTGCCATATAACTGCTAGAAGCAAAAATTTCACAAGTAAAATAGGTAAACAGAAGATTAAGCAATTTTTCACATTTCCAAACAGTTATATTCTGGAATATGACATTTGAAAGGGAATAGAAATTTATTCTGAGATACCAAGGTAGAAAAAAGAGCATTTATTGCTTTATTTTGTGTAAGGAAACAGTTTCCCCACTGAGCCAGCCTCTTTAGGATACTAGTTTACACTGAATAGGTAAATTTGTATTTTAAGCTACTGCTGGTTTTCCAGACTTTTAGAAGCCTTTGAAAGGTAAAGGAACAGAGCATACTATCTTTAATGTTTTTAAGAGTTACTTACTTTTTAGGGTATAAAGGCATGAAAACATCATCATCTAAAGTTCTTCTCATTCTCAATAAAAGTGCTTTTAGGTACACCTAAAGCATTAAAAGTAGATCACACGTTTTAATAAGGGGTACGATAAAAATAGCAGTACTCTAAATCACACAACTGAGTACTGAATTCTGTGTGAACCACCTTCCCACATTTGTTTTCCTCGCTGGAGGCCCTAAAGTCACTAGTACTTACTACACAAATAGCTCATCCCTCTACAATCACCAAGCAATAAACCCATTCAGGAACCTCAGTCCTAGTCTAGTCTACTACACACAGATTTAAGATCTGACACATAATGTAGTTCTTCTCACAATGAGGTCTGTGAAAATTCAATAAATATAAAGAGCACCTTTACGTTTGGGACCAACAGTTGGTGTAATAGCTATGTCGCTGGACTCCCATGTAGTTGACCACGGTTCAAGTCCCAGACCCAGTGGCTTAAACTCACGCTGGGCGTGTGTGTGCGTGCCCAAGATCCCAAGAGGAAAATGGAGAAGGGATTGTGGCATGGCCATCCCCCCAAGAGGGTGATTTCTCACTTTCTGTCTGTCTCTGTCTTTCTGGCGAGCACATGCGCCCTACAGCAAAAACCTCCCCCTACCCCCCAAAAAAAACCCACCTTTATGTTCCAATAGTTAATATAAATTGTGCACTCAGGAAAAGCAGCAATTAAATTTGGAAACTACAGGTGACTGTTGAGTTACATTTACTGGGACATAACCCTAACATAAGTCAAAAATATCACTAAGCTGAAAATACATTGAACACACCTAGCCTACGGTCGCTGGACTCCCATGTAGTTGACCACGGTTCAAGTCCCAGACCCAGTGGCTTAAACTCACGCTGGGCGTGTGTGTGCGTGCCCAAGATCCCAAGAGGAAAATGGAGAAGGGATTGTGGCATGGCCATCCCCCCAAGAGGGTGATTTCTCACTTTCTGTCTGTCTCTGTCTTTCTGGCGAGCACATGCGCCCTACAGCAAAAACCTCCCCCTACCCCCCAAAAAAAACCCACCTTTATGTTCCAATAGTTAATATAAATTGTGCACTCAGGAAAAGCAGCAATTAAATTTGGAAACTACAGGTGACTGTTGAGTTACATTTACTGGGACATAACCCTAACATAAGTCAAAAATATCACTAAGCTGAAAATACATTGAACACACCTAGCCTACGGAATGTCATTGCTCAGCCTGGACTAACTTGGCAGAATACTCACCTCAGTCTACAGTAGGGTAATCATCTAACACAAACCCTATTCTATAATAAAGCACTGAGTTTCTCAAGTACCTTATTGAATAATATACAAAAAGTGAAAAACAGAATGCTTGTGTGAGTACCTGAAGTACAGTTTCTCCATCCTGAATTCAAAAGGTTGATAGTCAAACAACTGTAAACTGAGGATTACCTGTAGTTATAAATACCTAGTTGTTTTGATATGCTGTTTATGGTTTTAGCATTTAATCAGCTGTTAACCATTTTAGTAGTTTACATTTTTCTTTATCTTCAAAAATACAACTCTTAAACAGACACTTGTTTAGTTGGTTTGAGGGTTAGGGTGTGATGATGAGAAATAGTACAAATAAGAGACTACCTAGACTAACAGCAGCTTTCTTACAAAAGGGCTTTTTTTGAACTAAAAATTAATCTCAAGTTTTATTTCAGATATAAGATCCAGAACTCAGATTTCTGGTTGATTTAAAATAACCACTTATTCTCTCAACTCTTATTCATTTTCAGAAGGAGAGGTAAAAAGCTTCCCAATAAGAATTTAATTACCTGTGTATTTTTATTTTCTGCATTCACTACTGAAGGATACCCATTTATTAATTTTAGCGTAATTCCAACCATTCTCGATGTCTGCGTTGTAGAAAAAGGGTCCCACATATTTTCAGCTATCACTATCAAGACAAAAATATGACAATGAGCTACAGAAGTAAACTGCTGTTTTCAAGTCCCCAGTGAAGTATTCACTACCATCCTTAAGCCATCTCTGGGCCAAAAAGTAACTGTCATTCATCATATGAGTTCTATAAAGAAATACATACACTCTGGATTAAAAACTCTTAACAGAGAGAAATCCAATGTGTTTGAATGTTCAATTCGGAAAACAGGAGATTTACCTGTTAGTTTAGGAAGAATCACTTTTTCCACAATGGTAGGTAGAAGTGCAATATCTACATCATCTTTTTCTTGTTCTCGTTCTTCACAACCATAAAATAGCAAAGATTCAAACCACAGCATATTTTCAAAGTCACGACATTTTGCCTAAAAAAACATTAAAAAGATTATCCAAACAGAATACTGGCTATTTCTGCTCTCAAGCCTTGATAAGAGTAACAGGAATTGGATTTAGCCTTAGGATGTAAATAACTAAAAACTGGACAATCTATGTAACACGCTTCAGACAATGGACCACAGACAGCATGGGACTACATATTAGGGATCCACAATAATGTGAACTGCTGGCTCTGAAAAGCAGTCAGGTAGAGGACTCCTAGAATATAGTAGTCATGGTGATTTGAGGAGCAAAAAACTGGAATTCAGGGAGGGCAACACAACTAGAAGCTATAGGACAGAGGGAGCCACAGAGAAAAAGAACTCCAGGATACACAGAGCCTGGAGCCTTTGCATCAACAAAGATACAAAGACGTGGAGTGGAACTCCACAGGTCTGACAAAAAGCATCCAGAGCTGTGAACTAAATGGTTCCCAGAGATCACATCTTTTCTCAGTTGTGTTCCAGGACTTCAACCTCAGCCCTCTTTTCCTCATGGTTTTACACATTCCAACCCAGTCACTCTCAGTCATATCCACAGCCCCACCCATACACTGCTAACTTCTGAAACCAGGTTCGAAACATTACCACTAGCTTTCGACAGTGAATTCTACTCTCCTCTTATATATCAGGCAAAAAGACCCTACTGTTCCCACCTCTAAAATGTATTAATTTGCTTTACCTTCTCAATTTCCATGATCACTGACTTACCTCAGGACATTTCACACTTTTCTTCTTATGCTTTCCCATTAGATTCTAAATTCTTTAGAATTTCAAATTCTAAGTTCTTACTATTTATGTTCATCTCCTAGTATCACTACATACAATTTTAGTTGTTTGAAAAGATATACGCATATATATATATGTATATATATGACAGACAGTTCTTTTGGGAAGGGATGAAACTTAAAAGGAAAGACCATAAGACTAGGTCCAATCTGTATTACTTATGGCCTGTGCCTTATCTCCCCTGAAAAGTATTTTGCTTAGGTTTACACTGCTAACTTTGAGACTAAAATTGCCAAGACCTCAGGTGACAATACTCTCGAACAGCGGTAGAAGCTACTCACCTCGAGAGGAGTCCAGGTGAGGAGCTGTAGTCGTATGAGAGGGTTGAACAACTTTGGCAAACAAAGGCCAATGTAAGCATCCTTATAGGACATGTAGTATTTTGAACGCCATGCTTCAAACTGTGACTTAATACAGTCAATTGAATAGAAACTCTCAAGGACATCTTCAAATACCTTGCTGGACTCTTTTGAAATGCGATCTAAAAGTGACAACAACAGTAAAATATAATAATTGGTATGCATAATTTGGTATACAGAAGAAACAAAAAAATCAGTTCTATATTTCAGTGGGTTTCTTTTTTTGTAGCTTGCTTATGGGTGAGAGAAGTTTGTTAATAAAGGACTATTAATTGCAATTTATAGAAAAAAACAGAGGTAAGTTTAGGTTTTAATTTATCTACTGGCTCATCAGAAAAGTCATGGCACATTTTTGCCTAGAAAAATACGTCATCACTTTTCCAGTGACCCAATATTATGCAAACTAAAGTGCGGCCAGTCCTTCTTTTGCACAATTTCAATAGACACAACTTTCTGTTACCAGGTTTAAATAAATGCCTTCCCCAAACAACACAGTTCAAACTTGGAACAATGGTAAATCAGCATCAGTAACCACAAAAACTAGGAACTTTATTGCTAGCTTTGTGATCCACAAATTACTATGTAAATAACAGTCGTGCATCATAATCAGTGATCAGTCATTACATTGCTTCTTTCAAAGTGTGTTGGTGATTGTACTAAGTGATACCAACATATCAGCTGAATGGATGCTTAGGATCCTTTTATGAAAAAAAGTTTATTTTTTCCATAACTGATATTCAGAAATATTCAGAAATAAAGAGAACATTTCCAACAGGATACCAACAAAACAATCCACCCCCAACATCAGCTAGCCCCAGATCACAGGTGCACACGGCCCAGTTACTAAGGAGGGTCTCTGTACATAAATTCTGAACTTTCCCATATGGATTAACCTCACAGAGCATTGCATTTTAACTTTGCATCACCATCCTACCCTGAAAATGGATGCTATAATAGAATCTTTAAGTGAAAGGTTATTTGGGAATAAGATATTCATATGGATGCCAGCTGGTGGTGCAACGGTAACACAACACTATGCTCTGCTGGATCCACATGTGAAGGTTCAAGGTTCACACTCTGATGCCTTTCTGCATTCGCCAGATGAGCATATGCATGTGCCTATACTCTAAGCTGGTTGAGGCTGGGGGGTGTATTACAGTGTGAAGACCTTGTTGGGGTACCTATCTTCTCCCTTTTACTCATGGAAGAATTTTTTTTTTTGAGAGGTTTTTGCTATAGGGCAAATGTGCTCACCAGAAAGACAGAAAGAGACAGAGAGACAAAAAGCGAGAAATCGCTCGCCAGGGGATATGGCCATGCCGAAATCCCTTCTCCTCCATTCTCCTCTCCGGGATCTTGGGCATACACATACATGTGTCCGGCATGAGTTTAAGCCACCAGGTGTAGGACTTGAACCACGACTGACCACATGGAAGTCCAGCAACATAGTCATTAGGTCAACTGCTGGTCCCATTATGAAAGTAATTTTTTAAAAAGATATTCATATGATGCCCCAAATGACAGGAAGGGGAATCTTTATAATGAAGAAAGAAGGTTCTAACAACCTTCTTCATAAAATCAATGGTAACACTGCTAACAGTGGAACAATTTAATATTTGTCATGTGATATGCAATAAGATACACCATTCTATATGAAATACTCTTGGCCCCCAAAAAAGTTTAACCTGCATCTAACCCAAAGACTTCACACCCAGATTCCAGTTTGAGAAATATAATGAATGAAAGAACAAGTTAAACAATACCGTAACAGACAGAAAAATCCATTATGTAGGATATACTACAAGACAAGTAGCCTGGCCTTTTCAAAAAGTCAATGCCGGGAACCAGCAATTAGTGTAATGGCTATGTCGCTGGATTCCCATGTAGTTGACCGCGGTTCGCGTCCCGGACCCGGTGACTTAAAACTCACGCCGGGCGCGTGTGCGTGCGTGCCCAGGATCCTGAGAGGAGAATGGAGAAGGGATTGCGGCGTGGCCATCCCCTCTGGGGGGTGATTTCTCGCTTTCTGTCTCTCTGTCTCTCTCTGTCTGTCTGGCGAGCGCACGCGCCCTATAGCGAAGACCTCTCAAAAAAAGAAAAATAAAAAAAAGTCAATGCCATAAACAAACAAATGGACACAGAATGGTGAGAGAATGTGTAGCGTACTCCTAGATATTTATTCTATTTATCCCATATTATAACAACCAAATGCAGAGCATGAACCTTGGGTGGACCCTGGTGTGGAAAACACAAACAAGAATCACAAAATAACCCAAAAAAAGCTCTAAAAGATGGTTTTCAGGGATGCAGTGAGAAAAAAATAAATATGGACATGATATTAATAAATTTTAGTTAATTTTCTTAGATATGATAGTTTTTAGGAAGCACATATTGAGGTTTTCAGGGATGAAGTGCTAAGATGGTGTAAGTTACCTTCAAATGATTCAGCAAAATACACACACATATAAACAGATAAAGTAAATTTGCTGAAATGATACACACTGTTCAATCTGGGTGCAGGTATATGGGTGATCACTGTTCTACTCTTTCAAATTTTACGTTCAGAAATAATATTACTAAGGGGTAAGGGGACCTTTCCAACTAAGTTCCAATGACTTGCAGTTAATATAATTCCAAATAACTACAGTCAATGGTGGAAAATGAAGAATTTTATTTAGGGATCCTCTGGACATGCCTGACTTATAACAGTACTAACTATTTCTCTTAACAGAAATTATTCATGACTCTCAAAACCAGAAATTTTCTTCGGGGTTAATTGTCCCCCAACTTAAAATTCTAAAGTTCAGAAGGGTAACAGTATTTATTATGCATGCACTAGGTAAGCCCAGTAACAAAGTATTACTCCCATTTTTGAGAATTCATCATAATGTCAGTAATAAAAATGAATTTGAGTTTTTGCAATTAAGAAAAATTGCTCTGGCTTAATGCCATGAAAGTTCAAACCATTTCATGGAAAACTATCACACCCAAGTGAAACCAAATTGACTGTGAATCTCATTTCCAAATAAATATCTAACCTTTTTCCAGATTGAAATTAGTAATATCTGTGGATGTTTCTTCATCGTCACTGGAAAGGCCTTCAAGGTGATCTGCCATCTTACCGGTTTGCTCTCTGGCTTGTCTACGACGAGTCCTAAATAACAAACATCAAGTTCCCAAACTAGATAAAAGAGATTCCCCTCCTTTCCCAAACACACCAACAGCAAGTATTTTCACAATCACCTTCTGGCCTCCCGTTCTGCAATCCGACGTTTTGCATGTTCTTGATACAGTGCTCGATCCCGTCCAAAGGAATCAAGATTTGGTGCCATCAGAGCTTTATCTGCGAAAAAACAATGGTTAAAATTAAAAGCCTTCCTTCAGCAATTTTGAGGAAAGAGTTTGCACAGAATAAGCCATTATGATAGACTGCCTGCTAATCTCAACAGTAGGATTCTGTAATAACTGGTAAACTGGATAGGTTTTTAGTTGAGAACAGATTTCAGTATTATTCTGTATTACCATGAAAAGAAGTAGAAAAATTAAAGAATTCTTTTGAACAGTGACCCTACACACAAAAGTAATTGCGCTTACTTGCTATTTTTATGTCTAAGTAGCAGGATTAGTTTTTGCTATGATGGCAGAGAATACATTAAAAATCTAAATTACAAATGGAAAAACATTAGATTACATTTTTAAGGAAGAACTTAAGCACCACATGTCAAATGATTGGGAATGACAGCAAAGAAAGGTAGGAAGACATATGAAAATAGCTTTATGTCAAGAGTTTAATAATTTATTCTACTTTATTCTAATTTTGCTTTGTAAAAATGTATTCTCTATCACTATATTTAGAATAAGGCAATACTGTGGACTGATAACCAGATCTGAGAAGGCCAACTTACACCTTTTTAAAAGCCACACCCTTGGGAACAAGAAGATAGTGTAATGGCTATGTCGCTGGACTCCCATGTAGTCGACTGCGGTTCGCGTCCCGGACCCGGTGGCTTAAAACTCACGCCGGGCGCGTGTGCGTACGTGCCCAAGATCCTGAGAGGAGAATGGAGGAGAAGGGACTGCAGCGTGACCACCCCCCCTGGGGGGTGATTTCTCGCTTTCTGTCTCTCTGTATCTCTCTGTCTGTCTGGCGAGCGCACGCACCCTATAGCGAAAACCTCTCAAAAAAAATTAAATAAATAAATAAAAACCACACCCTCATAAGCACACTTCCCTCATTTTTTCCTATTATCCACTGCTTTTTAAAAACTTTCTAGGGTGATTTTCTAGCATTAGTTTCCAACCCTTCCAGTTAAATTTATACTTCACTTAGATATTTTCACTTTCCAAGAGATGGTTCTTTTCTTTCAATATTCCCATGTGCAGAGTAGGATACCTATTAGCTTCCTGAAGTTATCAATTATGTTCTACAGTTGTCTTCTGCCACCAGTATCGTCTCTTGTTCTCAGTTCCTTTGGTGCTACTGCCTATGCTGGTCTTTTTTATGACTCTTAATTGCCTATTCACATATGGGTAAGATTGAAATTCTGAGGGTATTGGTAGAAATGATCTTACAGGCAGCTCTATCAGATCCCTGGAAAGAGAGCCAACTTTTTGTTAGCCACCCCCCAGGTTAATGTCACAAGGTCTTTTCTCTGGACCCATCCTCTTTTGCCAGAAACGATTCCTATAATCTACAGCTTCGGTGGGAGAAATATCTGTCTCCTACACTTCTCTGATTCCTACATTTTAGTTCCATACTGTGAATATAGTCTGAAAAAATGTAGGATAGTAATGGGCAGCAAGCAACCCAAAGGACTGAGAGGGGGCAGGGGAGATCACGTGAAAAACATAAAACATCTATTTAGGGCTTATGCATATTTTTTCTCTAGTATCAGACATGTATCATGAAACTCAGTAACAAAAAAAAACAAAACCAAAAATTAGCTCTCTACACTTCAGTGTACCCTAACTATCCTCAATCCTACTTATTTTTTTTAAGATTTGCTATAGGGCATCTGAGCTCATTAGAGGGGTGGGGAGAGAGAGGGAGAAATCACCTCCTAGGAGGGATGGCTACACTGCAATCCCTTCTCCTCCATTCTCCCTTTGGGATTCTGGGGACGCACGCACGCTTGATTCTCAAGCCACCAGGTCTGGGACTCGAACAACACAGTCATCCGCGTGGGATCCAGCCACCTTAACCACCATGTCACTGGTTGGTCAGACTCTACTCATTTTAAAAGCTAACTTTTTCCTGTGTTTCCCATTCATATTTCACAGTACCTCTGATATTAGCAACGTTTCCTCTGGAACTCACTAATTTACTATGGCACACAGGAAAGATGCCCCAACCCCATCTAAACTGTGAATTTACAACATACCCCCCAGATACATTAGCTTAAAAGAAAACTACAAACTAGAGGAATAATTCCTTATTCTCTAAGACCAGGTATTCTTTATTAAAGAAATAAGAAACATTCTTTAATAAATACTTAAAATGTTGCTATATTTATAAGTTTATAAAATTTTATTGCAAAAGATGCAAAACTACATAAACTTCATTATGTAGCTTTTCATTCCTATAAGAACTACACACAATAATTGTGGAAAAGTGCTTATAAATTTAGACATAAATTTCAGACTATCTTTTGTTTCTTAAAAAAAAAAAAAAAAAAAAAAAAAACAGAAAATGAATTGATCCTTCAGAGTCCTATCAAATTATCCTCAAATCTTTGGCAATTAACGTATACTCCCTCTAGGACAGTATTTTTTACTTCCCTATTATATTTCCAAGGTCCAATCTAATTAACACAAATCAACTCTTACTTCAAGTCCCATGTAAGTAAGTAGTTCCCTATTATGAAGAACAGATTATAGGTAGGAGAAGGCATCTGATGGAATGCACAGCTCACACAGGCCATTTCACTTCACAGGAGATTACGTCTCCTCACAGTATATTATTGATTACCTGTAATATGCCCCAGAAATCTGGTTCTGTCTGGATCAAAAGTGATCTGAGAGGGATGCATTAGTCACAGCCTACTGTCAATAATCCAATTTAAAATTATGTGGCAAAACAGGACAAAATCATTTACATGGCTCACAGCTAAGTCTGCCTCAGCTCCTTGGGCCACATTATCATTTCTTTATGCTGCTCCAAAACCCATCTAATACAAAGGAAGATGCTTTCTCAGAAATCCATTGTCTCTCTGACTTAGAGGACACCCTGTATGGAAAAGCTTTGCCTTCAGAAAAGAATAACATCAGGGCCTTTTGTACTTCATCACTTGGAGTGGTTAATATGCAGATTTCTGGACATCAAGACCTAGTAATAGTCTAGGAAGAGGACCAGGAAATATGCATTTTAAATGAACATCACAGGTAACTGTCATGCGTACTTCCTATGTGAGAGCTAGTGACATAGGGAACAAAAGTATGATGCAAGAAGACATATGAAATCTACACTAGAAAAATTCTTATTAGAGCATGCAAGAATATGGAGAGCGTACAGAAAATGAAATGAAAAGGTTTAAAACACCTGGTTAAAAAAATTCTCAGCTCTATTATATAAAGAGACTTAGGTTTCAGAAAACATGTCATAATAAAGAGAATATAAGTTCGATTTCTACATTTTTCAAATAGGGTCTGACTGATGGGGAGAAAAATTCCAGTAAGTAATCTTGAAGTTGTATCATTTGTTATGTAACATAGTTATCTTCTTCCCTCTCACAAAATTTCCCAGTCCCTAAACTCAAGGTAAAACCTTTCATTGTGATCAACAATAGCATCTGTATTAATATTGTGAACAAGATGAAAAAGAAAAAAAATGAAGTACAAACAGCAACTTCATGATATACTGGTATGTGATAATGCCTTTTCTCTATTGTAAAGGAGGAAGAAAAAAAATATGCCCAAAGAATAAGAATGATAGAACATAAGTGCCCATTTTTTAGTTCTTTTGTGACGCTCTATTTTCTGAAACACAGTTCAAGTACATATTGTTATAATTTTTAGATCTACCTGACACAAAAGCAAGGAAATGTTTCTTTAAAAAAAAAAAAAAGAAAGCTCTGAGCTCTCTAATTTTCAATTAGGCTGCACTAAGTAAACAAGGTTGTTTAATGAATAATAAAAACCTTCAAGATGGACTGACTTGAATGGCTTGAAAACTCCGAAGATTCATCTTTAATATCATCTTGTCGTCTTTGGACAAGGCGGGAAGCTCGCTGTTTGTACAGCTGATGTACTGCTGATTCAAGCTCATTTATCAGTGGCACCTGTGAAAATACAACACACTCCGTAACACCAAACTCCTCAGCTGTTTAATTATTTGCGGGTTCCATACTATTTCCAGGTTTCTGAAAAAGTGCCCTCTCTATGGACAAAATAATGATAAATCCCTAATAGGACACGAATTGTCATTCAGTTTTACAATGTTTAGAAAACATCAATTCTTCTTTTTAATCCACGCATAGAGCTATAATGTTCAGTGCCTAGTTAGTGGAGCAAAAGTTTGGTTAAGAAATGTAACATTTCAATAGTAATAGAGAAAGTAAAGTCAAAAAATGTAGTGCTTTTTCCTTAGAGAATATTTAAGTACCTGAAAGACTTAAAATCTATTTTTAATTTTCCAGTAGCATGATCTGCATGACAACTTTTGTAGTTTAAAGTAAACAATTATCACTGTGCAATACCAAAGAAAATGCGATGATTCTGTGAGAAGAATCAGAGACTGTTAACTGCCCAGTTTTGGATTTTTAAATGACTGTGCCACTTCTATGCATCAACTACCTTACAGTCATCTGTTACACATTCCTGCAGTTACACTGCACACTTTAAACATGTACTATGTGAACAGCAGGGCAAATAAAATTTCTAGTTATCTAGTTATCTAGTTTCTAACTTGTCTGAAATCAATGTATCTCAAACTCAGAAATTTTTTCTCTTCCTATCAAGTGTTTAGATTTTTCTGTATTTACAATAAAATTCTTCACAAGCATTGTCAGCTTACGAGGTTAACAAATTTTTCCAGGCTAACGTCCACAGTTAATTCATATAGCATTTAGTTGGTTCATATAGAATACAAAAGCTTATAGAACATGTGGCCTAACTAAAAAATAAGTAAATAAATAAAACTTTCTCTTTATAAAAACCTTACATTATAACCAAATACTATGAAACTTTCACAAAACACTAACAACCACTACACATACCTGAGGAAACCAGAAATTCTAGTTTCCTGATGGTTAGTGCAAATGGAAAACACATTTATTTAGAGTTTGGGAACACTGGCACCAAGTGTTTATAGCAGCTTCCTGAACTGAACAGACAGACTGCAAATGGAAAATAAAAAAGGCAGGTGGAATACAAAGATGTCTGTAATAAAAGCAATTTTATATACTTGCATGATTCCATTGCAAAAGTAGCAAATGTTCACAGAAAGGTCAAACTGATAAGTCATTTTGTTCTTTAATATGCCACACCATGGGCAACAATGTCCCCAAATCTGCAATGATTATCCTTGACAGCTAAGTCCAGAGATTATCATCAAAACTTAGAATAATTTGATTTTCTTTAGCAATTACTGTCCTATTATTAACTTACACTTCCCCACCCCCACTTTTTTATAAAACCACAGGCCTAATGACAAATATGTTTAAAGATGTATTCTTTTTAGTCCTGGAGATTGTTAACATTCCCCTACTGTAAGAGCTAAAGACCTAAGCTGTCATCACACAGATATGAATTATCCAATTTACAGTTAAAATTTTGATAATGTAGTATTTCTCTCTAGGAAACTACTGATAGAATGCCTTTTTACGAAGCCAAGAGAAAAACTCTGAGAATAAAAGCCCTAAAACACATATTTAGTTCTCATTCAAGTTTCTTGACAATATTGATTTATCTCAAGAGTTTGCACCGTAGTTATTTCTTTACCCTCTCCAAACTCCAAACTGTTACTATTTTAGGAATCCAGTTAAAAGAAGAAAACACAAGAAAATTGACTATAAAAAGAAAAATGTTAAAATTATTGACAAATGAAAATCTAAGTTAAAAAACTACTTAAGCTTTTATATGAGGAAAAAACAAGAGTATCATTTCATAATGTTACCAAAAATATATTTTATTAATATAACTGAAATGAACACTCAAATCTGATTGCTACTAAATATTTCCAAGATGGTAATTTATGATATCAATTCAGTAGCACTCTTAATAAAATTCAATGCATATAAAGATGTTAGACAAAAATAACATATTCATCTTTAAAACAGTATATTTACCCCTCTCGTAATTAAAATGTGGTCACTACATGTATGTGTGTAGATGTGTGTGCGTGTGTGTATAAAATATGTAATATCTACTACAAAAAACATCTAAGTCCTGTATAACTCAGCTGAAGTAATTTCTCTAAGAACAGAGTAATCAAGGAAATAAGTATACTAATAATTCAGTAACTGAAAACTGTATGAACTAGATATCCTACTATCCTCTTTAATTCAAGAATGGTAAGCTCTAGCTGTCAAATATCTTAAGAATTACTTGTGGTATGGTGATTAAGAGCGCTGAGCTCCCATGTGGCCGATGGCGGTTCGAGTCCCAGGCCTAGCAGCTTTCCCTCCCTCTCCCCCCTCGCCTCCATCCCCCTTTGGTCGAATTTAAATAAATAAGTAAATTAATTAATAAAGTTAAATAAAATTAATTCTTAAAAAAAAAAAAAAGAAATCCTTTCTGTAGTCATGAAGGTGATGAAAGTAGCAGGATGCTAATGCCACCTCGGTCACTTGGGTTCCACTTCCAGTCTTGACTCCAGCCCCCCTCATGACAAATACAATCAAGTCTAAACTTCTTTCCCACCCCTATGTCACCCTAAGCAACTGATCTGTCACAGAGATATCATGCAGTTGCATCTCTAGAAACCAGGTAATAAACTCTACATGAGAGGACTTGCTGAACACTATTTCATCGTGGATTTGACCAGACTGACTGAACCCACTAAACCCATCATGAACAAAAGTATGGTTTTAGAGTACTGAAGTAATAAACTGAGAAAATTAAAATACTCATTTAACCATACATATGCTTACAAAGTCTATGCTAATCTGTACAGCCAATGACAAGGGGTAATGTGCCTTCCAATGTCCCTTTCAGAGAAAGGATACTCTAAGGGC
Source organism: Tupaia belangeri chinensis (assembly GCF_000334495.1). Taxonomy (NCBI): domain Eukaryota; kingdom Metazoa; phylum Chordata; class Mammalia; order Scandentia; family Tupaiidae; genus Tupaia; species Tupaia belangeri. The sequence goes on from NW_006159894.1 coordinate 456,945, forward strand.
CATGATTTCATTTTAAAAGATAAGGCTATAAATGTCCACGAATACTAATAAACCAGCATATCCAAAACTATATTTATGATAAAGAAAGAAAAATCAGTTAAAAGGTCATTAGATAAACTGATAGTGTACAGCTAATTTTAAGAAATACAGATAATAAATGGTACAGTAAAATGCAAAAAAAAAATTGTGCCAATTGACTATCACATGGAAAAAAATGAACTTGGAAAAAAATGAAGCCTTAAAAAATTATGTTTAATGGATAGTTTCTGAATGATTGAAGAATAGTCTTATTTAGATGAAATCTTTAGGAGTAACTAGCCAAAGTAAAATATAAATAGTAAAACTTTGCAACTTCATGCATACTTAAAATTACTTGTAGGAATGGTTTCAGCATAAATTTAGACCTGAACCAGAAAAAACAAGATTCCATCAGATGAGTTCCTCAGTCTAATAATTCACATTACGCCAATAATCTGCCACCACATTAAGACAAGACTTGCCCAAGTCTAATTTAAATGTGCTTTAGGGTATTACCTTTTGCTTTTAGTCTGACAAAGGCACTATATATAGCCCCCAAAAGATTACTCCACTAATAAAGTAAAGACAATGAAGCACTATTTCCTCACTTCTAAAGTTGAATTCAGTGGTATTTTTTCAGATTTATAGAATGTTCTATACAAGGCCATCTAGACCTCCCTATTTTTGCCTTATACAAAGAGATTAATATTTTTGCATTCTTACCTTTTCACTGAAACACTCAAGCAAGTCTTGGACATACCCTCGCATTTCTTGCAAAAATTTATACCGTTCACCAATACCCCCAGAAGACCCTTCTAATCTCTCAATAGCCCTGGTGGAATCCACTCGGCTTTGCAGATGTTTCTCATGCTGCTGTCGATTTGTTTTGTGCAAGTCTTTCATGGAATCCAACCTTAAGAACACAAAAGGATAAATATAACACATTTACATCCAAAGTCTGTGCTGTCAGGACTCTTGCAATATTATTATAATGCAATTAGTTCCACTACTAGAACATAAAAATACTTGGAAAGGCATCTTTTCATCTGTACTGCTTTTTCTCAATAAGTGGCAGTTTACAGACTTCACATAGTTATTTGGTGGGCTAACCAAATCTGTTTTGCTTCTCCCCCCATATCTTGGCTACACTTTTTCAGAGTCCAACGGGTGCAAACTCAGAACTGTCTTCAACAAGAGCATGGAGTGGCATTTTTTATAACTTTTCGAGGCTTCCACAGAAGTAATCCAACAAGGTGGCAGAACAAAGTATGAAGTCATCTTCTGTTTAGCTTTTGAAGACGGACCAGTGAATCTTCTTTGCCGACATTCTGCATCTGCTACCCCAGACTACATGTTGCCTGAGGGAACAGAAAGCTAGAGGACAGGTCTTTAAGAAGTTGATCTGCCCTACCTGTCTTTAAGCTGTTTCTTTACCAAATCAATAGTAACGGGAGTCATCTCATTACTGGGAGTTTTGAAAGGGACTGTATTATCTGTTTTTTGAGATTTGGCATCCGATGATCCATAGGCTGAGTAACTATAAGGAATGCCATAGGATGAACCATAAGGCATTGCCTGGTAAGTATTCTGGTAGTACATATTCACTTCAGCGGGCTGGCTTGCTTGAACCTGGAAAGGAAATGAGATACATATTAAAAGATAGTAGCTAAAACTCTGAAAATACATAAAATACCTTTAGGATTCAAAATTAAAAAACAACTAACTGGCAAAAATTATACCCATTTACCAAATAGTATGTAATTAAAATAAATGATCACAGAATTCTCTAAAAAGAAGAATCAATAAAGGTAGGGTTGGATGAATGTCCTATCTCATTAAAATCACTGAATGTCTTCTTTCTTTCCTTCTTTCTTAAAGTTTTTGCTATAGGGCACATGTACTTATTAGAGACAGAGACAATGAGAGGGAAAGTGAGAAATAACCCACAGGGGTAGGGGTGTGTGTGTGTGTGTGTGTGTGTGTGTGTGGCCATGCCACAATACCTTCTCCATTCTTCTCCTAGGATTCTGAGTACACAGGTACATATAACTGGCCTGATTTGAAAGATACCAGGTCTTGGACTCAATCCACAAACAGCCAGGTGGGAGCTCAGCACCTTAACTACTGTGCTACATGGTGGCACCTATTTCTAATATTTTCAGAAAAACAGATTATCAGAGAGGCTTAGAGACAAAAGAGACATTAAAAACAGGAGCCAGCAGGTGGCATGATGGTTAAGGTTGGACCTGTCACGGCTGACCACAGTTTGAGTCCTGGACACCTGGTGGCTTGCTTTCTCACTTTCCCCTTTTCCCCTTCTCTCTCTCTCTGTGTCTGTCTCTTTGATCAAATTAAAAAATAAATAATAACAAATACAGTTAAGTAAAGAAATAATTTTTTAAAAAAATCTAAGGCCACTATTTTATTAATGAAAGAGAATTAATGATTTACTTGTCAGTGGTCATAACAAGAAATTATAATCTAAAACTGAAATCTAGTCCAAGACTTTCCCTGTTTTAGTCTGTTTTTGCAACACCCAAATGCATGAAAATTCTGTCAAAACACTATTATCAAAGAGTACACATTTATGCCACTGTACTGCTTACTTATATAAGACAATTAACTATATAGAAAGATATTTTTAAGTTATCTCAGTAAGTTTTTGCATTGCTGAGAAACCCATCTTCAAAATGACTGTTAAAATCTTTATTTAAAATAAAGAAAAAACAAGCCATAGAGAAAACAGTCTATCTAAAGCAATGCGTTGCTAATTTTCATGTGCCTAAGAATCACCTATAGGGTTTTTTTAAACACAGATTATTGTCTCTCTCTCTCTCTCTCACACACACACACGCTCCACAGGTCTCAGGGGCCTGAGAACTGGCATTTCTAATGAGTTCTCAAGTTGCTGCTGCTGATTTAAGGACCTCTTTGAGAAACACTGATCTAAGAAATAGGAAATTCAGCCACCATTCTGACTGTAAAAAAGCAAAATATAATAGTTTCTTCTAAAGTCTATTGGATAACCTCATGTGGTTTTGTAAATTACGTTAATCATAAATGAAAAGACTCAATATGGAATATGTTTTTGCTTTAAAAATACACACGCACAAAGGCTTTTCAACTTTTGCAGTTTAATTCTTCAGTTCTTACCTGAGGAATATTAATTCCTTTTCTTATCTGCTCCTGTTCCCATCGGCTGAGCTCTTCGTCTTGTTCTCCAGTTACTAACGCATCATCATCACTGCCCTCAATACCTGCAAGCATGAGCAATAATGAACACACTTAAGTAATATCTAAGAGAGGAAAGAGATGCTAACCTGCTTTAACAAATAGCAAAAGTACTATTCTTAATTCAATCTTACTAAAGTGTCTTTGAGTATCTCCTCTCTCTTTTGATACTGCTAACTCTGCCTGTCTGCCTGTGCACCTGTTGGACCGCCGCAGTACCCTATTAGGCTAAAGGCAGTGTTAATGGTAATGGTTTAAATCTTAGATAGGTTGCTTAATCTGTGTAAGCTTGACATCAATTCAACAAAGGGAGGAAAAAATCTAATACCTCCTAATGCTGAGAGGTATACATAAATTTATGCATTTAAAGTGTTTAGCATAATACTGGCCACAGAACATGTGTTTAATAAATATAAGTTATCGCAATCATGCCACAGTTTTCAAAAAACTCCAATGAGGGAACCAGCAGTTAGCGTAATGGCTATGTCGCTGGACTCCCACGTTGTCGACCGCGGTTCACGTCCCGGACCCGGTGGCTTAAAACTCAAAACGGGCGCGTGTGCATGCCCAAGATCCCGAGAGAAGAATGGAGAAGGGATTGCGGCGTGACCATCCCCCCTGGGGGGTGATTTCTCGCTTTCTGTCTCTATGTCTCTGTCTGTCTGGCGAGCGCACACGCCCTATAGCGAAAATCTCTCCAAAAAAAAAAACTCCAATGACACTTGCACCCAAGCAAGAACATTTCACTAACAATGAAACATTAAAAACAAGTGTAAAGGGACCAGTAGGTAGCATAGTGGTGAATACACTGGACTCCCACATAGTCAACTGTTGTTTGAGTCCAAGACCCAGCAGCTTGAAACTCACGCCAGGTGCATGTGAGTGTGAGCCCAAAATTTTTCCAAGTGGAGACTGGAGAATGGACTGCGGTGTGGTCATCCCCCTAGCTGATTTCTTACTTTGTCTGTCTCTCTGCGTCACTCCAACAAGCACACATGCCCTATATCAAAAACCTTTAAAAAAATAAAGTGTAAATACTTTTTATCTGACTATACTGTCAAATCACATTTAACAGCAATGCAATGAACTTTATATTGAGTTAGATTACCTATTTCTTCAGCAATTTTTTGTCTTTGTGACTTTTCTTTCACAGAAAAAACTATCCGGCGTTTCTCATCATCATCTTCATCATCGCTGGCATCATTCTCATCTTCTCTAACGAGGCGGCCTTTACCAGGCTCATTATCATGAGGGGTGAAATCTCCCAATTCCCTGGCCATTTGACGCTTTTTTCTTGCAGCATGTATAAAAGCTGCATCTGGAATTTCTCCTAGAAACAAATGGTAACAAATACAAAATATGTGACACCAGGGTATGAAGTTTCTATTTTCTTGAAAATATGAAGGGTGAAACAATCCCAGGAAGACTTGTCACAGTGATGTTTTACTGTTGACTGCTAGAATCCCCTTCCCAAACTATGTGTGGAGTCCTACTGCTTTATTTTCAATTCAGTTTAAATGGAAACTGAAGTGACTACAGAAACCAAATATTAGAAAATATAATGGCAACATATAAACGCGGACTCTTCAAAAAGTACATGGAAAATGTATGAAAAAAGTACTCTCTGGCAGTAGTTAAGGGAGATAGATCCCATATGTCTGATTACAACTCAAAACCTGCCTGGTGGCTTGAAAAAACATGCTAGACACATGCATATGTATGCCCCAAATCCCAGCAGGGTGGAGAAAGGATTTTAGAGCGACCACACCCCATTAGGGGTGCTTTTCCTTGCTTGTTCATTCACACTTGCTCTCTGATAAGCACATGAACCTTTTTGTAATTAAAAAACAAACAAAAAACCTATTCATGGATTTCAAAGATGTTTGTGCCAAAATAAACTCATACTTCAATTTTATCCTTAAACTCTTTGAAGTCTCCTGATAGGAAAAAAATGAGCTGAGAGAAAAGGAGAAAACCCACAACAACATTTTTTTTTAAATTATTATATATATTTTTGTAATAGGGTATGTATAGTTGCTGGATAAAGACAATGACAGGGAGAGGGAAAGTGAGAAATCATTCCCCAAGGGAGACAGCCATACCACAATCCCTTCTCCTCCATTCTCAAGATTTTTAGAATGCCTGCACATGCATCCAGTGTGATTTTTAAGCCACCAGATTCAGGACTTGGACCTCAATTGGCCATGTGGGAGCCCATCAACCCAGTCACTATGACCCCTGCTGGTCCCCAAAGCAGTTTTATTTTAACTGTAATTTATTTTTTATTCTTAGTAAATAAAAGTAACTATACCATATTACTAAATTGGAAAATAGATATAAGAAACAAAAATAGCACCTATAATCTTTTGACTCTAAAGAAACACAATTTGATTAATAATGTATTTCCCTCACAAATGGTGTTTTAAATTCAACTGTAAGCATACTGAGCAGTTTTGTACCTAATTGTTCTACATAGTAAGTTTTTCTCCATTCTGTGATTCTACATAAACAAATTTTTAATGGCTTAACAACAGTCCCTGAACAGATGTAGAAGTCTACTACACAAATTAAATGACCTTCTGCCTATAATGCCTTACTTTTTAAATTGTTATTTTAATAGCTACATAGTATTCCATAAATATACTATAATTTATTAAGCCTTTCCCCTCCTGTTAGATAATTTTTCTAAATTTTGCTCGTTGCTAATGTTTCGATAAAAACATTTTCTTAGGATAAACTTCCAGATATGGAATTAAAGGGTCAAGGGTAAGAACATCTGGACATCTACTGATTCATACTACTAAATACGTTCCCGTAAGGGCTATACCGATTAGACCACCATTAGCAATGTAATGTATAAAATTGATCACAACTGTCTCAGACCACAGTAGGCATTTTAAGTTTTCATAAACATTAACAGGAACCAAAGGATATCTTTCATAATTCACATTTGGCTACTAAGCACTTATTTATTCAAAGCTGATCAGCCAGTCAATAGATTTACAAACTATTTCCTACAGAAAAGTAAAAAAGCATGGACAAAAAAAGTAATAGCAAATAGTTTTGCTTTCTTTAGCAATTCTGAAAAAAAGTTTAAGTCTTAATATTGGGAAACGTCTTGTTCTCTCATTTTCTGTATTTGCTAATGGAAACACTCTGGTTTCAGAGATAGTCTAAAAAGACACACATTAGCTAACTCCTTCCTTAATTACTAACCAGTCTTTAAAGATACCCTAGCCTAAGGACTTAGTTCAGCTCTGAGAAATATTTCCAAGGACACACCTGGACGGAGAACATTCAAAGAAGATAAAGCATTTGAAAAAGCTCCACCAGCCTTGGGCTTTTCTTCCTCCTTCTCACTTTCCATATCCATTTCGTCTTCACCATGCTCACTGATGATAACTCCATCTTCTTGATTTGTATCCTTGACGTGTCCTGCTTTATCCAAAGATTGTTCGTCTAAATTTTTCAAAAAAGAAAATATATTAAAAGTGACCTGAGCCCGACCACAGTGACAAAGGGGACATAGGGGTAGGTCACTGCTGTGTGGCACCCCCACAAGGGTGGCCCAAGTTCGAATCCTAGCTGACCTTAACACACAAATGTACCTGTGATCCTGGATGGCTGGGAGACTGAGGGGAGGTTTGTGGTATGGTGAGAATCCATCAAGAGTACCTGTCTATGTGTGATCTAAAAATATATTTTTAGGGACCAGCAGTTAGGGTAATGGCTATGTTGTTGGACTCCCATGTAGCCAACCACGGTTCGAGTCCCGGACCAGGTGGCTTAAACTCAGGTTGAGCACGTGTGTATGCGTGCCTAAGATCCTGAGAGGAGAATGGAGAAGGGATTGTGGCGTGGCCATCCTCCTGGGGGGTGATTTCTCGCTTTCTCTCTCCATCTTTCTGGTGAGCACACAAGCCCTATAGAAAATAAAAACCTCTCCCGTCTCCCCCCAAAATTTTTAAATAATAAATAAAATCCATACTTTTTTTGTTTTGTTTTGTTTTGTTTTGTTTTTGGAGAGGTTTTTACTATAGGGTGCATGTGCTTTCCGGAAAGACAGAGAGAGACAGAGAGACAGAAAGTGAGAAATCACCCCCCAGAGGGTTGGCCACACCGCAGTCCCTTCTCCTCCATTCTCCTCTTGACGCTCGCACGCACGCACACACATCCGGTGTGAGTTTAAGCCACCGGGTCCAGGACTCGAACTGCAGTTGACGACGTGGGAGTTCAGCAACATAGCCATTATGCTAACTGCTGGTCCCAGCAAAACTTTATTTTAAATGTGAATGCTATTCTTTTGTATTTTATTAGCATGTTCCCCTCTCCAAAACAACTGGAAAATTCTACCTTAATCTCAAGCGATATTCTACTTCCTTAAATACTGGTTTCAGAAATAATACCCCTTGGGAATCAGCAGTTAGCGAAATGGCTATGTGGCTGGACTCCCACGTAGTCGACCACGGTTTGCGTCCCGGACCCGGTGGCTTAAAACTCACACCGGGCGCGTGTGTGTGCGTGCCCAGGGTCCCGAGAGGAGAGTGGAGGAAAAGGGATTGCGGCGTGACCATCCCCCCTGGGGGGTGATTTCTCACTTTCTGTCTCTCTGTCTCTCTCTGTCTGTCTGGCGAGAGCACGCGCCCTGTGGCGAAAACCTCTCCCCCCAAAAAAAAAATTAAAAAAAAAGAAATAATACCCCTTCCCCCTTTCTAACTTTATTAATGGTAAAACAAGTCATTCTGTTTCAGGTTCTCTAATTTTTTCACTCATTATATTAGCTTCCTGGGCAGGGATTTCCTTCTTATATACATTCTGTAATAATGAGACTTTTTTTTTTTTGAGACATTTTTGCTATACGCCATGTGTGCTCGCTGGAGAGACAGACAGAAAGCAATAAATCACCTCTCAAGGGGGATGGCCACATCACAATCCCTTCTCCTCTAATCTCCTCTTGGGATCGTGCGCACTCATGCACAAGCACCTGGCTTGAGTTTTAAGCTGCTAGGTCTGGGATTCGAACCATGGTTGACTATGTGGAAGTCTAGCAACATACACATTATGTCATCTGCTGGTCCCAAAACTATGAGATTATAAAACATTTTATCAGATGCACAGTTGGATGGAATCAAAAACTTCCTATTTCCTTCTGCTTTAAACCTGCACTAAAGCAATGGCTTTTAACATACTTACCATTAGAAGGTTTATTAGCTCAGATATGTTCAGATAAGTTTCTGATTTTAATAGATTCAATATTTCATTAAATTCACAAATAACTACTTGTGATTGGCCAAAGACCAAGGGCAGTGATAGCTGACTGTCAGGGGTCACTATTATCCTTCCAGACACCTCTTTAGAGATGCCAAATAACCTTTTCAAGGTTCCATCTGTGCCTTCAGTCTCATTTCCTATTACTTCAGAAAACTTATGTTCACAAATAATTATTAGCTTTACCTTAAACTTGGTCTGGCTATCCCTTCTCCTCTTCTATAATAGTCACAAAGAGATACCAACTTCTCTTTAATAAAAAGACCTTATAGCTTGATGGCACTATCCCCTCCACAAACCTCCCCCCATCACCCACCCCAATGTCCTAACATCTGTCTGTCATACTTTCGGAGAAGCATGGACCTGCTTCCTCACAACATTCTGGACTCAACCCTAGCAGATGGCCTTCCATTTCTCCTATTTTAAGCTCAACAGCTCACCCAAAGGCTTCAGCCACAGCTAATTCATGTAGTACTACTGAACAATTTAGCAAAAGATGTTCCTTTTTCTCAACAGCCCTGTGGGCAGAGTCTGGAGAGTAATCTACTCCATTCTATCAGAAGTCCTACTCCAGAGAAAATTCTAGCCAACAGTCCTTCTGCAGTTCTCACTTTCCCTTATCTTTTTTGTACTACTTCACTCAACTGAGTAACATCATCTTGAAACCTTTTCTTGGGACCAGCAGTTAGCTTAATGGCTATGTCGCTGGACTCCCATGTAGTCAACTGCGGTTCGAGTCCCAGACCCGGTGGCTTAAACTCACGCCGGGCACGTGTGCGTGCATGCCCAGGATCCCGAGAGCAGAATGGAGGA
>NW_006159894.1:466572-502690 GCF_000334495.1 Tupaia belangeri chinensis
GTCTTCCTCCTGAGTATATGCGCCCTATAGCAAAAACCTCTCCAAAAAAAAAAAGAATCCTTTTCTTTGGCTTTTCCAACTCATTTATCTCTTTGGGCAATCACTTATTCTGTATGTAGGCTTATCATAGGCGGAAGATCTTGTGTTTTCAGTCATTTTTTCCTTCACACTACTCCTTCATCAATTCCAATATTCACTTTTCATTATCACCTCAAGAAATATCATGCATACCTAAATCTGTATCTGTTTAGTGGCTACTTCCACTCAAATTCAAACTAAACAGTGAATTCATTATTCCAGGTATTTCACAAAAATGGGTTTTTCAAGTCAATATTGCTCGTTTTGAATTTGTTTCATCTCTATTTAAGGAGGATTAGGAGTAGAAAGAGTTCTGAATTATGATCTGGTTAACAAAAGGGCTTAACAGCGCCATCTTGCCATCTTTTCAGTAATGACAATCTATAGTATAAACAGAAGCTCTACCTTCCAGGACACCCTTGAGTTTTCTGGTGAGTGGAATGTCAGTATTACCTGACAGAGGAGCACGGGAAGGGGTTACAGACAATGGCTTCATATTAGCTTCAATTTTTAAGTGACAATCATACCTTCCTCAGTTCTCACTTTTTCTTGTACTTTCGTTGTATACGTTGGTTCTTTAATGAAAAGGAAACAGTTTCCTTTACTCCGAAACAATCAATTCTCTGGGAAATACTACTACTCCTACCTGCCTTCCCTATTTCTATATGTAATACATAAGTATTCTCAGTTACTCTAGCACAAAAACTCAAATCTGACTATTTCTCTTATACTTAACAGTAAAAGCATATATCAAGCCTTCCTCTAAAATGATTCTCAAAATCATCCTTCTATTTCTCCTACACATTTTTTTTTTTGGAGAGGTTTTCGCTAATAGGGCACATGCGCTCGCCAGACAGACAGAGACATAGAGACAGAAAGCGAGAAATCACCCCCCAGAGGAGATGGTCACGCCGCAATCCCTTCTCCTCTCAGGATCTTGGGGACGCACGCACACATGCCCTGTTTGAGTTTTAAGCCACCGGGGCCGGGACGCGAACCGCAGTCGACTACGTGGGAGTACAGCGACATAGCCATTACGCTAACTGCTGGTTCCCTCCTACACAAACACTTTAACACATCTAAAAGTCCTGAGTCAGGAAAAGCTTCAGTCTTGCTCAATTGATACCATTTTAAACCCACTATTAATGGATCAAAGCTGGCCCCAGAGTTTAAACCACTTTAATCTCAATCCAATCAATCTTAATCCAATCTCTCCTCACACCAATCCATGCTGCATGTTAATCTCAGGTTAAGGTTTCAAAGGCACTTATGTCACCATTATGGCATGCCACTGAACATAACTACATAAACTTCTTACTGGATATTCAACACCTTTCCCAATGTGCCAACAATGTATCTTTCCTGCTAAACCTCTAACTACTACTTCCTTCTCAAATCATCTACTCTGGCCCATTAGATGTACTAGCTCTTTCCAAAGCAGCTTTAGGCATTTTACTTCTTAGTAAAACCCCCATAACTTTCCTATTCTTGTTCTTTTTTCCTTTTAATTATCACAATTTCAGCTTCAAATCCCAAATTTTCTATGATGCAGTACTCACTCTTTGGAAAGACAAAAGCATGGTTATCCCTCAGACCACTCATTGGACATTTTGCCCAAGTCCAAGTCCTATTACACATTTACATGCTTCTTCAACTAGACATATATAAATGAGAGAAATTGCATGACTTTTTACATTAAGCCTGTATGTAGGTGAGAACCTGGCGAATAATGGTTTTCAACCCCACAAGAATTATTTCTACAAGAATAACCCAGACCATAGCATATTATGAAGAATCCTCTTCCTTAAAGACAAAAATAACTGCTTATAAAGTTTCAAATTTACGGGCTGGCAGGTGGCATAGGGATTAAGGTGATGGATCCCAAGCAGCCGACCATGGTTCGAGTTCTGGACCTGGAGGCCTGCTTTCTCACCCTCCCTTTCTCTCTCTTTGGTCAAATTAAAAATAAATAATAATATAATAAAAAATATTCCTTAAAAAAATTTTTTTTTTTTTTAATTTCAAACTTAGGTGTAGAGGACAGGAGGGATGTCTCTCCAATGTACCTGACTCATACTGAGACTACATCTGTGTTTCAGGTAAGGCTGCTGCACAGGGTTATCATCAACATTAAACTTGGGCATTCCTAAAAGTTGTCTAGGAATTAAACCCACTGGGGAAATAACCACTGTAAAAACCTTTCTCTATAATGATACGAGTACAAGAATATATGTAACACCCCTTCAAAAAGAATGAACATGTCTTAGATTGAAATGGGAACACTCTCTGTTCAACAGCAGTGTATACACCCGTAGGAAAATGGGAAAGGATTTAGCCACTTCAGCAGAAAAGTTCCAGTGGCAATGATTCTGTTTCTTAAAAAAATAATAATAATAAAAATAAAAAAAATACACTTACAAGGAAACTGTGTTAGAATTAAGTAACAGAACTGTAATGTTATCCAATGTTGTCCCTTGACAAGGAAAGAGTCAACTGAATGAGACAGGTAGCAAATCACTGAGAAGGAGCTTTCATTTCGTCACTTCAAGAGAAGCCTATTAGTTTAGTACTTACTGTCGGCTGATGAATTGAGTTCTGTTTTAATCTTCGATTTTTCAAGATCTTCTTTATATTCTTTCTTGAGCAATTTCACACTTTTTTTACTATAACTTGATTTCTTCACTTTGAAAACTTCTTCATTTTCTTAAAAAAGAAATTAAATGAAATCTGTAGCAACCATTTTCAGAAAAGATTTTCCCTTTTTTCATGTGATTTTTATGTGCTGTTCAAATTCTTCCAAATATATACTCATACACAAGTCATTACATAATTTAAAGTTATTTCAAATCTGTCAAAGAATCTCAAAAATCGAGGTCAACGTCATAAATTAATCTAATGAGATTTTCACTTTTTTTAAGGCATAGTACATAGAACTTAAAATAATCCTACTTCCTACTGTCTTCCTTAAATCATCTATTTCAGAAGAAAAAAAAACATTCAAAATATTTCTGAAAAAGCAAATCACCAAATTATTAAGGAATCTGAAACAAAATATCCAAAATCAAAAGGTGCTTTCAAGTTTGAGTAACTCTAAATGCACCATCAAAGACAGTTATTTCAGGAGCAAATCACTTTTTAAAAATAAAATTTAGTGATGCATCATCCTCTTTGATTTTAATTTTTAAAAGTCAAGCACAAAACACTTTACAAACTAGCCCATGTTATATCAAAACAAAACTGTGCCTGTACCCCTCTCAAACAAAACAATAACAAAAAGACCAAAGATAAACTGCCTACCTTACTAGTAACAGGAAAGCATCTAGAATCAAGACACAAGCAAAATTTCCCAAATGGGATTTTTTTTCCATAACATGAAATTAATTGGACAATACACACTCAGCTGCTCCGGAAGTAAAAGGACTAACGCTTACTTAAGAGCAGAAATCTAAATCCACTGCAGACTCATCTCTCACCAGAGTGGAGAAACTGCCTTGCTTTATTACCACACCATCTCTTTGCTACTCCTATTTATTCTTATGGGTAAACTGAGGCTCGGCGATTGCAAGGAACTGACCCAAAGCTGTAGAGAGGCAGAGCTGCAACTATGGACTTCGGTTCCTAGACCTAATACTTCTGTTTACAAGCTCGGCCTTCCTGGTCGAGGATAGATGGACAGGATACCTAAAAGGCACGGGCACGGAGACCTGCAGAGGTCTCAGACAGTGTGCCAAGAGCAGTCAGTTAAGTTTCCCCTGAAATACACCCGGCAGAAAAGAGGCAGGGCAGGGAGCACCGAATTTGCACTTAAGCTCGGAATGACTGTTCTGAGCTCTGGCCCTTTGGAGTAGGACACGCACAGGACAACGAGCGAGGAGGAAGCGGCGGTTATGAAAAGGCTGGTGGCAGCGCGGGAACTCGTCCCCTGCCCGAGCAGAAGGCCGGAGGCGGGGAACGATTCACAGGCAGGCAGGAAGGGGCTCCGTTGCGGGACTGGGGGCCGGGCGTCCAGGGAATGCTAGGCTCCTGAATGGGGTACTGGGGTAAAGGTGCGGAGGTCCAGGGCGCCCGAAGCGCTGCAGTTACCTTCCTCCTCGTCCTGGAAACTAAGCAGGCTGGCCCGGGGCACCTCTTTGTTCTCGCGAGGCCTCTTGCGCGGCTTCAGCCCGTTGCCAGGCTCCGCGCTGCCGGGGAAGCCTCCCCCAGCCTCAACTCCAAGGCCCAGGGTCAGCGTAGAAGGTGGCGGCGGCCCCGGGCCCAGCAGCGATTCCCCCCCGGGGGCCCCGTCGCTGCCGGCAAGCGCCGGAGCCGGGCTCTTCGCCAGTGCCCGGCGGCGCCAGCAACGGCGGAGGTTCCTGCTCCTCATCACGTTCCCGCTCCTCCTCCTCCGAGTCGTTCCGCTTGCGCACATTCACCCGCCGGGCCTTTCGGAACATCCCTGCGGCCCGCACGGCGGTCACACACCCGCTCTCACTCGCCAGCCCAGGACGCGCCGAGCTTGCGACGGCGCACGCGCGCTCCCCTGAGCTCTAGCCCTGTCGGGTCTTCCAGCTCCCTGCCGCGCACCACAGAGCACGCATGCGCCTGGGCCCCCACGCGCTCTCAACACTCGGTGAGAAAGAATGTGACCTGCGCCTCTCGCGAGAACGTTATCTCATTACCTCGCCCTCTGTCGGATTGGAGGTCTATCGGCACAGAACTCTAGGACCTCGATGTAGTTCGACTGAGCACAGAGAGGATCATAGAGATGAAGGAGTAGGCTCTGTCATCCCTCAGACGGTGTTGCTGCAGTGCGTCTTCCCCACAGACGCAGGGCGGTCACGTGAAGAAACCTCCCGCCAAGGGCTGGGCGGAGCAAGTACGAGAGGAGGAGGACCCTACAGCTAGAACCCGGGTTTGGGTAGGGAGCTTGGGGTTTCGCCAGCTGTCCTCAAGACTGTGATGGTAGTAACCATTAATAATTTCTATTAGGCTTCTTATTTCTAGAACTTTGTAGCTACGAGGCACTTTGAGAGACTTTGAAATTCGTATGTTAATAAAATGTTACCTGGTGTGATGTGATTCCCCCCCACACACACCCCCGCCCAGCTTACAACAAAAGCAAACGTTGGTGTTTTCGAAAAAACTCCAAGTTTGCTAACAGTTCTGTGGCTGAAAACTTTGCGAAGCTTAGTGAATTTCAAAAAACAAACGCAAGGAAAATTGACTTGGGGATAGCTGTGACAGCTTTCTGACTTTGCTAATAGGACAGTAGTAACTGGCAAGGCCTTAACTGGCTGATTGCCCTAGATTGAACTCACATCTTTCCTGTTGTAGCTCCCAGCTTCGAGTTTATCCTTCCGTCACGCGTGTGTGTATATGAATTCATGCTTATGTTTTAAAGTTGAGGTGCTCTGTATAATGACAGGAGGACACCCCTGTGTGGAAGACCTCAGGGTGGCCTCCTCGGTAGTAGTGTTAACATGTTCCTCGTGACTCTCCAGAGAGATTCCATGAACACAGAAGCAAATAAATGTGCTTATTTGAATGAATTCCCCATTTTACACAGATAGCATGTAACAGTGCATTTCTAGCTGAACATGAAATCGGGTATCCGTCCATAATAGTACATAAAGTCTTGTCTGCTTTTATTCAGCTGCATAGTGATCATTGTTGGACTGTCCCACGGTTTAGTTGACCAAACTGATACTTAGGTTAGTTCTAGTTTTGCCATACTAATGCTGCAAAATTGAAAATGTCACATCTGTAGGATGTAGTAGAGTTGAAATTGCTTGGTTCCACCTTAGACATTGGTGATTTTGCTAATTCTAAGTTGCTCTTCATGTAAGTTGTGCAGTTCGTGCTACTGACAAACAGGAGTGTGCTTGTTTGCCCACATCCCATCAAAATTTCATTGAGATATACATTTCCATGTTGAAGTAAAAGGTCCCAAAACCACCAAAATTTTCTGTTTCATGCACATCTATTCCTCTCATTTTCTTTGATTGGATTTGAGTTCTGCACACTCTGAATTCAGTTTTGGAGCTAAGAACATCCTCTGTAACATTTTCATCCAGTTAATAAGAAAAGCTGGGCCAGCAAGTGGTGTGGTGGTTAAGGTGCTGGAATTCCCACATGGCCGACAACAGTTCCAGTCCTGGACCTGGCGGCTTCTCTCTCTCTTTCTCTGGCAAAACTCATGTGAAAATAATAATAATAATAATAATAATAAAGCTAAATAAATTTTTTAAAAATAATAAAAGTTAATGATATCTGGCTTCTATTCTTCTCATGTTACTCTCAGTTCTTAAATTCTGGCTATTCAGCATTGATTTAAATTCTAACTTCTGCAAAATGTTTCACTGGTGAAATTGAACTCCTATTACCAGTCACAGAGAGTCAAATTATGCCTGGTCAGCTTTCAGATTCCTCAGCCAAGATACAGATAATAAAACAATTAGATTAGAAGTTTAAAAAGAAAGTAGCAAAGATAAGGTCCAAATTCAAAATATGTTGATATGTTGGCCTGAAACTTCAAAAAGATCTCTTGCTAGGACCAGCAGATGGCAAAATGTTTATGTAATGGTTACATCCCTGGATTTCCCGTAGTTGACCCTGGTTGGATTACCAGACCAGTGGCTTAAAACTAATGCTGGGGGACCAGCAGTTAGCGTAATGGCTATGTTGCTGGACTCCCATGTAGTTGACCAGGGTTCGAGTCCGGACCCTGTGGCTTAAACTCATGTGGAGAGTGTGTGCCCGTGTGCCCAAGACCCCAAGAGGAGAATGGAAGAGAAGGGATTGTGCTATGACCATTTTTCCTGGGGGGTGATTTCTCACTTTCTGTCCCTTTGAATCCCTCTGTCTTTCTGGTGAGTGCACATGCCCTATAGCAAAAACCTCTCCAAAAACAAAACAAAACAAGAAAACTACATGGCTAAATTAATTTATACTAATTAACATCTTTGTGGGAGGTTATTTCTTTATGATAGATAACAGAATTGTTGGGTTGAAACTTGTGTACGTTTAAACAATTATTTTTTATTTAATTTTATTCATTGTCATTGTTTTATTTTATTATTATTTTTTGAAGTTGACCAGAGAGAGTCAGAGAGAAGGAAAGTGAGAAAGCAAGCTGGCAGGTCCGGGACTCAAACCGCCGTTAACCATGTGGGAGTCCAGCTGCCTTAACCACCACACCACCTGCCAGCCCCAAAATGTGTATGCATTTAAGACACATGACTAAATAGTACTTCAAAGTGACTGTACCAGTTTATTTTTGTACAAACACTGTGAGAGAATATCTATTTGCCTACATACATGACAAAATGTGGTATCAAATAACTTTATTTTGTTCTGGTCTATTGAATGAAATATTAGAATCCCATTGCATTTCTCTTGATAGAGGTGATTTTTTATTTGAGTTGTTGGCTATTTGCGTTTCATCTCATGTAAATTTTATGTTTATTTCTCCGTTTTCCTATTAGATTTCTACTCTTTCTTTTTGTTTTCCATATGTTTAAGTTGTTTTATAATTTATTTTAATATGGCTAAATTAACATAATGTTTGTTATGAGGGAAGACTGTAATTTTAAGCAATAAGTACTTCTTCCAGTATAATTTATTTAAAATACTCTTATTGGATTTTCTCTATTACAAAGTGATTATGTGTTTACTAAAAGAAGTTAGAAAATCCAGATGAAAAGAAAATAAAAATTGCTTCTAATATCATTGCACACATATGATACAGTTATATTTTTAATGTTTTATTCACTTATTTATTTTAGTTTTTGGTATAAGACATGTATGCTTGGCGAGGGGGTGAGATAGCACCCCCCTCCCCAGGAGGGATGGCCACTCTGCAACCCCTTCTATTCTCCCCTTCTGTTCTCCCGTCAGGATTTTTGGCATGCACTCACATGTGCCCAGGGTGATATTCAAGTCGCTGGGTCAAGGACTCATACCACACAGTAGACTATGAGGTCCAGCACCTCAACCTTCACACCCCCTGCTGGCACCAATAATGTTAATATTTTAATGTGTATCCTTCTAATCCTTTTATTTTCCTGCATAAAACAATTTATTGAATTACTTTTCTTTTCCTGATGGGTTTGTGATTTAACTCTTTTTTTTTTTTTTTTTAGAGATTTTTTGGTATAGGGTGCGTGTGCTCACTGGAGAGACAGAGGTCAGAGAAAGAAAGCAAGAAATCCCCCTCAAGGGGGATGACCACGCTGCAATCCCTTCTCCTCCATTCTCCTCTCGGGATCTCAGATACACACACACACATAATAAGCCCAGCATGAGGTTTAAGCCACTGGGTCTGGGACTCGAACTGTGTTCAATTATGTGAGTGTCCAGCAACATAACCACTACGCCATCTGCTGTTCTCTTGTGACCTTTCTCTTTTTTTTTTTTTTTTTTTGCTATAGGGCGCGTGCGCTCGCCAGCCAGACAGAGACAGACAGAGAGACAGAAAGCAAGAAATCATCCCCCAGGGGGGATTGTCACACCGCAATCCCTTCTCCTCCATTCTCCTCTTGGGATCTTGGGCACGCACGCACACACGCCCGGCGTGAGTTTTAAGCCACCGGGTCTGAGACGTGAACCGCGGTCGACTACGTGGGAGTCCAGCGACAGCCATTACGCTAACTGCTGGTTCCCTACTTGTGACCTTACTCTTAGCATGTACTATATATTTTTTTAAACTTAGAATCTGGTTTTGAGCTTTCCTAGCTGCTTTATTTATTTGTCTGTATCATTTAAATTGGTGAGGCCTTATGATACCTTCTGTCCTCTGTAGAGCCAGCTCCCTCAATACTTTTATAGAGCCTAAACTGGGTAAACGTGACTTTGTGTGTCACTCTGAATTGTGTTTAGGGCCTCTGTAAAAATTGTAATACATAAAACAAAAGGCCTCTTCACATAATTTTTTCTGTAATCAAGCCAGATTTACAAACATCCTTCTGTAAATTTTGGACAAAGGGAGATCCTAAAATTATTCTTAACAAGTCTGGAAAATGGAAGTTGCCTAATTCTTATTTTTACCAACTTAATGTGTATATAATATTATTCATATTTTTTCTTCATTCCTTTGTTCTTATCAGGGGGCTTTCATAGGTTTGCTCAAGAGTTTTCACCTTTGACTTATTTTTCTTATAAGATCTTAAATTCTTTAAGCCTGCCATCTCCTATGAGCTTTCAGAATCATAACTCTCAATGTTGAAGGGTGGACTACTATACGTAAGATGGATGCAAACCTCCAAGTTTTCCACCTCTAGTTCTGACAAGTGAGGAAATGGGACATTTCAGTACTGCAAGTGATCCTCCACACACTAAACTCATGGTCTTCACTCAGTTCCTACAGTACTTCTGTTACCAGAGTCAGTGGGATGCCTTCTAGACCTTCATCAAAGATGATAGTATTGAAGCAAATATACTAACTATAACTGAATAAACAGCCATCCTGACTCACTAAAAGTTGACAGAAATAAATCAAGAAAGAAATTAATGGTTCCTGACATTAGCTTGGTACAGGATCCTAGAGATGACTGAGTTGTCAGATGATTTGGATGAAAGGGAGGGAGATTGACTTAGATGGCTTAGACATGTCATCAGAACACAGTAATGAGTTGAGTGAAGTAGATTCCCCTTCTCACCATCTTTGAGATCCAAAACTCAAAACTGGAGCTAGCAGGTGGCATAGTGGTTAAGGTGCTAGACTCACATTTGACTGACCATGATTCAAATCCTAGATCCAGCAGTTTGAAAATCACACCAGGCACGTGGGTGTGTGTGTACAAGCCCAAAATCCTGAGAGGAGAATGAAGAAAGGATTGCAGTATGACCATCCCTTCTGGGGATGAGGGGAAGCGATTTCTCACTTCCTCTCTCTCTCTGTCTCTCCAGCAAATGCATGCACCCTATAGCAAAAATCTCTCTTAAAACAAAACCAAACTAATTACTGAAGTAATCAGGAAAGCCTCGATTACTGAATACACAGTAACAGAGGAAAAAGAAGATGTATGATGCTGTTGTATGTTCAGGATTGGAGAACAGGACCACTGGGTTAATATGAAAACAATTGAATCCGATAAAAACGTTATCAGTCATGAAAGATATTATGGGAATGGGTTAAATGCCATTGTTATATTCACTGTATGTTTTAAGCCTGAAAGTGGCCAATCTAAATATAAATAGCTGATGAATAATCTCTTTAAGTATGTTATTTGCACTTTAGATCTATTAGTAGCAGAAAACTACATGATAGTTAATTTTTTTCCCTAACTGAGTTTTATTTGGTGCATAATAAGCCACCTAACATCTTTCAGGGGAAAATAATTTTTTTTTAATAAAGCTATCACAAAATGAATTAGAGCCCAATTTAGCTTAGGGGAGGGAACACAGTTCTATTCAATTAAGGAAAACATTTTTATAGACCATAGATTAGTTTATTTTTAACACCCATCCTGCCATGAATTCATAGGGAATAGGTTTTAGAAGCTCAGGCTCCTTTCTATTGGTTCTCACAAAGTGTGCTTTGGGTGGAGCAGGCTGGCGCTTCAGTTGAACCCAGGTACCTTTCTCTTTGGCTTTCTTCTTTTTTTGATCATTTTCCTTCACATGTTTTAGGAAGCTATCCCTGCTCTTAAAATGCTTAATGTGCTCAATACACACATTAATTCTCTTGACAAGAATCTTGCCCTTAACTTGTTTGTTTACAACAATGTCAACAACAAGCTGGGTAACGTAGACTCTTCCAGTTTTGCCATAATAACATTTGTGGGACATTCCTTTTTGAACAGTACTCATTCCCTTGATGTCTACAATAACACCTTCCTTGTAGATTAGCATACATGTTGCCCATGTTTTCTAAAAGGCCTAGAGAACATATATTGGGTGTCTCTCCTCTTTCACCCCTTTGTGTTGGTCATTTTGGTTAATTACCAGAAGATGGTGGTTCCAGCCAAAAGGACATGACAATTTATTTAAATGGTACAACAACTCAAAGAAAAATGCCCAGTTTGGGATGGCTCAGAAAATATTCTCCACAAATTGATAGAAAGTTGCAGAAAAACCTAAAATCTCTTTGTACATCCCTCTTGGTTTATCAGAACACATCTGACTGTTACAAGACTATTTATTAGCTCCAGATTTAGCCAAAAAATTATATACATCTTTAATTTGGCAGAACTAGCTGAACTTGTCTCCTTGGAACACATTGGCATACCAGAATGCATAAAACAGTATGTTTGGTTTTATTTCTTTTATTGTATTGGGTCTTTATATTTTGTTGTGCAAGAGCTTAATGGAGAACAATATGAACCTACAAGTAAACAGTAAGTCTGGCATCTAGTCTAAACAAGACTGAAGAATGTGCTGATAAAGCAGCAGATTTTTGCATTTATAATGTTTTTATTAGCCTATATCTTAATGTAATCTGTTATAAAATTGACTTTATTTTTTAATTTATTTTTTAGAGAGATCTTTGCTAGAGGGTGCATGTACTCATCAGAGAAACAGATAGAAAATGAGAACTCATGCTCCAGGGGATGGCCACAGAGCAGTCTCTTCTCTTCCATTCTCCTCTTGGGATTTTGGGAATGCACACAAACGCACCTAGCTGCCAGGTCCAGGACTCCAACTGTGGTTGACTATGTGGGAGGCCAGTAACTTAACCATTACACCCTCTGCTGGTACCAAAATTGACCTTATTTTAATGAACTTTTGTGCAAGGGACTGTTCACTGCTGTATTAATTTGCAAATGTCTTGAATTTAGCTGTTTAATAGCTAACTATATTGTAATCACATTGCTAAATAGCAGAGAATCACATTTTATATAAAGCAGATTTTTACATTTATATATTGAATAATGCATGTGCTTCCACAAAATATTTATATGCATAAATGGTAAAGGAAACAAATAATTTTTGTATGTTTTTAAGGAATATTTTTAAATGTATACTTTTCTTATGAAAGACATGCAGGTAAATAAGACCATGATTTTATAAAGTGCATGTTAGAATATTTGTGTTTGTGAGAAGATTTCTCCATGGCTCCTGAGAACTAGTGACTTTGGGGAAAAAAGAGAAATGAAGATTTTCAACTGATAATTCAGCCTCCAGCCCACAAACTTGAGTGGGATCACAATGGAACAGCAAAGAGATTCCAGATCACCTCTTTCTGTGTGCTCCTGAACATCCAGATTGGACTTCAAGAATTAGGAAGAAACACACCAACCATCAGATGACTAGAAATCACCACAGGACCACAAGAAATATGGGAAAGCAAGAAAATCTCTCTCCTCCCAGGGAAAAGAATAACTCCTCTTCATCCATAGACAGTTCAATGGAAATGTCTGATAAAGAATTTAGAATTTTCATAATGGCGAAACTAACAGAGATGAATGAGAAGAGAGACAATGAACTGCAGAAGAGAAAGGAGAAAGGAGCTGACGAGTTCCAGGAGGTGAGGAAATTCTTCCAAAATCTAAGAGGAATTACACACTTTACAAAAGAAACAAATGGACCTGTTAGACATAATACAGGAAGTCAAAATCTCCTTGAAAGTATTAAAAGCAAACTAGATCATATAGAAAATAGAATCTCAGATGTAGAAGAGAAAATTGCTGGCCTAGAAAAAGACCATGAAGACTGAGAAAATTGCGCCCAAAAATGAGAATAATATATGAGAAATACTAGATACCATCAAACGTCCAAACATCCAGATAATTGATATCCCAGAAGGCAAAGAGACTTATAAGGATATTGGTAATCTATTCCATGAAATCCTGCAAGAAAACTTCCCAAACCTAAAGAGGCACTCAAAGATCCAGTCCCAAGAAATACAAAGGACCCAAATAGAATCAACCCAAGAAGATCTTCTCCAGAGACACATTATAGCCAGATTAACCAAAACCACAGGCAAAGATTGGCAAGAGAAAAACATCAAGTTACCTACAAAGGATATCCCATCAGACTAACAGCAGACCTCTTATCGGAAACAATGTGAGCGAGGAAAGAATGGGAAATATATTCAAAGTGTTGGGAAAAGCAATTTCACCCAAGAATACTGTACCCGGCAAGATTATCCTTCACATGGGGAGAAAAGACGAGAACATTCTCAGATAAACAAAACCCAAAAGACTTTACCAGCACGAGACCAGATCTCCAAGTTCTCAAGGGAGTACTATATCAGGAAAATTAAATACAGACACAGAAATAAGAGTTCAAAAACTAACAAAATGGCCAATTTAATGGTAGGGACAAGTCTGGAGTTGAATATTACATCCCAGAATTTAATCAGGAAGATGAAACCATAAAATAAGATAGATTAAATGCATGAGGCTGAACTGGTGAAATAGCATTTATGACTTTTGACTAAAACATTACTGATTTTCTTCTAAGCTTTGTTGTCCGGTATTAAGGACTTTTGTCCTATCTTGAGCTGTCAGTAGGTTCATGTACCTACTATTTGAACAGAATCCTAACCTGTTTCCTGGCTTTAGTTTTTTTTTTTTTTTTAGAGATTTTTGCTATAGGGCGTGTGCGCTCGTCAGACAGACAGAGAGAGACAGAGAGACAGAAAGCAGGAAATCACCCCCCAGGGGGGATGGCCACGCTGCAATCCCTTCTCCTCCATTCTCCTCTCAGGATCTTGGGCACGCACACACACGCGCCCGGTGTGAGTTTAAGCCACTGGGTCCGGGACTCGAACCACGGTCGACTACGTGGGAGTCCAGCGACATAGCCATTACGCTAGTTGCTGGTCCCACCTGGCTTTAGTTTTAAGCAAAGTTTCTTAGCATTTCTTTGACTTAAGTTAAAACTGCTTTTCTTCAAATTACCAGCTGAGGGTCCAGTAGTTGGCATAATGGCTATGTTGCTGGACTCCCATGTAGTCGACTGCAGTTCAAGTCCCAGACCCAGTGGCTTAAACTCACGCTGGGCGTGTATGTGTGCATGCCCAAGATCCTGAGAGGAGAATGGAGGAGAAGGTATTGCAGTGTGGTCTTCTCCCCTGGGGGGGTGATTTCTCACTTTCTATCTCTGTCTTTCTAGCAAGCACACACGCCCTATAGCAAAAACCTCTCCAAAAAAAAAAAAAAGAATCTTGTTAGAAATCCTAAATGTTCAGGACACAAAAGAGAAAAAGAAAAAAATTACCAGCTGAACTTGCTATTGAAAGTAGTTAGATTATTTAAGAAATTGTGTGATTAATGAAAGGGGGGAGGAGGAATGGAAGATAAGTGTAGATACCAGAGATAGTGCGAGAAGAGCTTGAGAAAGAACAAAGGGTCAGAAATAGGGGTTTTAAAAAATATATATATATATTTAAATATACTTTAAATTATATATATTTCTAGTTTTATATATATATATACACATATATATATAAAACTGGAAATGGAAAATTATTGACAATAACATGCATGTATATTATGGATGGGAAATCACATTTTGTATGCTGTGACAATGCTTAGGGAATGAATGTAAATTAAGTTTAAAAAAGTTTCAGGAGAAAAACGAAAACTTTTTCTTGAAATTAAAAAAAAAAAGGCATTAAAAATACCTATTTGATGACTACAGTAAGCTATATAGCCCCAGCTAGGTGCTACTTTATAGTATGTTCATTCTACTCACTGAGGTTTATGCCTGAAGTCAGACTTGTGTTCATGGATATGTATATATCAGCTGTGCTTGCTATTGAAAATAGATTAATTAAGATCTTTAGTGAATCAATAAAATATGGGGGGGAGGCATAGAAAGTAACCATAGATACCAGAGGCAGTGTGGGAAGAAGGTAGGGGATGGCAGATAGTGGGAGATAGGGGATCAGGAATGGGAAAAAAAGTATATATATACAGGAAACAAATGGGAAATTATTTGTTGATGATAACATGTATGTTAATGTGGTTAATTGAGCCAATATACAGTGTATTTTGGATGGAAAATCTCATTTTTTATGATGTACTGTGAATGAATGCAAATAAATAAATTTAAATTTAAAAAGAATATTTGTGTTTGTAAATAGTTAAATATGTTTTCTATGTAACATACACAATTGAGCTTCTCATAAGATGAGGGACAGTTAAACTGATTCTTATGAATAACCAAAGATTGCTTACATAGTCTAAGTAGATTAGTACCATCCCAAACTTTTGTATCATTTAATGTGTATTATTCCTTAATTCAGAAGTGCAAACACAAGTGCATTAGACACTTTCTCTTTTTAAACTTAAAGACTAGTAAAAATCATTTTTAGAACTAGAAAATTTAAGAGGCTAGCAATTGCAGATTGATACTGGGCATTTGCACACATGGCCAGCATGATTCAAGCTGACTAGTCCAGGGATTCAAACCAGAGTTGCCACGTGGAATCTGGCATCTCTTGAGCAGTGTGTTATCACTCTGCCATAAAGCCAGCCCCAATTTTCATTTCTGCATTCCCCTCTTGGGAATCCTGGTGCCCTCATATGCCTGTTCTACCTCCCCACCTCCACCCTCACTCCCACCCTAGAGGGCATGTGCATTCACTAGAGAGACAAAGAAAGAGGGAAAATGAGAAAGCATTTTCTTGGAAAATGGTCATGCCATAATCCCTTCTCTGTCTCTCTCCTTTCAGGATTTTGGACATGCACACATGCCCTACATATTTCTCAAGATGCCAGGGCCGTGATCCAAACCAGTCAGCCACCCAGCCATGAGTATCCAGCTGCCTTAACCACCCCACCCCAGGCTGGATCCATGCCTGTCCTACCTAAACCCCAACAATCTCAAAACTCCATTCTCAATGCCTCTGTTCTTAGCCAGGCATTTGGAAAATAGCAATCTAAGAGAACCTAATTATTTTGTGGAGTTCTCAGTCCTGAAACTTCTAAAATCTATCATTCTCTACTTAGGGGGATTGTTACAAAAGGAAGCAGAAAAGAACTTAAGGTGGCGTTTCGAAATCATACCTTTCTTGGGGGTCATGCCCTGTGTGTGTTGTGCCCCTCTAAGCTAGTGGTTCCTTATACTCATTGCCTTCTCCACATACTCCCAGTTGCAAAGACCTACCCTGTACCTGGTCCTTAAGAAATATCTCTGAACTGACTTGAGGTATTTTTGTTTTGCTTTGCTTTTTCATTTCTTTTCATTTAATTTCTCAAAAGAACTCATACAGTTGAGCACAGAGCAGAGTGAGCTGGTTCTTTGTATGTGTGACTATCAGGAACTGGAGCTGGGGAGCAAAGTGTAGTAGTGATCAGAGATACCCATAGCCAGATTCCCACATTCCTTGCTCAAATTATCCATCATTTGCCAAAGTCCAAACTGGTTCCAATGCTAGTAAATGAATGTGACGACATAGCTTTTGTTGTTTGGCACTGGGAAGGTTTTAAGGTAAGAAAAGTCAGGAAAGTTGTCTGCAATGCTGGCAATGTTTTCAACACTATATGATCTTAAGGAGGAGTCCCTGTTGAAAAGAGTCATGTCTAAGAATGAGATATACATACATGTTTGCCAGCCTTTGTGTAATGACACGGGCTTCTCTTTGGAGTCACTGTCCACAGTGCTGTGGATGAGCAAGCTCTGTTCTGGAAAAGAATACTTGGCCTCGGTGTTGATGCGAAGCCTCTTCAGACCACAAATAGCTAGGTACTCAGTGGGCAGAGTGTTCGTACTGCACAGGGAAAGCTTCAGGTCCTGGACCAGTGTGAAGTTCAACAGGTGGCCCAGGGTAGACATGTCTGTGAACCAGATGGTCAGGTGACCATTGTAGCTGGTTTGCTCTACTGCGAAAGGCAGGACTGTTTTGCAGCTGCACATCAGGTTAGCCAAACTGTAGTCACAGTCCCGGACATCTGCCGAGCAGCTGCAGTTCCGAATGGTATTTTCCTTGGTGAAGATCAGCGTGCTGTTCCTCTGACCGTTGGTGCAGCAGTTAAGTACCAGGACACCCAGTGTTCCAATGAGAAGGAGACAGTGCCTGGAAAGAGGTGCCATCCCCAGCCAGTGTTTGGGTTTCTTAGTTATGAGCCAGCTCACTGTGCCTCACCTGAAAGAAAATATTCAGCTTTGTTATCACAGCCTGTCACTAAAAAGACAGAATGGGGACAGGAGTCCCCTAAATCAATTGTCAACTTTTCTTTCATGCAGTTCTAATAAAAGCAGGTGATGCATGCTTCTCAAGTGCCAGGAATGCTCTTTTCTCAGAGCCTCATGGGAGGCAGCTGCCAAACCTCTGAATTCTGCTCATCTGAGGCATAAAAGTCCCAGTATGTTTGTTGACAATGAGACCAGAGAAGGGCCATAGCAGACATACAGATAGTTCTAAGAACATAGCAGAGAGATCAATTAAATTCCATTTGGGACTGGATAAGGAAGTTTGTAGTATTTTGTGCTTATTTTGAAGTTGGCACAGGATTTTCTTACAGGATTTATTAATAGGTACATTTTGGAATATAAAAGGTACATTTTGGGAAACTCAGAGAGCCAGGGTTCTCCCTAAACAAGAAACTTACCAGTTTTCAGTCGAGTTAGAATATGGTAATGCCTATCCCCCTGAGTAAAGAGCAGGGAATAATTTATTAATTATGAGATAATTTTAGATGATCAGCTGTCCCAGATTCTACCAAAGGTTTCTGGGACTTCATGTCCTAGTAACCCTGTCTTCCCAGAACTAGAAATACTGTGGATACCATTGGCCAGCTCTGATCCCAGCCTTAAGTAGAAAGGGACAAGCGTATCCCACTACTGCCCAGAACCTGGTGGGAAAATTGTCTGCCTATTATTTCAAGTATCCCTGCTCTTCAGAGGAATGAATGGAAACAAGTAGGAAACGGAAGGGATACTGATGGGCTGGAATGTGTGGGACCGGCAGTTCTGAAAGGGGTTTGTGAGCAGCTTCCCCACAATAAGGCCCTGGCTGGACCCTGGAGAGGTCCCTGCCTCTTGGATGTAAGGGAGCTCAAAGGCCAGGTACAAGGAGGACTGGCACAGGAAGGGTCACTAAGAGCGACTAGTATGACAAATATCCCTGGTAACCACTTCATGGGAGGGTACCACAAAGATGCCAGTTGAACATTTCTCTCACTTAGTTGAGAAAAATGTCTTTATTTAGGTTGTTGAATGTAGATAGATGGTGAACACTCCAGTTTCACTATGTATTTATTCCCTGGGAGCAGGTTCCAGCATGGCTTAAACAGAATGGGGACAAATACAGTACCATTCCTTTGCCTCCTGCTATGCTTCTGCTCCTGGTGGGGCTGGGGTGGGGCTCATATTAGGACATAGATAGTCTCAATGATAAAGCACACAAAAAGCTGGGAGGCAAAGAAAATGATGTCAGGCCAGGATGAGTCAGAGGACTTCAACAGGACACCCTGAGTCTCCCTTCCCACTGCCACTACACCATCCCCGTAGTCCACCAATCTTTTCTGTCCTACTTTTGGATTTTGAAAAATTCTTGTGGGACCAGCAGTTAGCGTAATGGCTATGTTGCTGGACTCCCACGTGGTCGACCGTGGTTCGTGTCCCGGACCCGGTGGCTTAAAACTCACGCCGGGTGCTTGTGCATGCATGCCCAAGATCCCAAGAGGAGAATGGAGGAGAAGGGATTGCGGCGTGGCCATCCCCCCTGGGGGGGTGATTTCTGGCTTTCTGTCTCTCTGTCTCTCTCTGTCTGTCTTGCGAGCGCATGCTCCCTATAGCAAAAACCTCTCCAAAAAAAAAAAAGAAAAGAAAAATTCTTGTCACCTTTTACTAATTATATGCACAGATTTCCTTTCCTTTTCTTTTTTTTTTTCTTTTCTTTTTTCTCTTCCCAAGAAGAGAATGGAGAAGAGATCATGGTGTGGCCATCCCTCTGGGAGTGGTGATTTCTCACTCCCCCCACCTCTTTCTCTCTAGAACATACATGCCCAGTAGCAAAAAAAAAAAAAAAAAGAAATTTTGTTTGGAGAAAAAAAAAAGAAAGAGATACATCAGCTATCGCCATAACTCCCATGAAGCCTATCATTACATCTTTCATCCCTAGGCATAGTTTGGTGCAGACTGAACACACCATATTAACACCCCAAACAAACTTGACTCACACATTTGAAAAATCAAGGAAGGATTTCAAGCATGGCTTGATCCAGCTACTCAAGAAGAAATTGTCAGGACTGTCTCTCCATTTTTTCAGTTCTTTCTCCAGTGTGGGTTTCATTCTCAGACAAGATCACACTGTCTATTGAAAAGATGGCTACCAGTAGATCCATCCACGTTTACCTTTTACCAGCTGAACAAGCCTCCAGGAAAAAAGTCTTTTTCCAGGCAAAACTACGTTGATCTCCCTGAGTCATGTGTTCATCTCCTAAAGACAATGAATAGGATCAGCCACAGTGGAAGCGGTGGAGTGAGAGGACAGAAAGTTGGTTCTACAAAGGGAATTGGAGAGCAATACCAGAAAAAAGCAAGGTAGGCAGACAGAATGGTGGATGCCCACCTTACTGCTCTCAGTCTTAGCAAACATCACACTTTGATCAAATACTCTCCCTGAGTGCAGTGATCCGTCACACTCTGGAATATGCCATGGATCCCAAATTGCCTCCTTTACTGGAAGGCCCCTTGTGTTAGTCCTGGTTCTCTGAGGAGATAGAACCAATAGGTTTGTGCAGATATATAAGAAGGGGCTTATTGGGATCATCTTACGTGATTGTGGTAGCTGGGAAGTCCCATAACAGGCCATTTATAAGCAGAGATCCTGAAATTCTGGTAGTGTGCTTTAGTCCAAGGCCTAAGGCCTCGGAGGCAGGGAAGCTGATGATGTAACTCACAGTGTGAGGCTAAACACCTGAGACATCAGGGGTCCCAGAGATCTAGGTTAGATCTTGTGCATCTAGTCTACTCAGACTTGCATGTTGATCTCTTCTGAAAACACCTCCACAGACACATCCAGAATGTACCTTATCAAACTTCTGGGTATTCCTTAGTCCACCCAAAACTAACCATCACGCCCCTCATCACTTCCTCAGAATCCTCAGGGATTTTTAAGGGGCATACTTTGGTTACTGGATTCATGAGGGATGCTCTTGCCTAGCTTCCTACTTCCTGGCTTCCAAGCATGTTTCTCGGGATGCCCAGACCCTGGATTTCTTCCACCTGTAACCACGGTGTCATAGCTCAGATTTTTTATTTGACAATTTGTACTTCTTGCTGGATTAACTCTTATTTTCCCAGTTTTTTTACTTGAATGTTTTTGCCTTTCCTTCTTTATAATAAAAATCCATTCTGATTTTAAATTAAACTCACTTCTGACTGAAAAGTTTAATTGCTTTTGATTTTTAACTACTGTAAGAATTTGGAGAATGTCACTTTTTTTTTTTCCAGAATTGTATTTTTTGTCTTTTGTGTTAAGACTATAGAGACTATGGGACCAACAGATGGCATAATGGTTACGTCATAGGGCTCCCATGTAGTTGACCGTGGTTTGAGTCCTGGACCTGGCAGCTTAAAACTCACACCAGGTGCGTATGCATGTGTGCCCCAAATCTGAGAGGAGAGAATGAGGAAAAATGATTGTGGTGTGGCCATGCCCCCTGAGGGGTGATTGCTTGCTTTCTGTCTCCCTGGTAAGTGCACACAACCTATAGCAGAAATCCCTCTCTCATTTAAAAAAAAAAAAAAAAAAAAGGAAAAGAAGAGAAAAAAAAAAAAAAAAAAAGAAGGAAAGAAAGGAAGAAAGAAAGAAAAGAAAAAGAAGAAAGAAAAGAAAAAAGACTATAGAGACTATTAGCATCATTATTCATGACATTTCAACTCTGTTTTGGGCAAATGGGTCAAATGTTATCCTCCCACTGATACAAAATCTCCTTCCTAGTCAAATCTTCTTATAAACAGAACTAGTTCAGTTTGAAACATTCCTTTTGGAGCTAAGTATAAACATTATCTAAATGTTGGGTGTATTCCTAGATTGAGAAGAAATCTGTGAGGAATTTGTTTTGAAGCATCCTGTATCTACTCAGTTCAGAAGTCTTTGCTTTTAACAGCTAGTTGCTAATCTTAATGGCTATTGATATTTTCCTGAATATTAAAAATAATATTTAAGCTGATTCTAAACAGTAGTCTAGTTTTTAAACATGTTCCGTGATTTAAAGGTTCAAAAATTTAATGATCATACATAGTTTTCAGCACCTTGCCTGAAAAACTTAGATGCATTGACACCCACTTAAGTTTGTGTGGTGGTTGCATAAAGCCCCTTATTGTGTCTCACAACTTGGGTGTATCAGCAGCTTCTAATTCCCACCAGTACCCAAGTTCTTCTCTCCTCTCTGAGTACACTGTGGGATTTTATTTCCAAGCTTCTTGTGAAGTGGTGCCCTGAGACTGGGTTCTGGCCAATGGAATGTGGTGAAAGATTCTGTGGGGGACTGGAGAGGCCTAGGAGATGACAGAACTATTTTTTTTTTTTGAAGAGATTTTTGCTATAGGGTGCGTGCGCTTGCCAGACTAGAGAGAGAGACAGAGAGACAGAAAGCGAGAAATCACCCCCCAGGGGGAATGGCCACGCTGCAATCCCTTCTCCGTTCTCCTCTCGGGATCTTGGGCATGCATGCACACGCGCCCAGTGTGAGTTTTAATCCACTGGGTCCGGGACGCGAACCACGGTCAACTACGTGGGAGTCCAGAGACATAGCCATTACGCTAACTGCTGGTCCCGAGATGACAGAACTTCTAGATGAAAGCTTGAGTCCCTGAATGATTGTATGGAACAGAACATACCCAACTCCTTCTTAATGACATTAGACTGCAATGAAAGGGAGGAATAGACCTTTACTGATCTGAGCTACTGATATTTTGAAGGCTGTCACAGCAGTTAGTTAGTCTACCATAATAGAGCAGGTGCTAATATTGTTTTAAGATACTACCCTTGCCTTCAAGGGGCTTGAATTTGCCCAAGCAACTCTAGAAACAAACAACTGGGTAACTAATTATTGTACTCATTAAAGGTATGGATGAGAGGCCAGCAGGTGGCATGGTGGTTAAGGCACTGGACTCCCACATGGCCAACCATAATTGAAGTCCCAGACCTGGCAGCTCGCTTTCTCTCTCTAGTGAGTGTACATGCCCTATAACAAATTAAAATAATAATAAAATAATTCTTTCAAAATGTCATTAAACAGCTTATTAGAGATGCAGATGGTGTTGGGTAGGAAAAATGGGAATGGCTCCCAAGGTGGGTGCTTCTCAGGCTAGGCAGAGAAGGGGTGGGGTGAGGGAAGGTGAGGCAGTGCAGATATGGGGGTCACTTAAACAAAACGTCAGGGTGACTAAAGTACTTGGTGTGTTTAGAGCAAGTACAAGTTGTCTTGAAGCTCCTGAGGGATGGAATGTAGGCAGGACAGGGTTAGGTAGGACCCTGACCAAGCTAAGGTGTGGACTTTATGCTGGCAATGACTTTGTTTCCAAACTCTTTGGATCTTTAGCCCATCAATAAAAAATTTAAAAGCCCTTCCAATAGATGAAAATTTATATTTATAAAGGCCATACATGTATTACCATGTATATTATCTAAGTTATGAACAATACACAGAATTTTTTAAAATTTGAGATAGAAATTTTTAATAAAATAATTAAAAAAAATTTTTTTAGTGTTTTTGTCATATAATTTCTCTGCTCACCAGAGAGAGAAAGAGAGAGAGAGAAAGGAAGACATTGAGAAAGAAGAGAGAACCCCAAAGGAGAATGGCCATGCCACAATCACTTCTTCATTCTTCTCTTGTGATTTTGGGCAGTCACCAACATGTGCCCAGTGTGGTTTTCAAGCTGCTGGGTCTGGGATTTGAACTGTGATTGGCCATATGAGAGTCCAACACATTTAATACTTCAGCTCTACACCACTGACTGGCTTGTGGACCCACTCCTGTGGAGACCCCTGCAAGAGGCAAACATGAGGCAGTGAATGTTTATGGCAGGGGAGAGCTGCTTCCACCTGTGTTTAAGGAAGATAGTTCAAGCTGTCAGGTAGAGACTGGATTGGAAGGGAAGAGACTAGAGATAGGACAATGAGTTCCAAGTAAGAGAACACTTTTATATTTTTCTTCGAAGGTCTACACCTCTCCATTTGCTGACTCTGTTAATAGGGATTTAGACTAGTACATTGATTTCCAGGCTCTCTGAAGAAATCAATTTCAGTATCTGGAATCCTTGAGGGGATGGAGAAGACCAAGAGAGTAGGATTGTGGAGGAGTGAATGAGGACCAGGCTCCTTTCCTCCTGTGTATGCAGGTGAGTGGTGGTATAGGAAACCAGAGAACCAGAGAGGAGCAGCTACCTGTCTCAGTTCCCACTTGAACGTGGCTGGGTAGTCACCTCTCCCACCTTGCTTGGTCCAGGAGGAAGTTGGCTATTCTTTTTGTTTTTAATACTTTTATCTCCCTTTATTGAAGGAAATAGAAACATGTGCTGCAGAGGCAGTGGTCCTTCTGAGAAGGACAAGTCAATGGGACTGACAAGACAAGCCACAGTATTGACCAGGGATCCTCATTGGAGGACCCATACCACAAAGATAGTAGGAAGTAGCAGACATTCCCCACACCCCGTGTAAGCATTTCCATTTGCAGAGAGCTTGGTCATGCATCTTAAAAGCAGGTCCTGGGGACCAACAGGCGGCTTGGTGGCTAAGGCACTATACTCCTACATGGCCAACTGCAGTTTGAGTCCTGGACCTAGTGGCTTGTTAGTGTGTGTACATGCCCGAAATCTGAGGAGGAGAATAGAGGGGATGAGACTGTGGTGTGACCATCCCCCTGGGGGGCGATTTCTCACTTTCCCTCTCACTGTCTTTCTCCAGTGAGTGCACATGCCCTATTTAAAAAATAAATAAATAAAAATACAGTATCCCATTGTAACTGTCAGGGTATCATCTCTGACCACCAGATCCATCCCAAACTCACATAGAAGTCTCATATTTGGAGATCCTTTCCTTTGATCTAAAGCTTGAAGTCATCAGAAGAGCAGAATGTCTTTCTGCTTCTTATACCAGATGGAAAAAGAGAGGCTGAATTCCTGAAACTTCCCACAAACACAGCTAGACAGGATGCCCGGCCCTGCTCTAACAGAAGCTACGGTTCCCCCTAATTTGTTACACTGCTCTCACTTAGCATGTACCCTGGGAAACCTCAATGTTAGCCAAGGACAGAATGACAGCAGCAGCCTAGGCGATGCAGGGAATCCAAAGCCGCTACACAACCAAGACCACTTCATAAGCAACAGTGTGGGGAATACTATGGGGTGGGCACGTCCTCCCAGACACTGCTGGAAGCACACCCGAAGAAAATGTGATCATTCTCCCATGTCGGGATCCACTGCCAAACTCATGGTCTGAGAAGCTGAGTTACTTCAGGCCCCTGGCAGATTATCAACCCCCACGGCATTCCCAAGCTATTCCAGTTTTTAAGTTTTTAAGTACAGGAGGTGTTTGGCAGTTTAGTCTCAGAGAAGTGGACATTAAAGAAATCCCCACGGATTACAAACGGCTATTTTTATCAAACTGTAAATTTAGACAGTTAAGAACTGATTGCTGGGGGTGGGGAGTGAGGAGGGTAGAGATTGCAATGGTTTATTCAGATAAACCTTTGCAATATCCACACTTGGAAGGAAATTCATTGTTTAGAAATGGCCACCATCCGATTAATCATCCAGGTGTAGTTCTCTTCATGGTGGACACTCGGTTTCTAAGGATCAAAGTCTTCAGAGTGCTCAGTCAGGAAACGGGAGAAGCAGGCAGGGAGAAGAGGGCACCAGGGGCTGGAACTGCTGAAATGAGGGTCTATTTCACAGGAGGTTTGGCACAATGAGCAAGTTGGCTATTCAATACCATGGATGTGATGCTTACAGAGGCACTGTGGGAAGGCTTTAGGTGTAGGACCTGGAAAAACTCTCAAGAAAAAGGATTTTTAACACTTTTCTTTGGCTCTGTCCCACGAACGCACTGTAGGAGTTAGGTTAGAGATAAATACCACATAGAATAATATTTAAAAGGGGAATGATATCCTCATTGATTTCCAAGCTTATAAAGTTGAAAGTTAAGTTAACGTGGGTCTCTCCCCAATGTTTGCTTTCTGTGATGAGTTTTCTTTTCTTTCTTCTTCATATTCCACAACAGCAAGTCCCCATCCTCGGTACGAGCCACTGAATTTTCACATGCCCTTACAAGGGTCTGAGGCTGCAGGCCCTGCTCTGTGCAGTCTGTATTCATGAAGGTCAAGTCCCTTTCATTATGACTTACACAGTTCTTTGTGAGAAGCAGGAACTGATGTCACCGTGCTTGTGCTGTGGTCTGTATTTCATTTGACTTATGTGGTAGGATCTGAACTAGCTGCTACCACCTGGTATATGTGCTCATATAGAAAAAGAGGATGTAAAAGTGCATGTCTCTATAAGAGAGCATTTAGGCAAAATCAGCTTCAAGCATGCAACCTGAGTCTTAAGAGGACATGATTAAATTATGTTTGTGATTATTTATGTGCAACCCACCATGCCTGCTTATACAGCGGGAGAGCCTTTTGGAGTCTCATTTTTCTCAATGTGGCACAAAATGATACTCCTACCACACAAGGTTGTAATAACATCAAAGCTAGATGCATGTAGTGATATGTATATAAGAAGTCTTCAAAAAGTTCACAGAAAGTGTGTACTATGCATAGTATCAGAATAAACTTGTACTTTAAGTCCATTTTTCATAACTTTTCGAAGTCCTCTCATGTGTGTGTATAAGTCATAAGCTCTGGTATTTTGGAATGTCAGGATAGAATGGTAATAGGCCAGCCATAGTGGAGCAGCAGCTATGTGACACTCTGTGATGCTGAAGCCACATGGGAAGGTCCTGGTTTATGTCCCTTGGTCTCCCTGTACATGCCAGGCGCACACATGCCTCTAATTCAGGCTGACAGAAGCTGCAGGTGGACTGCAACCTTAAACACCCTATTGTGAGGATCCCTCTCTCTCTCTTTTTTTTTGAGAGATTTTTTGCTATAGGGCGCGTGCTCTCGCCAGACAGAGAGAGACAGAGAGACAGAAAGCAGGAAATCACCCCCCAGGGGGGATGGCCACGCCGCAATCCCTTCTCCTCCATTCTCCTCTTGGGATCTTGGGCACGCACACACATGCACCCGGCGTGAGTTTAAGCCACCAGGTCCGGGACTCAAACCGCGGTTGACTACATGGGAGTCCAGCGACATAGCCATTACACTAACTGCTCGTCCCAGGACCCCTCTCTCTTATAAGAAATAAATTAATAAACTTTTTGAAAAAAAGAATGACAGCGACAATAGGAGTACATTCATATGCTCTGGGAGGGCACCCCAAAGGCCACTCCCAAGAAATCTAAAGTACCCGGTTCATTTAATGCATTATCTGTATGAAAAATCTGAGTAGAGAATAGGCTAAGCGTAAAACAGAAAGGCCTCTTCACGTGATTTTTTCTATAACAAATCAAATCAGTCTGACAAATGCCCTCTGGTAAATCAGAGGGAACAGGAAGTCCTGTACTTATTAGTGAATCTGGAAAACAGATTCCCATTCTCACTAATTGGAGTATGTGCAAAGTATTTAAAGGAATAACAGTAGTATGAGATACAATCAAAACACCTTCCAAACAGAAGCAATGATAAATGTGGCAATGGTGAATATGTTTATTGCTCTGTTTTGACCATCATACATTGTGTGCATGTAATGAAAGCTCACACTTACTCCATAAATATGTACAACTATTATATGTCAATGAAAATTTACAGTTCATAAAACCACTTTATTTCTATCTCGTATTGTGCCTGATGGATATTGTGGTAGGCTGAATGATGGACCTGATTATGCCCGTTTCCTAATCTCTGGAACCTGTGAATGTGGAACCTTACATGGCAAGAGGGATTATTTTTTGTTCAGATGTTATTAAATTAAGGATCTGGAGATGGGGAGATGATCCTGAGTTATCTGGCTAGGCCCAATATCATCATGAGGGTCCTTATAAGTGGGGCACAGGAGAAGAGAGAGAAGAAAAAGGCAACGTACAGTTAACTGAAGCAGAGATTGGACTGATGTGGCCACAAACCAAGGAATGTCAGCAGCCAATGGATGCTGGAAGAAGCAAGGACTAGAGTGTCCCTGGCGTGTCCAGAAGGAACCCAGCCCTACAATACTTGATTAATACTAATACTCAGTAAGACTGATTTTAGACTTCAGACCTCCAGAAATATGAGACAACATTTATATTGTTTTAAGTCACTAACTTTGTAGAAGTGTGTTACAACAGCAGTAGAAATGAATGCAGATATTATAAGGTAACTAAACCACCACATCGAACCACCTCTTTGTATCAAACGAATGAGCCCTTTTTATCTATGCCCATGCTGCACTTGCTAGTTGTCTCATATGGCTTTTTACCTCATCGTAAGCTTATTCTACAGTGAGCTCCTTCGCTTTTCTTCTGAAGTACCAAGCTGAACACTCTCAGAATAGTCACCTTCATTGGACCCAGCCTGGCCCGGTGCATCTGGACATGTCTTAGGGGTTGAGGGGTGACCATCTCCTGGTAGTTATTTGCATAAGTGGAACTGTTTAAGAAAAAAGAAGGAAGAATGAATATGATACATGAGGGCCAAGGGCAGGATGAGCAGAGGGACAGGGCAGCAGCGTTCGAGTCTTCCCAGCCTAGACTTATGCCTTAGGCTAGCCCAGCCGGACTGTGAGTAGAGGCTGCATGAAGCACTATCAAGAATTCTGAGATGCAAGGCAAAAGGACGGCAAAGTGAGGCAACAAAGGCATTCTCCCCGGTTCTTTACTGGGTATAGGACTGCTCTGGCAACTGAGAATGAGAAGTAGAAGTACCATTTGGCCCTTTATGGAGAACAGATGGAAACACCCCTGGACACTCTTTTCTCGTCATCGAATCAATAGG
Source organism: Tupaia belangeri chinensis (assembly GCF_000334495.1). Taxonomy (NCBI): domain Eukaryota; kingdom Metazoa; phylum Chordata; class Mammalia; order Scandentia; family Tupaiidae; genus Tupaia; species Tupaia belangeri. The sequence goes on from NW_006159894.1 coordinate 494,547, forward strand.
GAGTCTCTCATGGCAGAGGTAAGGGGCAGTCAATGTCCAATAGAAGTTGGAGATAGGTGCCTGTGAGAGGACCATTGTGAGCACAGGCAAGACACTCCTGAGGCCCCTAAGAAATAATGAGAGAAGACTACCCTGTAGACAGAGTGGAGAGGAGGAGGCAGTGACCCATGTCAGGTAGGTGGGAGCATGAGCCAGCAAACACAAGCTGTTAGTATTTTCTTCTTTTCAGAGGTTTTTGCCTTAGGGTATGTGCGCTTGCCAGAGAGACAGACAGACAGAGACAGTGAGAGGTAAAGTGAGAAATCACCCCCCGCCCAGGGAGATGACTACACCACAATCCCTATTCCTTCATTCTCCTCCTGGGATCGTGGACACTCATGCACACGTGCCTGGTGTAATTTTCAAGCCACTGGGTCCAGAACTCAAACTGTGATGGGCCATGTGGGAGTCCAGCAACATAACTCCTGCGCCATCTGCTGGCCCCCACAAGCTGTTAGTATTCATTTAACCCTATTTGTGCCTACCACTACTGAAGCCAGGATCTTTACAGGTATCAGTTGGATTACTGCTTTGAGATCACATTGGTCTAACCATAGAAATGGATTAAAGCACTCAGGAACTTCTAGACCAAGATGAGTAAGAATTGACTGAAACACAGATATTTTGTCTTTCGAAAGCATTCACCCACTAATGTGCTTTTGGAATCCTAGATCACTTGCTGTAGAAGTCTGGTTCCTTTTTTTCTTTTTTTCAATTTGCCAGAGGCACATGCACTGGCTGGAGAGACACCGAGAGAGAGAGAAAGAGAGAGAGAGGGAAAGTGAGAAAGCTCACCCCGACATCCACCCACCCCTGTTATGGGGGCTGGTCACAACTCAATTCTTTTTCCTCCATTCCTCACTCCTTTAGGTGTTTTGGGCATGCAAGCAGATAGGCCCTTCATGTTTTTCAAGCTGATATGTCCGGGACTTGAACTGTAATCGACCATATGGGATCCAACTACTTTACCACCACCACACTAGGTAGCTCAAAGTCAGGTTTCTAATGTGACAAAGTCCTGATCTTCTTGTTGCCTGTGGTTTTCCCTGTCCTTGGCTCAGTACTAGACACATACAGGTACTCTGCGAATGATTATGATATCCAAATGAATTCTACTTTAGCTAGGTGAAAGATGCATGTTATGAGTCTTTTACTTCCTATTTTGCCTTTTACCTCCTAGAGTTGTGGAAGGAACCACAGAGGAACCATAATGAGTGTTTGTGTATGGGTAAGAGGATGGGAACTTGAGCTTGCACTCCTATCTTGGCTGTGTGTTGTCCTTGAAAACATTAGATGAAATCTGGCAAAAGTCCCATGAGGCACCCCCAACCTCCTGTGACTTTTAGGTCTTGTCTAGTGGTTGTGTTGAAACTGTCCTGCAAATCTGATGGAGACACAGGGCAAATGGGCACCATGAGCCCCATGTTAGCCCTGGCGATTGTCCTATTTCATGCCACATACTCTCCCAGGGCCTAAGGGAAAGATGAGCAGAGTCAGAGTACACTGCTCTCACAGATATTTGTGAGCATCACAAAGCCATTGCCCTAATTGCTCTCAGTTGAGGGATTATAACAGCCTCTGCTGCAATACACCCCACAGCCTATCATGCAAGAGCTCAGTCTTGTAAAGGTAACTCAGGAAGAGCTTTGCTCAGATGACTGGGCCAGTATTACACAGGAGTGAGGTTGCCAAGGAAAATGAGTCAGATGCTAATCTTTTTGCTAGGAAATGAGAAACTAAAAAAGACTGGCAGACCTTTAATATTTTAATTACCCGCTTCCAGAACAATAAAAGGGGAGTCAGATCTTCCAATTACAGTTGTATGTTATTATATCCTCGTAAAGTACCTGCAGCTATTACCTCAAGATGGAAGCCCTAGGCTTTTCCCTTTCATCTGTGTTCAAGTTGAAGTTCTAATCATTAGATTTGAGAAAAGTAAGAATTAAGCTTTCTTTTGGTGGTTTTAGTTACAGAGATTGGAACCAGAGAACATTTAAACTTTGTTGCTTTCTTGAAAGATTTTTAAGAGTTTTAGAAAGCCTCCTGGGAATGACAACTAAAGGTAATGTAGTAACCTAGATGTAATCCTGGAACAACCCAAAGGACATTAAGTAAAAGTCTAAGGACATCTGAGTAGCATTTGTACTTTAGTTTGTAATACTAATGTATCAGGATGGCCTCACTGGTTGTGACAAATGTGCCCTATGTGAGATATTAACACTTAAAATGCTTTATACTATGATCGCAATTTCTCTGAATATCAGAATGCTTTATACTATGATCGCAATTTCTCTGTAAACCTAAAACTACTCTAAAGCAAGAAGTGTCCTGAAAAAGAATGACTCCCTCTTTGAAGATGAAGTTTTGTGACAACAGCAGAGCTCCAGTAGGTAACCTGGGAACTACAATTCAGGGTAAACTGAGTGTCCATGAAATGGTGTCTAGGTCTGTCTCCAAATGAATTCTTCAGATCTCCTTGCTGGCTGCAAAGAAGATTCTGGCTTCCTTAGTGACCGTGGAGACAAGAGATTTCAGAGATTCAAATGGGAAGTCATCTTTTCATGGGAAATGGATCAAAACTGGGAAGCATGAAGGAATATTGTGAAAATGAGTCCTAAGGAAAGAGAAAGAGAGAGAGAGTGTGTGTGTGTGTGTGTGTGGGCACGTGTGTGCGTGCACACACATGAGCGTGTACATATGCACACACACACACCTGGGCTTCTGTTATGTTTTTCATTCATGATAGTGTGTGTGCACATGTGAGAGAGAGGGAAAGAGAGAGTAACATCCTTCACAGGGTCTGATCACACCATAGTCCCCCCATCTAGTCCTCCAGTGAATCTTTTGCACTTCTGCACATGCCCAGTGTGTCTCAGGTTGATTGGACCAGGGATTCAAATCATGGTCCTTTGGTGAGATCCAGTTCTTTTGAGCAGCCACAGAGCAGTCTTGGGATGCTGGGATGTTTGTTTTGTTTTGTGTTTGTTCGTTTAGGTTTTTGCCATAATGTGCATGTCCTCAACGGAGGGGGAGAAGAGAGAGAGAGAGGTAAAATGAGAGTTCACCTCCCGGGGGGGATTGCCATGCACAATCCCTTGTATTTCATAATCCTCTCAGTATTTTGGGCCTGAATCTGCACACACACACATTCCTGGAGTGGTTTTCAAGCCACCAGGTCTAGGACTCAAACTACTGTCAGCCAGGTGGAAGTCTAACACCTTTACCACCACACCACCTGCTGGCCCCCTGCAGTGTTTTCTTATTCTCCAGTCTAGCCTTGGTTTCTTTCCTCTCATGCTGCTCTTGTTTTCCCCAGTGTCTGAAGATGGTTTCTGTTTCTTATTCACTAAGAAACCACCTCATCTCTTAGACTATCTTCAAATCTCACCTCTTTCACAAAACTTTCTAGGTGAGGAGCACAAGTAACATTTCTAGCTTGACTCAAACCTGTTTTTCTCAGAGTGCTATATCAGTTCACCATAAAATACGTTAAAAGCAAGTTTTTATAAGCAAACCTATATTCATAGAGAGTCTAGTACCTATTCATGTTATTTATCGATTGACTTATTGGTTAATTTTTAGCCACTCCAAAAAGCCAGGTTTTTGTTGCTTTCACTCCGTTGGAACTGTTCTCACCAGGTTGCAAGTGACTCCCACCCACCAACGTAACCAAATCCAGGGATTAATTTCCTGGTCTCATTTTGCTTGGTTTCTCTTAAGCAGTTAACACAGTTGCCTATATCCCTTTTCTTCCTTCTTCTCTCTTCCTCCTCCTCCTTCTTGTTCTTTCTTATTTTTATTTGCCAGAGGGTGCTCACCAGAGAGAGAGAGAGAGAAAGAAAGCACCCCTCAGTGGTGCGTGGTCAGACCGTAATTCTTTTTCCTTCATTTTTCCATACCATTAGGATTTCCTCCATGTCATTAGGATTTGCACACACATGTGCATGTGCCCGCGCACACACATGTGCATGTGCACACGCACACACACACACACACACACACACTCCCGGTGTGTTTTTCAAGCCATCAGGGCTAGAATTCAAACCACAGTCAGCCATGTGGGATCCAGCTTCCTATGTGCAGTTGAGTCTGAACTGACCCATTCCCTCCTCATTGAAGAACTTTCTGTTCTATGATAGCGCACTTCCCTGGTTTTCTTGGTACTTAATGGCTGTTCCTTCTCATGCTCCACAGCTGGCATCTAATTTTCTTACCCTGTCATTATTGTATGCCCCCTGCTCAGTACCTGGCTCTCCTCTCTGTGTGCATCTACTACCTTATGAATTGCACACTACCCCATGGATCTGAATGCCATCTATGTGCTGATGACTAACAAAGATACATCTCTAGAGGCCGGCAAGTGGCATGGTTGTTAAGAACACTGGACTTCCATGTGATTGACCACGGTTTGAGTCCCAGACCTGGTGACTTGCTTTCTCACTCTCTATTTTATTCTGTCCCTCTCTGGTCAAAATTAAAAAAAAAAAAAAAAGTAAATAAATGAAGTTAAATAAAATAAATAATTATTTAAAATAATATATTTTACAGTATACATCTCAGGACCAGCAGTTAGTGTAATGGCTATGTCGCTGGACTCCCATGTAGTTGACCGCGGTACATGTCCCAGACCCTGTGGCTTAAAGTCTCGCCGGGCATGTGTGTGTGCATTCCCAAGATCCCGAGAGGAAAATGGAGGAGAAGGGATTGTGGTGTGGCCATCCCCCCTGGGGGGTGATTTCTAGCTTTCTGTCTCTGACTGTCTGACGACTGCACCCTGTAACAAAAACCTTTTTCAAAAAAAAAAAAAGATACATCTGTAACCCTACCTTAGCACTTCTCTGAGCTTCATGTTCATGTGTCCAGCATTTTACTTAATAGCACTTTCTGAATGTTTGATAGACACCCCTAACTTCATATGTCAAATATATAGCTCTTGATTCCCAAGAAAATACAAACTCCTTGGTAGAGCAGAAATGTTACTGTCCTTTTATTGTCCTTCAGCCCCTGTTAAGTGTTAACAAAGCAATAACAAACCATTGCAAGGGTCATGGATAATGGGTAGTATACTCTAAAATCAAATATGTGGACGATCCCTCTATGTTGAAAAAGGAATGGAATCAGGAGCTATACATGTTTTTTATTTATTAATAATAACATTTGGGGTCCAGAAGTTGCACAATAGTAATGTAACTGGACCCATCAGAAAGGTTCTGCGTTTGTGTCCTAGGATCTCTCTGAGCACATTGGGCGCATGCACACAGGCCCATGATCCAGGCCGGATGAGACTGGGGGTGAACTGTGGCATGAGGACCTTGTTGGGAATGTTTGTATCTTTGTCTCTTTCTCTCTTTTATGGAAATAAATACAGTTTTTTAAAAAATTATAATGACACTTAACGCGTGCTTCTTTTGTTTCAGGTACTATTCCTAGTGCTTCGCTTGTTTTATATCATTTAATCCTTATAATAAACCTAGAGGTGGACACTATGGTCCCATTTTTATATCAGAAAATGGAGGGGCTGGCAGATGGCATGGTGGTTGGGGCTCTGGACTCTCATGTGGTTGACCGTGGTTTGAGTCCTAGACCTGATGACTTGCTTTCTCATTCTCCCTTTCTCTCTCTCTCTGGTAAAAATAGAAGAATAAATAAACAAACTAAATTAAATTAATAATTATTTTAAAAGGAAAAAATGAAAAGAAAAGGGAGACAGGCCCAGTTGTTGGGATGCAGGTGGTAGGGCACTGCTTAGCAATCCCAAGCCATATAGGAAAGCCTGGAGTTTAGATCTTGGGTTGACCTAGGGTATGCCCATGACCCTAGTTGACTGCAAGTTAAGACATTTGTATAAGGTCATAGAGCCAGTTAGTAACAGCTAACATTTGAACCCAGACAGCCAAATCTACTCTACGCAGTCACGGGGAAAATGACTGCTATTTCCCACCCTCCGGGCATGTGCCCATTCAAACGTGTTATGTTCTTCTACTAGGCTCTGTGGCCTTTACCCTAAAATGTACATAGACCCTCTTGGCAAATAGGTAGGAAATAAAAAGAAATCACATACGTCCTTTTCTATGTAAATATCTCAGAAACACTTTTTACAAGGAATGTTTATTTTTAAAATAATTTTAAGAGACCAGCAGATGGTGTAATGGTTATGTTTTTTTTTTTTTTGGAGAGTTTTTTTTTTGCTATAGGGCACGTGCGCTCGCCAGACAGAGAGAGAGAGACAGAGAGACAGAAAGCGAGAAATCACCCCCCCAGAGTGGATGGTCACGTCGCAATCCCTTCTCCTCCATTCTCCTCTCAGGATCTTGGGCATGCACGCACACGCGCCTGGCGTGAGTTTTAAGCCACCGGGTTCGGGACGCGAACTGCGGTCAACTACGTGGGAGTCTAGCGACATAGCCATTACGCTAACTGCTGGTTCCATGTAATGGTTATGTTACATTGCTGGACTCCCATGTAGTCGACTGTGGTTCGAGTCCAGGACCCTGTAGCTTAAAACTCATGCTGGCACATGCACATGCATGCTCAAAATCCTGAGAGGAGAATGGAGGAGAAGGGACTGCAGCATGGCCATCCCCCCAGGGAGTGATTTCTCACTTTCTGTTTCTGTCTCTCTCTGTCTCTCTGGCAAGCACAAGTGCCCTATAGCAAAAATCTCTAAATATATAAATATTTTTAAGCTTATAATCTGAATAGAAGACATGAGCCAAGTGTTGCTTCTGCTCACAGAGACATGGGATGTGGGACAGGGAGTATCTCAGAGCATAAGCCACTGGGAAGTCCTAAGTAAAATAAGTATTAATAGCTACTGTACCTTTCACCCTGGTGCAGGTCCTCAGGAGAGTGAAGTTACTAATGAGTGCAAGGCTCTAAGTTTGTCCCTTGAGTGGTTTGTTATACACTCAGTTCATCGAGTCACTGGGGTTCAGAGCACAGCCTTGTACAAATGCCCTTCATCACACAGCTCCATGCTGAGTGCTTTCCCCATGGGATGTACTGGCTCTGAATCCCCAAAGATAATAGTTTAACCAGCTTTAAGCAATGAAAAATATTAGTGTGCAAAAGAAAGTTGAGAAGTCCAAGCCAGCTGTTGAAAAGAACTCATTTCCGTAAATACTTTATTACAGCTGTTATTTTCAGGAAATACCCAATCCCTGTCAGAAAAAAAATTAATAAAAAAATCTTTTTATTTTTCCAAACATATTACATTATTCAGTTTAAGAAAACAGCTAAAAACTTCTTAGGGATCACTGTTTTCATTTAAAAATTTTTAAATGAGATCTTTTTTTTTTTTTTTGGTACTTTTAAGATTTTTGATAAATAAACAATGCTTAGGAAACATTTTTTTCCTCCAATATACATATACCAACATACTTTTTGCTAAAATCTGTCCAAAAACATAATTTATTAAACAATGAAATATATGAGGGGTCTTAAAGAAGTTCATAGAAAGTACATACTACCAAAAAACTATGCATAGACTTCAATTTTTTTACACCAAAATAAACTTGTACTTAAATTCTATTTTTCTATGAACTTGTTGAAATCCCTTTGTATACAGGACTGTGTATAGACTGCCGGTTTTGAACTAAAACATCCTCATCTTGGTTTTCTTATTTTATTTTCATGTTTTTTCCACGTTTGAATAAAAAGATCAGTTTTTGAAAAACATTAACTACCCAGTCTAATACTCATCTAAACATAATTCCTTATCTTTCTATGTTTTATAATGACTAAACTCTATAAAATATAGTATGTAAATAGGCAGGACTATTCATACTATTAAAGATTAAAAGAGCAAAGAAACAACTTAAGCCAGTGTTCTGAGAGTTCCTAGTTTGCTTTGTTTTGATCACAGTAAGGAAAAGAGATGTGATACATATCTCGTTTATTTAATTGCTATTTAGCATGGAAGACTAACAAAAGTATAGCCAGATGTTTTTAAACAAAAACAAGCAGCTCAGATGCCATGACGATATCTGTTACGATAACTCTAAGTGAGTTTGTCTACTTAGGGACGAAATGAAAAGATCATTTCACTCTTTGCTTGATGCACTGGAAAATGTTTCCTTTTAAAGGCAGAATCTTGGGAAAGAGCG
>NW_006159894.1:502721-506663 GCF_000334495.1 Tupaia belangeri chinensis
TTCATACGCTAGGAAGCCTAAAACAGATTTTCATGGCAAAAATCACCTATTCCTCTACACTACATTCAGGCAATGCAAATGCTGCATGAAGGAAGTGACCCTGATAGTGGCTCTCCAACAAACCAGCACAAACTTGCCTGCCGTGCAGCAGAAATTCTAAAGCTATTAAAAACTGTTAAAACTAGGTATGCATGTTTAGAAAGAAGAACAGATTAATTACTTACACCTTGGGGTTCCACCATGAGATCTCACCTCTGATCCTTAGACCTCTGCCTGGCCATGGATCGATTCTTCACCCAGTCTTGACAGCTGGTTTAATCTGCAAGCCAGGGTGGAATGCCTGGTCCTGCACTTGCTGTTCTCTTCCGTTTTCAGAAGGCCAGCAGCCTGGTCGTTTCTATGGCAACCAGGAAGCAGTGGCTAGCCCACCAGTTTCATTAACCACACAGCAGTAGAGAACCTGCCTTGGTGACTGCCTGCCACTCTTCTGGAATTTCACCTGGGAAATTTCCAGAAGACACTAGGGTGACTGTTGCTGTGTGCTGACTCCAAAGGACTGACACAAATGGAAGAAATTCTACTGTAGCAGGAAATCAAATGGATTAAATGTGAAGTATGCAGACGCCTTGATACTTTTCTATCACAATGCGTCCTATTCTTTTTTTGCCTGATGAATCAGTACTTATGGTAAATGCCTGCACTAGTGTAACAAGTGTCTCACTGTGGTTGCTCCAAAGAGAAAATGGACTCATTTTAACTCCAGAGATGTTATCCTTTTCCTTCCTTCCTTCCCTCCTTCCCTTCCTCTCTCCCTCCCTCCCTCCCTCTCTCCTTCCTTCCTCCCTTCCTTCCTTCCTTCCTTCCTTCCTTCCTTCCTTTCCCCCACCTTTATTTCCCTCCCTTCTCCTTTCCTTTCTCTCTCTTTTTCTGACATGACAGAGAGAGAGAAAGAAAAGTAGTCTCAAAAGAGACTCACGTTATGCTCCCCTCCAGCCTTTCCCAGTTGTCTAGGATCATAAGTGTGTGTGCTGGCATGCATAGTTGACCTGGAAACTGAACCTTGATCTTTCATTTGGCTTCCAGAAATACAGAACATTCTGCTGCCACTGTGCTGCCCTGGTTGGGACTATATCTCACATGCACTTTCTCTTTTTGTAAGTTATTTTTTAAAAAATGTAAAAGTTACAAAATGAATAATTCTGTTAAAAAGATCTGTATACTGATGTTTATTGGGTTATTTGGGCTTCTATAATGAAATACCATAAATTGTATGGCTTATAGACCAAACATCTATTTCTCACAGTTCTGGAGGCTGGAAAGTCCAAGACCAAGGTACTTGTAAATTTGGTATCTGTTGGGGACCTACTTCCTGATTTATTGACAGTGCCTTCTAGCTATGTTCTCACTTGGTGAAAGGGAGAGAACACTGGTTTCTTCAGCTCTTGATAAGGGCATTAACCCTATTGATAAGGATTCCACCAATGTGACCTAATCACTTTCCAAAGTCCCTGTCTCCTAATATTATGACATTGGGGATTAGGTTTCAACATGAATTTCACAGGGACACAAACATCCAGTCCTTAGCAACTGATGAGAATTCACTAACTATGGGAGAAATAAGATGGATGATAGTGATGGTGGAAAGTCTTGTTATTAAAGTCACTAGGAGATGGGTTCAGATAGAAGGGTAAAAACACTCTCTTCAAGACAATCCCACAAGAGAAAATTCCCCGTTCAAGTCCAGAGACCTCACTGAGTATTCTGGGCATACACTTGCCCATCTCTGGGGCTGGCTGATGGCTGGGGTGAATCATGACATCAGTATCCTGTTGGAAATGTGATCTCTCTCTTTCTTGCTCATAGAGGAAATAAAAAAAATAAGCTAAAAGAATTAGTAGACTGGAACAATTGATTTTTAATTACTCAGACACAGATTATCCAACATTTTAAAGAAAAGAGCACCTTAGGGCCAGCAGATGGAGTAGCAATGTTGCTGGACTCCCACATAGCTGACTGTGGTTCAACTCCTGGACCCAGGGGCTTGAAAATCATGCTGGGTTCATGTGCATGTATGCCCAAAATCCCAAGAGGAGAATAGAGGAGAAGCGATTGTGATGTTGTCATCTCCCCAGGGATGATTTCTCACTTTCACTATCTCTGTCTCTCTGTGTCTCCCCTCGACAAGCTCACGCACCCTAAGGCAAAAACCTCTAAAAAAAGAAAAGAAGAGAGTACCTCACTAAGAAAATTTATTTATTCATTTATTATTTATTTAGTGGATTCTAGAAACTACATGCATGCTCTGTGCCACGAGACTTAAGGGACACACATGTGGATGTCATAATTCTTGTCATCAAGGAAGTTATACTATGGCAGGATCAATTATATAAGTTGATTGTAGTAAATGTTTCAAGAGAAGTACACATTCCATACATGGGAGTCTCAGAGAACTTAAGGCTACATTTTGCTAGGGAGATCGGAGAAGTCTTTGTGGAGAGATAGTATTTGATCTGGGCCTTAAATGATGGCTAGAATTTGTGTGGTCTGCCATAGAGGGAAAGGACAATAATGTCTCATGGAGTGAGTCTTTGACCAATGGAGAATATAAGCAGATGAATGCATCCTTCCACCTTTCCCAACTAAGACAATTATGATACAGATGGCTTCTCAGGTGAGCCACAGGATCAAAGAACTCAAGAAAGTAAGAAACGTGCTGTATTAAAGGTTTGGAGGTCAGAGAGTACCAGTTTTATCCAGCTCTTTTGAAAACCATAAATCATAGTCAAGATAAAGGGAAGTGAGAATAAAAAAAGTCCATTATTGTTGGTGCTTAGTTTAAGCAAAGCAAATATAGGAATTTTGCCAAATGAAAATAGTGAAACATGGACCTTGGTTTGAATCTTGATTCTGTTACCTTCTTGTATATTACTTGTACTTTATGAGCCTTAGTTTCATTATCTATAAAGTAAAAATAATATTTTGTTCAAAGGTTGGGGTTAGAGCTAAATGAGATAACACAAGGTGGGGCCTTCAAAAAGTTCTTATAAATTACATACTATCAACAAGTATAGATTGATTTCAATTTTTTTGTACCAAAATAACCTTGTACTTTAATTCCATTTTTCCTAAAAAAAATTTTTTTTGTACCCTCATGTATGTGGGTAAAATGCCTAAGGATTGGGGACAGGAAAGCTGGCCAATGATACACCCAGTGCCCCAAATTTCTAGAACAACTGTGGCTAAAATAATGGCTTGAAGTACTTGAGCTTCATTCCCACTTTTTCTCTATTAGAGGGACTAGAAAACTCAATAGTCAACCTACCAAAGTCTCTGGCAGCTGAGATTCCAGATATGAGTTTAGTTTTATTAATTATTTATACTTGATTATGAACTGAGTCACACAAGGAGAGGATTATAAGACTTTGGGGACTGAGTTAAGTGGGGAGAGAGTGGATAGTCCCGGGCATCTCTTTGCTGGCTGGGGTTTTGGTGGGACTGTGGAATGGCTTTCTGATTGAGTTGCTTCCTGGATGTGGCAGATGTGGCATGGCTCTGGATCTGAGGACTGTGGCTCCAGCTTCCTGTTGGAGAATGTGGTCTCTTAATTAGCAACTTCCTGATTGCGGAAGAGGCAGCAGCTCCCTCCGTGACCCATTTTTTTCAGTCTTCCCAATGACTTAAGGAACAATCTGTATAAGAAACCCTGACTAGAGGCAGGGGTGTGGCATGGTGGTTAAGGCACTGGACCCCCACGTGCTTGACTGTGGTTTGAGTCTCAGACCTGGCGGCTTGCTTCCTCACATTCCTTTTCTCTCTCTCTGATCATATTAAAATAATAATAATGAGGGAACCAGCAGTTGGGGTAATGGCTATGTCGCTGGACTCCCACATAGCCGACCGCGGTTCACGTCCCGGACCCAGTGACTTAAAACTCACGCCGGG
>NW_006159894.1:506811-509042 GCF_000334495.1 Tupaia belangeri chinensis
CTCTGTCTGGCGAGCGCACGTGCCCTATAGCGAAAATCTCTCCAAATAATAATAATAATAATAATAATAATAATAACGAATAAAATGAAATAAATAAATCTTAAAAGAGAGAGATAAGAAAAAGAAACTCTAGCTAGTTGAAGTCACCTAGAGTAAGCTTTGTTGTCTATAATCAAGAACCCTATGACATACCTAAGTCATACCAGTGTCTTAGTTCTGGCTAACACAAGTAAGTGGAAATGTGCTGGTACTGCCTTCTAATTCTTGATTTTAAGGATTAACTAAGAGAAGTGACATAAAGTATTTAATATAAACTTGGCACAAAGAAAACACTCAGTAATGGCAGCTATTAAAATGATCATCCTCTGTCCCTTTATTTCTTACCCTGATGCCTTCCAGGACCTCTTGCTGAAGGCAGAGACTTGAGGAGGCAGGTACCTCCTTGGAAACTTGGAGGCAGAACAAACAGAATAATGCTGGGATCTCTGTGTGTGGCATGTTAAACATTTACCACAGGGTTTTTTTTTTTTTTTTTTTTTTTTATTTTCCCTATCTGTTTAAAGCTCTTACTTCTACTTGTTCTTTGTGTTAGCTGGGTCACTTGGTTTAAGTTATTTAAAGCAAAAATGAGTGTTGGGAAGACTAATAAAACCACACCTTAAACTGCCTGTTTTGTTCAGCTGTGGAGTCAACGGGTGGCAGGCAAGTGTTTGTTCACAATGGGACTGATTTCTAGTTTTGTCCTTGACTAATTTTCTTTCTTTCTTTTTAATCACAAAAGCAACGAAGGCTCTTTATGGCACATTCAAATAATACTTAGTGTACTTTCTTTCTTAATGCCAGAGGACACACATATTCACCAGAAAAAGAGGAAGAGAAAAGGGGGGTGGGGGGGAGAAGGAGAAAGCACCCCCAATGCAACATGGTCACACAATCCCTTCATTTCTCTATCCTGCCAGGATTTGGGGCACACACACACACACACACACACACACACACACACATATGCCCAGTGTGTTTTTCAAACCACCAGAACCAGGAACTGAAATGCTATGTCAGCCATGTGGGATCCACCTCCCTTAACCAAAGGGCCATGGGTTGGTCCCCTAGTATAGTAAGTAAGAGAAAAAATAAACACTCACCTGCCCAATTTACCTTGCAGCAGTGAATCTGTTATAAATCTTGATTGAAGTAAATATTGCTTTATATTCAAGCTTTAGCAGCTGTTTGCTTATTAACATGCTGGTTTCCTGGGCCAGCAGGTGGCATAGTGCTTGGGGCACTGGACTCCCACATGGCTGACTGCAGTTCAAGTCCTGGACTTGGCAGCTTGCTTTCTCTCTCTCTTTCTTTCTGGGGAGTAAACATGCCCTGTAGTAAATTTTAAAAAATAACAATAGTAATAAATAAAATTAAATAAATCTTTAAAAAATTCTGGTTCCCTAAAATCTTTACCACAAGTCTTCAAATTCCACTATTTGCAATACCCTTTCTCCATTTATTCTCATCTGAAATCTCTACCACCACCCGCTTAACCACCTCCAAATCATCATCAGTACCTTCTGTGACTACTTCTTCCATCCTGGGCAACTTTAGGAGCCATCTCATGTTCTCCCTGTCCTTTCTAACCCCTTTTTGACATGTTCAACATTCTCAACTCACTATAGGATGTGGGTTCTTTTCCCCCATAGGACAAATGAATTCACCAGAGACAGAGGGAGGGAAAGTGAGAAATCACCTCCCAGTGGGGATGATTACACCATCATCCTTTCTCCATTTCTCCATTCTCCTCTCAGGATTTTGTTTATGCATGCACGCGTGATTTTTCAAGCCATTGGGTCTGGGACTCAAACCAGAGTTGGTCATGTGGGAGTCTGGTGCCCAACCCACACATCTTCTGCTGGCCCCCAGGACACGGACGTTCTTATCCTCTCCTAGCAGCCTAATTGGGCTCTAGGACTTGTCATCAGCACAGGGCTCTGTGTTTGTTCTTTCTTCTATCCCCTATCTGCTCCACTCTCACAGAAACCTCTTGATATCAGTGCCTCTGACTTCCCATCATTTATTCTGTCCGTCCTTGATTCCTTGATCAGCTGATTCTGTGTTGCTCTCACCCCTTTACAGATGATCCCACCTCAAAACTTTACTCTGGGCTCCATGACAGTTCACCCTGGATTACCTGCACGATCTGCTTCTCAGTTCCTGCTCTTTGGTGCAGATACCTAGGGAAA
>NW_006159894.1:509073-510861 GCF_000334495.1 Tupaia belangeri chinensis
AGAATGAAAAGTTCCTAATGCTCGGCTTCAAGTGAACACTGACAACATTCCACTATTCTATCAGTTCTTGCCCAGTGGCTTTGATAACTCTTATCCTTGTGTATCAAACACTCATTTCCATCACAGCATTAATGTTATTGTAGTAAGGTTTTGCATTTAAAAGTAACCAGGAGATCGGGCTTTCTTTCTTTCTTTTTTTTTTTTTTTTGAGAGGTTTTTGCTATAGAGAGCATGTGCTTGCCAGAAAGACAGAGAGAGAAAGCGAGAAATCAGCCCCCAGGGGAAATGGCCATGCCACAATCCCTTCTCCTCCATTCTCCTCTTGGGATTTTGGGTACACACGCACACGTGCCCAGCATGAGTTTAAGCCATGGGTCCAGAACTCAAACCGTGGTCAACTACATGGGAGTCAAGCGACATAGCCACTACCTCAACTGCAGGTCCCAAATTAAGCTTTCTTATCTTGCTTATACCAACAGATTTCTTTTTTTTCCTTCTTTTTTTTTTGAGAGGTTTTTGTTACAGGGCACGTGCACTCGCCAGACAGACAGAGAGAGACAGAGAGACAGAAAGTGAGAAATCACCCCCCAGGGGGATGGCCATGCAGCAATCCCTTCTCCTCCATTCTCTTTTTGGGATCTTGGGCATGCATGCACACGTGCCTGGCATGAGTTTAAGCCATCAGGTCCAGGATTTGAACTGCGGTCGACTACATGGGAGTCCAGTGACATTACGCTAACTGCTGGTCCCCCAACAGACTTCTTAAACCACAAACATCTTGGGTCAGGCACCTTTTGTGCACACTTTAGATTCTTTCACTTACACATATATTTTATTCCAACCACTACTGCAGTGACCAATTCTGCCATGGGTCTGATCAGCTGCACATAGAGGCAACCTGCAAACACTCTTACCTCCCTTTCTAAGGCTTCTCTGTCATCACTGAAGTTTGGGACATTGCAGGAACTCCCTGGCATCCTTGTAAGTGTAACCTGGAATTGCCATGGGGCTTGTGCCTCAATGGATTTTTTTGACTAATGGGATTCAAGCTGATAGATAAATTCCTCATCCTCTCTCACCTCTGATAGGCTGGCCTAAGACATGCCACATAACGTCTCAGGTGGCCTATGGTGTCCAGACACTCAATAACAGACCTGTGTTGCCTCTTAACTGTTTCACTCCTCTTTATTCCTACTTCTTCTTCTTTTTTTTTTTTTGAGAGAGGTTTTTTTTTTTTTTTTTGCTATAGGGCACATGTGCTTGCCAGAAAGACAGAGCGAGACAGAGAGACAGAAAGCAAGAAATCACCCCCCAGGGAGGATGGCCACGCCACAATCCCTTCTCCTCCATTCTCCTCTTGGGATCTTGGGCAGGCACACACATGTGCCCAGCATGTGTTTAAGCCGTCGGGTCCGGGACTCCAACCACAGTCGACTATGTGGGAGTCCAACGACATAGCCATTACGCTAACTGCTGGTCCCCCATTCTTGCTTCTTGAGGACATCATTTTTTTTAAAGAATTTTTTATTTAATTTTATTTATTTATTCATTATTTTAATTTGACCAGAGAGAGACACACACACAGAGAGAAGGAAAGTGAAAAAGTAAGCCACCAGGTCCAGGACTCGAACTGTGGTCAGCCATGTGGGAGTGTCCAGCACCTTAACCACCACGCCACCTGCTGGTCCCAGGGGGTCACCATTTTTAATGAAGTATTTGCACACTTTACATTTTTTTCTTGATGTTGTTCTCTCTGGGGCCATGAGGCTAAAACACATCCTTCACTCT
>NW_006159894.1:510892-517123 GCF_000334495.1 Tupaia belangeri chinensis
TTCTAAAATAAATCCTTCCATCTGTGAGCGAAAAACTAGCTCTTCCCAGCTCCTGAGAGAGCTTCTTCTATAAGGATGACCTCACCACTTCCAGTAAGAATAATTTTGATAGGCTCAAGGACTGTATCCTGAGAGCTTCAAAAGTCCCACTTTTTGGTGTGCCTATCATATGTAATTGCCTTCCTTAAATGAAGAGATGAATACCTGAAACATCAAAGTGATATCTTCCTGGTTTAGATGGCTCTCTAAAGAACTGAAGTGACTCGTCATTGTACATTACCTTAATAACAACAGTATGTGTGAGTTACCTGGGTCCATAAGCAGCAGAGCGTTCCCATTGCCTCATGATTGTTAGTGCATATACAGAGATTAGTGGAGAATAACAAAGGCAAGATACGACACAGATGTTGGGCAGCTGGCTAGGCTTGCTCTCCAAACAAGTGACTCACTTCATGAAGCAGGCTCTCAGTAGATGTCATTCCAATGTGTGCTTTAGAAAAATTTAAAAATTCCTACATGTCTTGGATTGTGGGGGTAGAGGTCAATGACAAGTTGTAAGATCCAAGAATATTAAAGCCATAAATGGGAGGCATCTATCTTACTTTCTATTTCTTAATCTCTACTATTTGGGCTTTAGACTTTAAACGTGTACAACTTCTCATCCGGAAGCAAGTAAACCATCACTTGGCTCTTTGGTGCCACTCAGCTATAATTCTATTGTCACCCTAGATCTACTAGAACTTCACTCTCAGTCCTTTCATGACTTGCTTTTCAAATCTAGTGACTCTTTCTAAACCAAAATTAGTCCAATAGTGGTTAAATCTCTGGGATACTGAGAAACTTTTATGACAAGAATTGACAGCAGAGCCACTTTGGAAAACAGTTCCTTAAAAGGTTAAATATAGAGTTACTATATGACCAGGCAATTCCACTTTGAGGTATATACCCAAGATAAATGAAAACCCATGTTCATACAAAGTCTTGTACATGAATGTTCATAGCAGCATTATTCCTAATACCTACAAAACAGAAACAACCTATGTCTACAAACTGATGAATGAGGAAATAAAACACGATCAAGAATGTAATGGAATATTATTCAGCAATGAAAAAGAGTAAAGTACTGGGCTGGCCTCATAGGCTAGTGATTAAGGGAGCCAGAGCCATATCCCACATAGTTTATTGCAGTTCAAATCCTGGCCCTGGTGGCTTGAAAAGCTCTAGGGCATGTGTTCATGTGTGCCCCAAATCCTCATGGGATAGAGAAACAGAGGAGAAGGGACTGTGGCATGGCAATGCCTCACTGAGAAGTGCTTTCTGCCCCTCACATCTCTACATCTCTCTCTGGCAAGCCTTCTGGCAATGAAAAAAAAAAAAAAGGAGTAAAGTACTTAGATCGCAACGTGGATTAGCCTCAAAAACATTATCTAGAGACCAGCAGATGGTGTAATAGTTACAGTGCTGGACTCCCACATCATCAACTGTGGTTCAAGTCCCAGTTCTGGCAGCTTAAAACTCACGCCAGGCTTAAAACTCCCGAGAGGAGAATGGAGGAGAGAGGAATGTGGTGTGGCCATCTCCTGTAGTGGGTGATTTCTTGCTTTCTGTCTCTCTCCTGAGTGCATGCATCCTATAGCAAAAATCTCTCTTCAAAAAAAAAAAAACAATGACAAGTTGTAAGATCCAAGAATATTAAAGCCATAAATGGGAGGCATCTATCTTACTTTCTATTTCTTAATCTCTACTATTTGGGCTTTAGACTTTAAACGTGTACAACTTCTCATCCGGAAGCAAGTAAACCATCACTTGGCTCTTTGGTGCCACTCAGCTATAATTCTATTGTCACCCTAGATCTACTAGAACTTCACTCTCAGTCCTTTCATGACTTGCTTTTCAAATCTAGTGACTCTTTCTAAACCAAAATTAGTCCAATAGTGGTTAAATCTCTGGGATACTGAGAAACTTTTATGACAAGAATTGACAGCAGAGCCACTTTGGAAAACAGTTCCTTAAAAGGTTAAATATAGAGTTACTATATGACCAGGCAATTCCACTTTGAGGTATATACCCAAGATAAATGAAAACCCATGTTCATACAAAGTCTTGTACATGAATGTTCATAGCAGCATTATTCCTAATACCTACAAAACAGAAACAACCTATGTCTACAAACTGATGAATGAGGAAATAAAACACGATCAAGAATGTAATGGAATATTATTCAGCAATGAAAAAGAGTAAAGTACTGGGCTGGCCTCATAGGCTAGTGATTAAGGGAGCCAGAGCCATATCCCACATAGTTTATTGCAGTTCAAATCCTGGCCCTGGTGGCTTGAAAAGCTCTAGGGCATGTGTTCATGTGTGCCCCAAATCCTCATGGGATAGAGAAACAGAGGAGAAGGGACTGTGGCATGGCAATGCCTCACTGAGAAGTGCTTTCTGCCCCTCACATCTCTACATCTCTCTCTGGCAAGCCTTCTGGCAATGAAAAAAAAATAAAGGAGTAAAGTACTTAGATCGCAACGTGGATTAGCCTCAAAAACATTATCTAGAGACCAGCAGATGGTGTAATAGTTACAGTGCTGGACTCCCACATCATCAACTGTGGTTCAAGTCCCAGTTCTGGCAGCTTAAAACTCACGCCAGGCTTAAAACTCCCGAGAGGAGAATGGAGGAGAGAGGAATGTGGTGTGGCCATCTCCTGTAGTGGGTGATTTCTTGCTTTCTGTCTCTCTCCTGAGTGCATGCATCCTATAGCAAAAATCTCTCTTCAAAAAAAAAAAAATTTATAGATGGGCTCCATGTTACAGTGGTAATATACTACTCAAGAGAAGCTGAATCACACATGGCAATCCCTGGTTCAAATCCCTGGCCTGGTTTATTTGAAACATGCTGGGCGTGTGTTCAAATGTCAAGATACGATGGGATGGGACTGGAGAAAGGGGATTGCAGCATGACCAAGCCCTGTGAAGGGTACTTCCCTCTCTCGCATAGGTACGTACTACTCTATCATGAATAAAGGGGAAACTCATTACCTAAGTGAAGGAACCAGTGTGCAAGTAACATCTATGCTCTGAGCCATTCATATAAAATATACAGAAGAGGCAAATCCATAAAGGCATAAAGTATTGGGTTGTCAGAAAACTCATGATGTATTTTTTTCCATGCAAAAAATATGTCCTCACTTTTCCAACAACCTAATTGATAGGTGGTAACCTACAACTGGAGGTTAAGGTAAAATGGGGAGTGATTGCTAATGGGTATGGGTTTT
Source organism: Tupaia belangeri chinensis (assembly GCF_000334495.1). Classification (NCBI taxonomy): domain Eukaryota; kingdom Metazoa; phylum Chordata; class Mammalia; order Scandentia; family Tupaiidae; genus Tupaia; species Tupaia belangeri. The sequence continues at coordinate 514,164 of NW_006159894.1, forward strand.
TTTTGGGGGGGAGGATGATGAAAAGTTTCTAAAATTGACTGTGGTGATGGTTACGCCATTCTGTAAATAAACTAAAACTACTGAATTTTGTACTTGCCATGGGTAAATTGCGTAGGGTTCTCCAGAGTAAACAGAACCAATAGATTATACAGAGATATGTGGGAAGAGATTTAGCATGAGGGGTCAGTTCACGTAATGATGGAGGCTGAAGTCCCATGATCAGCTGTTTATATGCTGGAGGCCCAAGAGAGCCAGTGGTGCCGTTCAAACCCAAGCCTGAAGGCCTAAGATCCAGAGGAGCTGATGTTGGAAGTCTAGGTCTGAGTCTAAAGGCCTGAGAACTAGGAGTCCCCGTGTCTCAGAGCAGGAGAGGATGGATGTGTGAGTTGAAGCGAGAGCTACTTCACCCCTCGTCTGCCGGCTATTAGCTTATTAACCCTGATTATGCAAAAAGCCCTATTTGTAAAATGTATGCACAAGACGAAAGGGATACACAGAAGATTTGAGAGACAAGTTGGCTCAAGATTTTTTGTTTTTAATAGCTAGAGAGTACTTTCACTTTCCAGAGAGAGAGAGAGAGAGAAAGGGAATGAGAAAGCACCTCCAAATAAGGCATGATCATGCTGCTATCTTTTCTCCTCCATTTCTCCATCTGGTCGGGATTTGTGGCATGTGCACACACACACATGCCTGGTGTGTTTTTCAAGCCGCCGGGGCTGAATTCAAGCCATAGCTGACCATGTGGTATTCAGTTCCCTTAACCACTAGGCTACAGGGCTGGCCCAGGTTGTCTCAAGATATTTAAGTAACAAGTGCAATTGGCCAAGTAGATTTATATATCTGAGTGGAACTCCTTAGCTTAGCTACCAAGTCTTCACAAACCTGTGCCTTCATCTGGGGACCTGCTGGCTGTCTGCTGGAGGGCATGTGGCTAGAACTCATCTACAACTTCCCACCATGGTGTGTCCTAAGACATAAGCCATCAGATTGACAGGTCCCTGGTCCAGAGGACTATTGCGGTGCACAGTAAAGGTTGTGACTCCAGCACCCAAGAGAGTGCTGGTAGAATTCAACATGTCAACCACTCCAACTTAATGACGACACCCTGCGCTTACATCCCACATTCCCAGTTATTCTCGAGCCTCAGCTAGTTAAATATCCACTCACTGATATTTGCCAAACTATCTGGCCATGAGCATCTCATCAGATTCCCTTCAAACGTAGCTGAACTGGCAACTTCCATACAGCCCACAGGCCTGCAGATTTCTGACCACATACTCCACCTACTGGTGACAACGGAGCTCACAGACTCAGACCTGAACCCTGCTGCTGCTCAGTGGCTTACCACTTGCCAGGCGTGAGTTACAGTGAGGTTCAGACGCCTTATCCCTTTACTAGTGGAAGTTTCAAACTGTTAACAGAAAAGTAAATGTCTGCTTCAGGTGTTATCCACGAAGCAGCAAGAGGCTGTTTCTGCTATAAACCAGACCCTGGTTCATTTTTGTTACAAGCCAGATTCTGATAGGTTTTATCCTCTCCAGAAACAAAATCCAGCTTCTTGTCTGGGTTTTTCCTGCCACCCTTTTGCTTAATAGGCTCCCCTTTCACCCAGGTTTTATTCTGGAGAGAATAAAACCTATCAGGGTCTGGCTTATAACACAAATAAACCAGGGTCTGGTTTATAACAAAAATAGCCTCTTACTGCTTTGTGGCATCCTCTTCCTAAATTTGACTCAATTTCTCCTAATACATAACTTTCAAATCTGAGGTCTGGTTTTATGTCACTGCCCCAAAAGGAAGAAATAGAAAACTCTGGGCATTTCAGGTCATTAAACTACCTCTTATGTGATTTGCCCAAAATAATACTTTTTTTTTTCTTTCTGCTTTGTTTTGTCTTTAGTTTGCTATAGGGAGCATGTGCTCACCGGAGACAGTTGGAGAGAGAGAGAGAGAAAGTAAGAAATCACTTCCCTGGAAGGATGGCCATGCTCAAATCCCTTCTCCTCCATTCTTCTCTCAGGATCTTGGGCACGCATGTACATGTGCCCAGCGTGAGTTTCAAGTCACAGCATCCAAGACTTGAACCACAGAATTGGCCATGTGGATCCAGCTGCCTTAATCGCCAAACCATTGGTTGGACCCTAAAATAATGTTCTTATAAACTCAGGGAGCCATCCTGGCTTCAGGTGACCAAACGGTTGTAGCAATGTTGCTGTTTGGTTAGTTAGAAATGAAATTTAGGGTTAGAATTTATTTTTAATATTAGAACTCCCCAGCCAGAGCCTACCTGGTGGTACCTGTCATCCTTTCTGCCTTCAGCAAGAATCCCGTTCAGTTTATCCAGAATCCCTCATTTTCTTGATGTTCCCTCTTAGTCATTTTCCATCTGCTGACTCCCACACTGCTCTTTGGCTGTTAATTTCCACTACCCATATCGTACTTAGAGTTGAGTCCAATTTCTCTTCTCTACTGCAAAGCCTCATTGCAGTGGACCCTAAACTTATCATGATGGTCCTAAAAAAGCTTTTTCTTACTATGCTTAAAAAATAACCAGTACTTTGACATTTGGAATATCACTTGGCAAAAGCAGGAAATGCTGCAAATATGTTAAAACTGGCCGATAAAATTAGTATGACAGGAATACATTTTCTTTTATTTTTAAGAGAAATTTTTGCTATAGGGTGTGTGTGTGTGCTGGCAAGAGAGAGAGAGAGAGAGAGAGAGAAGACAGAAAGTGAGAAGTCACCCCTTAAGAGACTTGGCCACAGTGCAGTCTCTTCTCCATTCTCCTCTTAGGATTTTGGGCATGCACGCACACACACCTGGCATGAGTTTGAGGCTGCCAGGTCTGGGACTCAAACCACAGTTGACTACGCGGGAGCTCAGTGACATAACCATTATGCCATCCAGACAGGAATAAATTTTCTTTCCTTTTTTTTTTTTTTTTTTTTTTTTTAAGC
>NW_006159894.1:517435-524665 GCF_000334495.1 Tupaia belangeri chinensis
ACAGAGAGAGAGAGAAAGAGAGAGAGAGAGAGAGAGAGAGAGAATGAGAAAGTGAGCCACCAGGTCCAGGACTCAAATTGTGGGAATCCAGCACCCTTAACCACCATGCTACCTACTGGCCCCAGGAATAAATTTTCTAATGAAAATCATGGCATAATAGCAAAATTACTGCAAAAAAGTCACACCCTTAATGTGGTAAAATCACAAAATGTTATATCTGCAAAATAGGTTATTTATTTGGGCAGATAACCCTGTGTGTTGAAGTTTTTCAATGTTTGAAAAACATACAGGAAAAATATGTAATTAGATTACTTAAAAAAAGAAAACAAAAAACAAAAAACAAGCCAGCAGGTGCCGTGGCACTGGACTCCCACATAATCAATCATGGTTCAAGTCTTGGACCTGGTGGCTTGATTTCTCACTTTCTTTCTCTCTCTGTGTCTCTCTCTGTTCAAATTTAAAAAACAGTAATAATAAATAAAACAAAATAATTTTTAAAAATAAACTCAGGAGCTGGTTCTATGGCCTAGTGGTTGGAGAAGCACTATCCCACACGGCCGACCGCATGATCAAATCTCCCGACCACATGATCAAATCTCATTGCAGCAGCTCAAAAAGCATACCTGACGTGTGTGTGGCCCAAATCCCAACAGGATGGGAAATGGAGGAGAGGGGATTGCTGCACGATAGTGCACCACTGGGAGGGATGATTTCTCCCTCTCCCTCTCTCCTTCTGTCCCTTTCTCTCTTTCTGTCTCTCTGGAGAGCTCCATGTACCCTCTGGCAAGTTAAAAACAAAGACAACTCAGGAGTGCAGGAATACCTGGAAAAGATGGAGGAGTTTTGCTGCAAAGTCTATTGGACCTTCAAGGAAACTCTGTTTTGCTGTTTCTGATTTCTGTGGGCATCTTACCAGAAAATTATGCTTCCCAAAAGAGAAAGAGCCATCATCTTGTCTATATTTATGGAATCGAGCCTAGAGATTCTTTTCCTTAAGAACATTATTTTTATTCTAATTTTTTCTCCTTCATGATAGTGTGTGTGTGTGTGTGTGTGTGTGTGTGAGAGAGAGAGAGAGAGAGAGAGAGAGAGAGAGAGAGAGAGAGAGGGAGAGAGGGAGAAAGAGAAGCACCCTCCACAGGTCTGGTCATGTCAGGATTCCCTTCCTCCAGTTTTCAAGCACATCAGCTATTAGGCACTTGCACACATGCGCAATGTGTTTCAGGTGGACCAGGCTGGGGATTTGAACCATGGTTGCCATGTAGGATCTGGCTTCTCTTGTGCAGTGTATCACTGCTGCTCCACAGAGCTGGACTTCATCAAATGATTTTCACTGGTTACCCATTACGCACTGTGCATTTTCGAATGTGGGAATACAACAGAAAGAAAGCGGACAGAACACAACCCCGTGGTGTTCTAAGTAGGGGCAGTGTGCGGGTTGGTAGGGGAATGTACACAGACAAAACAGTTAAAAGAAATGGTCACTAGAATAATTCATTTACATATGTTTGGTTTTGATATGAGTAGTTCGTAAACTCTTTTTTAAAAAAGATTTTATTTAATTATTTAAATAATTATTTATGTATTATTATTTTTAAAATTTGACCAGAGAGAACGAGAAAGGGAAAGCGAGAAAGCAAGCTGCCAGGTCTAGGACTCGAACTGTGGTCGAACATGTGGGAGTCCAGTGCCCCAACCACAATGGCACCTGCTGGCCCCAGTTCATAAACTCTTTTATTTATCCTTTCTTGTTTTCTTCTTCTTCTTCTTCTTTACTCTCCTCCACCTTGAATATCCTCTTTTCCCCTTAATTACTAGAATTTCTGAACTTTGTCAGGCATATATCTGCCAACTGGAGAGTACCTCTCTCTTGCACCTAGGTGTAACTACTTCTACCGCAACCACGACTACTAAAAACACCACAACAAAAGCCTATACATCACTTAGTGAGTGCTGGGCAGTGTTTTAAACACTAGATGCATTTTATTCATTTAATTGTCTCAACGATGCTATGAAAAGGTACTAGTAATTCCTGGAGTTTTCAGATGTGAAAGCTAAAGAACAAGGAAAGTTGTCCAAGCTTCTGTAGCTAGTGAGACATGGAGCTGGGACTGGAACCAGGTAGCCTGTTCCTGGAGTCCTTTCCTATATTCTGAGTGTGGTATGACTTAGGTATCCATTTTCATATGATTAACTATGGTTTCATGGATTGATATTCAGATATAAAATTTCTATATGAGAATGTTTCTGAGCACTCTATGTTATTGCTATGGCCCGAATATATGTGTCACCCCAAAATTTGTATGTTAAAATCCTAACTCCCAGGCAATGGTATTAGGAGGTGGAGGCCTTTGGGCCTTTGGGAGGTGAATAGGTCTTGAGGGTGGCATCCTCATAAATGGGATGAGTGTCCTCATGAAGAGCTGGAGACCAGGATTTTCTCTCTTCCGTCACACACATGAAAGAGCATCTATAAACCAGATGGTGGACCTCCACCAGAACGGAATCCTCCAGCACCTCGCTCTTGGATTTCCAGGTTCCAGAACTGTGAGAAATAAACTTCTGTTGTTTATAAGACATTCCATTTATAGTAGTTTGTTAGAGTAGCCCGAGTCGACGAAGGCAGTTGGAGGTGATTCACTACCACTGGCTGCTGACTGTTATTCAATTATGTGAATATGACAATTTATTTAACCATTCCACTATTAATGGGCGTTAGGGGTGGATCCGGCTTTTCACTGTTACAAATAACAAGATCATGAAGATTCTCTTAGAAGAATTTTGGTTAACACTGGATATTGCTCTGTGGCGCATGCACAGGGAGGGATATTGCTGGGTTGCAGAGCATGCACCCTATCAGAAATTGTAAAAAACAAAAAAATGCTTTACAGTTTCACAAGGTTGGACTATCTGAAATGACCGATCTTCAGCCTACAAAAATAGCAATTTCATGTGGTTCCAACTTAACACATTTAACCAACAAATCTGGAATTGATTTTCATGTTTGGTGTGATTTGACACCATGAATTGTGTCAAGATTTTCTTTTAAATTCAGTTGTCAGCTTTTCATAAATCAGATGACTGTATGTGGTTCTGTTTTTTGATTCATCATTTCATCCCATTGGCTTGTCTATTCTTGTGCCACTACCATAATGTCTCAGTTACCATTGCTTTGTAATAAGTTTTTCATAATTATGACCTGGCTTATTATTCCTCAAGGTTGCCTTGACTACTCTTAGCCTTTTGCATTTAATTTTAGACTCTTCCACTGTCCAATGATCACTTTATATATTTTAATGCTACTTTATGTGATATTATCATTTAGAATTTTTTGGGGAGTTAAATTTTATATTATATACATTATATAAATATAATTTATATTTATATGTGTTACCCATTTTGTTGTTATTTTGTCTAAAATTATGACTAATCTAGGTTTTTTTCTGGTTTATATTTGCCTAGTATATCTTTTTTAAAAAATGACTTTATCTAACTTAATTAATTAATTAATTAATTTTTAGTTTGACCAGAGAAGGACAGAGAGAGAGAGAGAGGGAGGGAGGGAGGGAGAGGGTGAGAAAGTAAGCTGTCAGGTCCAGGATTTGAACTGCAGTCAGCCATGTGGGAGTCCAGTGCCCTTAACCACCATGCCACCTACTGACCCCCGTATATCTTTTTTTTTTGGTCAGAGGGTGCAGAAGCTCACCAGGGAGTGAGAGAAATCACCATCCAGTGTGAGTGTGGTCATACCACGATCTTTTCTCCTTTATTTTTCTATCCAGTCGGGATTTGGGACATGCTCACACATGCTGTCCCCAGCATGTTTCTCAAGCCACCAAGGCCATGTGGGATCCAGCTTCCTGTGCATACAGCTTAGCCACTGTGGTATGGGGTCAGCCCTGCTTGGGGTATCTTTAGTCATCATTTTGCTTTGACTATTCCCTAGCTCATATGCTTTGCATTCACCTTTTGTAAACAGAGTATAACTGAATTTTTAATCCAGTGTCTTCTTAATGCCAGAGGGTACATGCACATGTGTATGCACGCGTGCACATGTGTTTGAGAGAAATGGAGAGAGCGAAAGCATTCCCAATGAGGAGTGGTCGTGCCGCAAAACATTTCCTCCCAATCTTCAGGCTGTCAGGATCCTGGCGCCAATACATCTGTGCCTGGCATGTTTTTAAAGCCACTGGGGATGGGGTTCTAAATGCTGTTGGCATCGTGGGTTTCAGCTCCCTGAACATGTAGCTTAACCGCTGCACTATGGGGCCAGCCCCCAACCTGTTTTTATGTTTGTTTTGTTTTCTTTCCCTTTCTTTCTTCCTTCCTTCCTTCCTTCCTTCCTTCCTTCCTTCCTTCCTTCCTTCCTTTCTTTCTTTCTTTCTTTCTTTCTTTATTCTTTCTTTCTATAATTATTTGTGGAACCAGGAGATGGTGCAATGGTCACGTTGCTGGACTCCCACATGGTCAACTGTGGTTCAAGTCCTGGACCCAGTGACTTGAAACTCATGCTGAGTGCGTTGTGTGTGTGTATGTGTGTGTGTGCCCAAACTCCTGAGAGGAGAATAGAAGAGAAGGGATTGCAGTGTGGCCCTCCCGACCAGGGGGGTAATTTCTCACTTTCTGTCTCTTTATCTCTTTCTGTCTCTCTAGCTAGCTCACATGCCCTATAGCAAAATCCTCTCTCTCTTAAAAAAAATTATTTCTTTATTATTAAGCTTTATTTTTTAAATTTGCTATAGGGCTAGTGCTCTCACCAGAGTGAGAGAGAGAGAGAGAGAGAGAGAGAAAGCAAGCCAGCCTCCAGATCTGGAACTCTAAACAGGATTGGTCATGTGGGAATCCAGTGCCTTAACCACCATATTACCTGCTGCTCCCCCATTTGTTTTTAATGTAGGAATTTGATCTATTAATACTATTATTGCTATATTTAGATTTATAAATCATTTTACTCTTTAATGGATTTCCCCCAAATCATTTCTTTTATTTTTATCCTAAACTTTCTGTGCTTTGCCGAGGCCTGTGGGATACAACTAATAAAACTCATTTACTCATTTATTTATCCCCAATTGACAGCCATAAATCTTAAGGCTTTACTCAGGATTTGGGGTCATCATCTCATCTCTACTTTGGAAGTGATTTCTTTTAAAATATTTATTTATTTCATGAGCAAAAGAAAAACAGCACCCCCAATAGGGTCTTTTTTTTTCTCAAAGAATTATTATATATAACTTTTTTCTTCCTTCCTTCCTTCCTTCCTTCCTCTCTCTCTCTCTCTCTCTCTTTCTTTCTTTCTTTCCTTCTTTTAATTTGACCATAGAGGTATGGGGAAACATGGGCAAAGAAAGAAAGCAAGCCTCCAGGTCTGGGACTTGAACCACGGTCGACCATGTGGGAGTCCAGCACCCTTAACCATCATGCCACCTGCCGACCCCATCCCCCAATAGGGTCTTGATGCCACAATCCAACCCTAGTCTTAGCCAGTCCCAGATCATGGGAACCATGCCTGGTGTACTCAGTGATCTTTGGATGAGAAATAAAGCTTCCCATGTGGGTCAGCCTCTGGGGGCATTGTGTTTTCCTGCCAAACATCCATCCAGCCCCGAGTTTGGCAACTTCTTGGTAGCATATTTTCCAAAAAAGATCATCAAATCAGAATACCACACCAGGAAGGTTTTGTTTGTTTGTTTGTTTGTTTAGGTTTTTGCCATAGGGTGCAAGTGCTCACTAGAGAGAGAGACAGAGAGACACGGTGAGAGGGAAAATAAGAAATTAACCTCCAGGGGGATGGCTTTGCCACAATCCTTTCTCCTCCATTCTCCTTCTGGGATTTTGGGCACACACGCACATGCACCCAGAGTAATTTTCAAGTGATAAGTCCTGGACTCAGCCGTGTGTGAGTCAGTGCCTTAACTGCATCATCTGCTGGCTCCCCGGGAAGGTTTATTAACATGAGTTTCAGGTCTTCACTACAAGAGGGTTTCAAAAAGTTTGTGGAAAAGTAAAGTTGAAATATGAGGGTTTTTTTTTAATACAAAAAGAAGAAACAAATTAAATCCACGCATAGTTTTTCATAATATACATTTCCACGAACTTTTTGAAGACTCTTTGTAGATAATCTGAATCTGTGGGGTCGCATGAGGTAGAGCTTCTGACAAAGTAGTTATAGTACATTCATAAACAAGAGGAGCAGCCAACAGGTGAAGAACTTAAAGATGTACCTTCATTCTTGCCTCATTTTCTTTTCTGTGTAGTTTAGGTTCCTGGTACTTCCTATGGGAAAGAAGAATCAAGTTACATTTTTATTTTGACTCACTAAAGTATAATTTTTAAAGTATTATTTATTTTATTTTAGTCATTGTCATTTTTTTTTAATTAATTTATTTTTGAAATTGACCAGAGAGAAACAGAGAGAAGGAAAGTGAGAAAGCAAGCTGTCAGGTCTGGGACTCGAACTGCAGTCAACCCTGTGGGAATCCAGCCACCCTAACCACCACATCACCTCCTGGTCCCCCAAAGTATACTTTTTAAGTAAAGATTTTAAGGTAGAAAGATGATGATGGAAACTTTTCTAGGAAAGCATAAATATTCTATAAATATTCAGCCTACACTTAAACCCAATCAGCTCAAGAAATATGAGTGCTGTATTTTTGACACTAGATGGCAGTGTTTCTCTGCAAAACAACCAGTTCTCCAGGTTCCCTGCCCAGGCGGCCAATTTCCCCTAGGAAGGGCTCAAGGCTCAAAGCACCCTATTAAGATGCCACATTAAAAGTGGTACAAGTTTCTATTTACCTGGAGGAAGGAGTCTGGCAGAAGGACCCCTGAGGTTTATGACTAAATTAGGACTAGGGAAGGGAAGAAAATGCATGAGGAAAAGAGAAAGAAGATTATATACTTAATCCAGCAAACACATAAAACACACCAAAAGCAGATGCCTTGCTACGGGATTATCTTTGTACCTAACTTTGGATTTATTTATTTATTTTCCTTTTAAGGAATTATTTTATTGGGACCAGCAGTTAGTGTAATGGCTATGTTGCTGGACTCCCATGTAGTCGACTATGGTTTGAGTCCTGGACCTGCTGGCTTAAACTCACACCAGGTGCATGTGCGTGTGTGCCCAAGATCCCGAGAGGAGAGTGGAGAGGGGATTGTGGGGTAGCCATCTCCCTGGGCGGGGGCGGGGGGTGGGGGGGGTGATTTCTCGCTTTTTGTCTCTCTGTCTTT
>NW_006159894.1:524690-531141 GCF_000334495.1 Tupaia belangeri chinensis
AAAAAAGAATTATTTTATTGAACTTTATTTATTTATTTTAATTTGACCAGAGTGGGACAGAGTGTATGTATGTGTATGTATGTGTATGTATGTGTGTGTGGGTGTGTGTGTTTGTGTGAGAGAGAGAGAGAGAGAGGGAAAGTGAGAAGAGCAAGCTGCCAGATCCGGGACTTGAACCACGGTCACCACGTGGGAGCCTAGCACCCTTAACCACCGTGCCACCTGCTGGCCCCCCTAACTTTGGATTTAAAAATTAAACTTTCTGTCCTCTTTTCTTCATCTGATAGTCTTGGAAAGCACTTGAATATGAGGCAATAGTCTCTAGGTTTAAGTAGGGCTCGGCTAGGGAGCAATTCACCTTTTGTTTTGTCATTCTTTCCCCTTTAAAACACAAACGAAAATACACATAACTTTTCAGGACATTGCTTTTAGTATTACTACTTTTTTTTTTTTTTTTTTTGAGAGGTTTTTGCTATAGGGTGTGTGCACTCGCCAGACAGACAGAAAGAGACAGAGAGACAGAAAACGAGAAATCACCCTCCAGGGGGGATGGCCATGCCGCAATCCCTTCTCCTCCATTCTCCTCTTGGGATCTTGGGCACACACGCACACGTGCCCGGCGTGAGTTTAAGCCACTGGGTCCGGGACGCAAACCGCGGTCGACTACGTGGGAGTCCAGCGACATAGCCATTATGCTAACTGCTGGTCCCAGTATCACTACTTTTAATCAGTAGATATTTATGAAAATGATTCCATATTCAAAAGTTGTGGTCGCACCTCAATAGGTAAAGAGACGTGCTTGGTGGGCTTAGGCCATGGTGCGGTGATTAAAGCAGCAGGATCCCACATGGCCGATAGCATGGCTTGATCCTGAATCCAGTGGTTTGAGAAATGTAGAGCATGTGAGCTTGTCTGCCCAAAATCCTGAAAGGAGGGAGAGAGAGGAGAAGGGATTGTGACGCGACCATCCCTCTGTGGGATGCTTTCTCACTCTCCTTCTGTCTCTGACAAGCACACAGGCCCTCTGGCAAAATTAAAAAAGAGCCACGGACCTACGGAGAAACTTAAAAAAAAAAAAAAAAAAGAGGGAAGTATTTGGCAGATATTAAAAAATGCTACTATATTGTTTTATAATTAGACTGGGTCATCAAAATGATCTGCCAACTCCTTACCGTGAAGGAGTTCTAGTAAATTTTTGGAACTCAAAATACATTTTTAAATTAAAATGTAGTATATAGTTCTTAGTTTCCTGAGTGAACTCACAATACGACAGTAGTTCCCACTTATTTGATGTTTCACTTTCCTTGGTTTCATTTAACCATGGTAAAACACTATCCAAAAATATTAAATGGAAAATTCTTTTTTTTAAGAATTATTTTATTTAACTTTATTTATTTTTATTTGCCCAGAGAGGGACAGAGAGAGAGAGAGAAAGTCGCCAGGTCCAGGACTTGAGCCACAGTTGGCCATGTGGTAGTCCAGTGCCCTTAATCACCGTGCCACCTGCCTGCCAGTCCCTTATTTGGAAGGCTATAAATAGGGACAAACCCATGGCATAATGGTTACATTGCTGGACTCCTAGGTAGTTGACTGTGGTTCGAGTCCCGGACCCAGTGGCTTAAAACTCATGCCAGGCGCCTGTGCCTGCATGCCCAAAATCCTGAGAAGAGAATGGAGGAGAAGGTATTGTGGCATGGCCATTCCCCCTGGGGGAGCGATTTCTTGCTTTCTGTCTCTCTCCCTCTGGAGAGCACATGTTCCCTGTAGCAAAAATCTCTAAGAAAATTCTATAAATAATTAATTGATAACTTTTGCATTGCAAGTTGTTCTGAGTCGTGGAATGAAGTTTTACACTCTCCTGTGGTATAAGCTACTCACTGTTTAGTCATTTAGCAACCAACTCGGTTATCAGGCCCCCAAAATGCAGTCTATATGGGGTTCTGGGCTAGCCCCAGTTTGGGGCACCCACTGGGGTGTTGAAACATAGCCCACATGGAGAAGGGACTACCACATTTCCTACTTTATGATATTCTTTTATCATATTCCATTACCTTTTGGATAATCTATGATTGTTTTTAAAAATATAAATATGAAAAGAAATAGAGTGGGGCCAACTCTGTGGCCTGGTGGGAAAGGCAGCTGGAACCCACAGCTTGTAAGACATGCCAGGTGCATGTGCGTGTACCCCAAATCCTGACTGGATGGAGAGATGAAGGAGAAGGGATTGAGTGCGGCCACACCCCATTTGTAGGTGCTTTCTCCCCACCCTCCCCACTGCTGTCTCTCTGTCTCTTGATGGTGAGCAGACGTGCCCTCTGGCAATTAAAAAAAAATTTTTTTAATTAGCCACTTCTATGTGGCTGACTGCAGTTCAAGTCTCAGACCTGGCAGCTTGCTTTCTCACTTTCTCTCATTTTCTCTCTCTCTGTCTTTCTCTGGTCAAATTAAACCAAATAATAATAATAAATAAACAAAGTTAAATAAAATAATTTAAAAAAACCTTCTCCAAATCTCCAAATTCTACCACCAAATTCCAATCTCAGACACAGCTACTACCAACATTTTACTGCCAATATCTGTCCTGTACACTACAACAAAATTGTCCAAAAATGTATTAACAAGTGACCAGGAGCCTTTTTCTTCATCAATAAAAACCCTTCAAATGTCACTGTGCAGTGACAGGCTCCTAAATGTTTTAGGTGGCCAATTTCTCTTGTCTGTGTTCTGTTATGATTGATCTAAGGTGGGATAATTTCAGTCTCTTCTCTAAAGATGTCTCTTCTTGCTCATTTCCGGCTACCTCGTGTCTGTATTTATTTATTTTTTTTTGGAGAGGTTTTTGCTATAGGGCGTGTGCGCTCACCAGACCGACAGAGAGAGACAGAGAGACAGAAAGTGAGAAATCACCCCCCGGGAGGATGGCCATGTCACAATCCTTTCTCCTCAATTCTCCTCTTGGGATCTTGGGCATGCACGCACATGCACCCAGCATGAGTTTAAGCCACCGGGTCTGGGACGCGAACTGCGTTCGACTACGTGGGAGTCCAGCAACATAGCCATTATGCTAACTGCTGGTCCTGTGTCTGTATTTCTTGATCTATGGGAGTACTTATAAGTATTTTTTAAGTTTATTCATTTGTTCCCTCCGTGAGTAAGAGAGACACTCACATACACAGAGACAGAGACAGTGACAACAACATCAACAGAGTCTGCACCCTGCGATTCCCCCCAGCCCCGGCTAGCTGCAGATCATGGGCACATGAGAGCCAGCGTACTCAGGGAGGTCTGGGATGAGAACCTGGACCCTTCTCACATGAGTCAGCCTCACAGAGTGTGGAGTTGTACTGCTGCACCACCATCCGGCCCCTACTGAGGCGCTTAGATGCAATACCACTGAGTTTTCAAGGATGTTCAGTGTGATTTGTGGTTTCCTGTGATGGATTCTTTTGGCTTACTTATATATTTATGGGGGGGCAGTAGAAACCATGTTTTAATAGGTGCTTAGTACTACCTAGTAAATACAGCTTGATTAATCTGCTGGTTGAAGTCTAGCCTCCACGCTTCTGTTTCAGGACAACAGTGGAAACTTGGGCTCTTGGGTTTTTAGAGTTCAGTTCATTGACTACAGAATCCTGTGAACATTTTTATACAAAAGTGTTTTAAAGCTCAAGCTGGCTTCTCTACATGACACGTTTTTTTTTTCTCCTTACCTTGGGAAACTTGCCTTCTTTTAAAAATGGCCTTAATACTCTATAAAAGCTCACTTGTTTTTCGTAAGGGGACACATGAATAATGTTCAGCCTTCGCCAGTAGTTAAACAATGCCGACGGCAGTAACTTAAACAATTAGCCGACATGTTTTAAAATGAAGTTCTGCTGTGCTGGGGAGGCTTTGGCAAAATATTGCATACATTCAGCCAGTGACAATGTAAATTGATTCAGCTCTTTGAAAACGGGTAGCAATTTGAATCTAAGAACCATACAAATGTTTGTATTTTTTGATCCAATAATCCTACTTCTTGGAATCTGTCCTAGGCAAAGAATCCAAAAGAAATGGAATGCTATGTGTTTGAAGAATGTTCACAATAATCTTTATTTTTAGTATTGGGAAGCTGGAAGCAAGCTAATAATAACTACCACTTGTATGGGCTCTGCTTCAGAGTTCAGGAACAGCTGTCGCTCACATCATTCCCCTTGATTTTACGGTGGCCCTGGGAGGTAGGTGCTGTTGTTACTCTCACTTCACAGAAGAGACTCGTGTTCAGAGTGGTGAAGGTACAGAGAGCACACTGTTAGAAGAAGACAGAACAGAATTGAGGTTTTCTGACTCCAAAGATTGTCTCGCCAATAGTATGACATTCCTGTTCAGATGTTTCCAGCTGCGGGGTCAAGGTTAACCATATGAACTTGATGAAACCTGGTCTTTAAAATAATCATGAAAGCAACATAGCAATATTAAAAAAAAAAATTTGGCTGAAAACAAACTAAAGTGTAGAAAAAAAAATCACTTTTTTGCTGCCATTATTATATAAAATAAGCTGTAATAGTTAAGAACTGGAACAGAAAGAGAAAAAATAAAAGTCATCAAGAGGCTTCTTTTTATTTTAGTACCACTGCGTTTATAATCTCATATTGCTGGGAACCATCTGGCACCCTTTAGCTCTTTAGTACAATCATTATTCTCGTAGAAAAAAGTAATAGAGAGAGAAAATAGTTCTGTTACATTGCACTCACTTTTAGAAAATGCCTTGACATTAAACAAGGCATTTCCTGGAATTACAGATCCGTGGAGTAACAAAAGCAGTTAAGGGATGAACTGGTGCTGGTGGAGGCTGGACCTGGCAGTCGCCAGCCTGGGTACTGGCTGTTCCATCTCAATGACACTTGTGAAGTGAACCTTGTGTGGAGCACTGGGAGGTGGAACCTCCTTGTGAGGCCAACAAAAGAGGGCTGGGTTTGCCAAATGGAATCGGGCTCTGGGCTCCAGGAGGCTGGGGGAGATTCTATTATCCTCAGCTCCAGCAATTACATGCAGAATTAAAAAGGAAACATTCCTTCCACCCAGCTCTGTCCTGCCTCCCTCCCGCACCCCCCCACCCCAACCTCAGGTCATCAGGCACGTTCACAAGGATCCTTCCCAAAGTTGTTGATCTGGTGCCTTCCGTTCATCGTCCTCACAGCTGACACTGCAGCTCACACCAAGGGGCTTCAGGAGGTTGATGAAAACCAGGTAACAGAAGGAATCAAGGACTGACACTGCAGCACTGTCACAGGGGCCCTGGGGCAGGGGAAAAGACACCGGTGTGTGAGTCGCCTCCTGGAGGGGGCTCCCTTCTTGCTCTCTGCCAATGGCTGGTGCTTGGTTACTTCCCTCTTGGTACAGTGCCTCCTACTGACCTAGTGGGCCGTATCTTGCTGCACATCTTAGCTCAGCTAGTTTCCTATCTTCTCCGGGCAAGGCAAGTTGTATCTGATCATGTTTGCAGCCTCATCATCAAGTGGACACTAATATTTCATTGTCCTTTGTTGTAATGACATGCCTTCCCCGGGCACCCACATACAATCTGCCAGGGTGCCCTCAGACTAAGCTAGTATCTTGGGTCCAGTTTAAAATCCCCTCGGTCTGATATGCTGGATCACAGTAGGTTAGATAGAAATGTGGAAATGTTAGGGAGGAGCTATATGAGGCCAGTGCCTGGAATAAAGGGATGCAAACTTTAGCCCTACTGCTTAGACCTAGATGTTCATCAAACTAGTTTGCTTTTTTTAAAGGAAAATATTGTGTAGTGCTTTCTAAATGGGAGGCACTCAGTAAACATAAAATGCAGGATGAATACACAAGTGACTTGGGGACTCTGAGCATGAACTCTCATGTCAGATTGCCTAGACTTTGTTGCTGCCTACCTATGTGGCCTTGAACAACTTACATAAGGTCAATTTGTTCATGTGAGAAATAGAAATGGTGGGGATGATGGGTCCAGCAGGTGCAGTGGTGGTTAGGGCACTGGACTCCCACATGGCCAACCACAGTTCATGTCCTGGACCTGACAGCGTGGTTTCTCATTCTCTCTCTCTCTGACATGCTCTCTCTCTCACTCTGTCCCTCTCTGGTCAAATTTAAATAAATAAAGTAATTCTTTAAAAAAAAAAAAAAAGAAATGATGGGGATAATGATAGTACTTGTCCAACAAGGTTTTCCTGAGAATTAAAAGTACTGATATATGCAAAACGGTTAGGCTAGTATCTGCTACAGAATACATGCTATATTAATGTAAGATACGGTTACTAGCATTTGCTTACCGTAAAGGAATCCTAGTGGTATATTAACAGCATCCCCTTTCCTACAGTACCAAATGCCACTATGGACCCCAATCCATATAATTCCAATTATTTCTTTATGTTGTATATTCTTAAGTACAATTCTTTTTTTTTTTTTTTTTGAGAGGTTTTTG
>NW_006159894.1:531315-532731 GCF_000334495.1 Tupaia belangeri chinensis
GTTAGTGTAATGGCTATGTCACTGGACTCCCATGTAGTCGACCACGGTTTGCGTCCCGGACCCAGTGGCTTAAAACTCACGCCGGGCATGTGTGCGTGTGTGCCCAAGATCCCGAGAAGATAATGGAGGAGAAGGGATTGCGGCACGGCCATCCCCCCGGGAGGTGATTTCTCGCTTTCTGTCTCTCTGTCTCTGTCTGTCTGGCGAGCGCACATGCCCTATAGAAACCAAAAACGCTAAAAAAAAAAAAAAAAAAAAAAAGACACTGGGTCCAGTACTTGAATTGTAGTCAACTACATGGGAGTCCAGCGACATAGCCATTACGCCAACTGCTGGTCCTCATAAATACAATTCTATAAGAAAATAATATTGGATAGAATTCAGGAGTTCATTCAAATGAAAAATCATAAGAACGCAAGGATGGTTTGTTTATAAAATCTGTTATCATAATTGACTATATTAATAGGCCACAGGATAAAAACTCCATAATTATATTTGTGATTGTCTAAAGACTTGAGTTTTTCATCAAAATTTAACAGTCATGTTTTGTTTTAAAATTTTCAGTAGAAATAGATTCTGGATACAATAAATTTGCAGGTAAACATACACACATACAAACTAAGTGAAAAACTGTCATGGTGGTAAAATGCTAGTAGTGTTTTCTCATGACCAAATATAAGATAATATAAATTCCTATGAAAACAATTTCTTAATGTTGTCTTGAGAGTACTAGCCAATGCAATTACATAGAGAAAAAAAGCTATAAATATGGAAAGAGAATTATTTGCAGATTATATTATTAAATATCTCTACAAATTAATAAAAGTAAACTGAAAAGCTGTTATAAACAACAAAATAACTAAGTAAAGTGCCTGGCTACAAACTTAGATATACAAAAATGAATAGGTTTTCAATGTATAAGTACAGTGGCATGAAACTAATCGCTTCTCAATCTGATAAATCGCATGAATTTTTTTGGCCCTGCAAACCGGACCTCCTCTGACTGAGCAGTGGGCTGTGACAGGAATTTCTGTTGGGTAAACTGGAATGGTGACTTGGACAGCAAAATAATTTTCATCAAGACATATTTCTGTATTACTTCTGATTACCTGCTGGCAGGAACTAGAAATGTGTCTGTTACATGCTTGTCAAACTCGGGTCTTTGAAGTTGTCCAAATAAAGAGAATTAGTCATAGTTCTAGGGAGATATAAAGACCAAGCCAAGGGACCATCAGTTGGCATAATGGCTATGTCGCTGGACTCTCATGTTGTCAACAGTGGTTCAAGTCCCAGGCCCAGAGGCTTAAACTCACGCTGGGCACATGCATGTGCGTGACCAAGATCCTGAGGGAAAAATGGAGGAGAAGGGATTGAGGCATGGCCATCCTCCCTGGGGGGTGATTTCTCCTTCTCTGT
>NW_006159894.1:532742-539803 GCF_000334495.1 Tupaia belangeri chinensis
TTTTTTTGGGGACCACAAGCCCCCTAAAGCAAAAAAAAAAAAAAAAAAAAAAAAGACCAGGCCAAAAGACGTAGAATTCATCTGGCTTCATGTATTTGCTACATTGCTTTATTGTGGTATGGGTATTTTGTGCACTGTGTGCCTTGAAATAGTCACATATTTAATAAATTACTTATGGTACTAAAGCTCTCATATCCATAAAGAAATAAAATTCTCCACTGTTAAATTAACAGCATATCTAATAAAGAGTGGAGTGCAATCCAATCAGAACGTTATTTCTCAGATCATTCAATTGATGCATAAACTCCAGTCACTACATACGCTTTTAAGCTGACTTTCTGATCTCCTGCTTTCAAACCTAACAAACTGCTTTATTATTATTAGTTTATATTCTATGATCTTTTCCTTTAAAACGTGTTTGAAAGACTGAGGCTATATTTGACAATATCTTTTTCTTTTAATTTTTTAAACATTATTTTGTTTGACTTTTTAATGTTTTATTTTATTTAAATTTGCCCAGAGAAGGACAGAGCAAGAGAGAGAGAGAGAAAGGGAAAGTGAGAAGGCAAGCCGCCATGTCCGGGACTCAAACCGCAGTTAGCCATGTGGGAGTCAAGCGCTCTTAACCACCATGCCACCAGCCAGACCCAATTTTAATGATATTTTTGAAACTATGTGATCTATTCTTATATATTATCTTCTGTGAAATATATGTTATTCAAAGATCAGTTATCATTTTCAAGTGCTGGTTAATTAAGGAACACAGAAGTTAGTAAGTGATATAAATCTTCACCCATCAACTCCCCCACTCTAAAACACACCTACATATATCACCCCTGGTATCAGAGGAATTTTGTTTATAACATTATATTCTTACAAAACAAAGGTGTGTATTTAAGTTTATAGAAATTTTAATTTAATACAAGCACCAATCATTTAGAAAAGGCCTAAAGCTTTATTTTAAAAATCAGCTAGAAGAATTCTGAATTATTTAATGTTGCTCTGACAATAGGTACCTGATAAATACTTTAGAGGAAATAATCATAAAATAGAAAACCATTAAGTTTTGCATTTTCTACATGTATGTCACCATAGTAACAGAAGAAAGTGAGACTCAATTTTACCATAAAATAATCTTTCACTGAAAAAGAATATAACATGAACCCTCAAACTTTTTAGAAAAATAAGTTTGTAGTTATTATTACTCTGCTAAATAGGTTGTTTTATTACAGGATCCAAAGAAACTACTCTTTTAAACAGTAAGCTCCTTTGGTAAAAGTGCTTAGTTTACAAATACTAAAAATACGTAGATCTATCCAAGAGTTTATCCAATTTTTTTTATTAAAAATAATTTGGGAGGGGGATTATTTTGCTGTAGGCCCTGTGAGCTCACCAGAAAGACTGAGAAACAAAGAGACAGAAAGTGAGAAATCAACCCCAGGAGGAGTTGGGCACACCGCAATCTCTTCTCCTCTTTGGGGCACATATCACATGCACTCAGCGTGAATTTCAAGTCACTGGGACTGGGACTCAAACAGTGGTCGGCCACATGGGAGTCTAGCACCTTAACCACTGAGCCACTTGCTGGCTCCTCAGTTAATATTTTTATGGCAGATATGTATTTGCTTCCCTTATTTCTGCATCTTCCTTTATTAAAGGATTTGTGATAAAGATTTAAATAAAATTATAAACTAAAAACATATAATATATTTATTATTATTTAAAATAATAAGTTATTTTTAAAATTTTATTTGTTATTATTATTTTTTAATTTGACCAGAGAGAGAGAGAGAAAGAGAAAGTGAGAAAGCAAGCTGCCAGGTCTGGGACTTGAACTGCAGTCGACCACATGTCTTAACTGCATGTCTTAACCACCATGATATCGGCTGGCTCCAAAATGATTTAACATTCTTATCTTGAATCTTTAATTAATTCATCCCTCCCTCTCTCCCCTCTTTTTTTTTTCTTTTTTTCTTCTTTCCTTCTTACAAATATATATTGAAAACCTACTATGTTAGGCATATGAACACCATGCTTACGTAAATGAACAATACTTAACTGCATGTCTTAACCACCATGATATCGGCTGGCTCCAAAATGATTTAACATTCTTATCTTGAATCTTTAATTAATTCATCCCTCCCTCTCTCCCCTCTTTTTTTTTTCTTTTTTTCTTCTTTCCTTCTTACAAATATATATTGAAAACCTACTATGTTAGGCATATGAACACCATGCTTACGTAAATGAACAATATTCCTATCTTCATGGAGTTGATATTCTGATTTTGGTGGAGATAAGAAACTCATGATTTTAAGTTGATTAGATGCTGAGTTTGTCATAAAAGAGAAAGAAAAATCAAAGGAAGGAAAAAAATAAGAAAACAGAGCTCAGATTAGTACCAGTATCACAAATCTAAATCCTTCTTGGAAATAGGCAGGATAGTAATCCCTCGATTATCCATCAATTGGACCTTCTGTAATGATTTCCTCCTAATTGCATTGTACAAATGGAAAAAAAATTGTTTTCCAATTGATGTTCCCATCTGATGAGTCATTTGGTAGAAGCAAAGGTAGTTAGAATTTGCTGATGGCTTTACACCAATCTGATGAAAGGGCCTACCAGGGAAGAACATTTGCCATGGTATCATAGGAACCCATCTTCAAATCTCACCTCTTACATTGGGTCACTTACTTTATTTCTCTGGGCCCACTTTCCCACCTACTAAGTGGGCATCACAATCTTTTTTTCAAAGGAGTATCACTCAAATTAACGAAATGTTAAAATACCTGGTGGGTAAGAGTTACCTTACCTAATCCCCATCTAGTGGCAGAGCCAGGATTGGAGCTCATGTTGCCTCATTCTGGAGCCAGTCTGTCTTGTACTATATATACATATATATATATCCATATCCATATATATATTTAGTTTAAAGCTTTCTTCTTTCTTTATTTTTTAGAATTATTTACTTTACTTTACTTATTATTTATTTATTTATTTGACCAGAGAGAGAGAGAGAGAGAGAGAAAGTGAGAAAGCAAGCTGACAGGTCCAGGACTCAAATCACAGTTGGCCATGAGAGCGGGAGTCCAGAGCCTTAGCATCATGCCAATTTCATAATCCCTGGTGATTTTACCCACATGAGAAGACCGTAAATATATTAATCACTTATGGAGAAGACATTGAGTCCTGTGCTTTGTTCCTCTGTGACCCCTATGGGCCTCAGTTTCTCCTTACATAAGAAGAGTGTTGGACAAGGGTCCAGGGCCTATTTCAACCACAAACTTCTGGGACTCCAGACAGGGTAACCAGTCACCCTGATTGAGCTGGGACTGAGGCGTTTCCCTAGGCAAAGGACCTCCAGTGCTAAAACCGGGGAAGTTGGGCAAATTGAGATGGTTTTCCACTCTAAATCCAGGCTTCCTCTGTACTTGGTTTCAGCCATCACTTTCTCTGATGTACCACTGAATATAAAAGATCGAACATAATTTTGCAAAAGAATTAAAGCATAAATTAGCAAACAAATAAAACCACAGCTGTCCAACGTAACTACTACTTCATCTAGCCTTTCTTTTGCCTTAGTAGTTCCTAGCCAAATGCTGTTTTGCAAACCTGTTTTTATTTTTTAGAGAGAGATTTTTGCTATAGGGCGTGTGCACTTCCCGGAGAGACGGAGAGTGGACAGAGAAACAGAAAGCAAGAAATCACCCTCCAGTGGGGGATGGCCACCCTGCAATCCCTTCTCCTCCATTCTCCTCTCAGGACCTTGGGCACACACACACACACGCCCAGTGTGAGTTTTAAGCCTCTGGGTCTGGGACTTGAACCATAGTAGACTACATGGGAGTCCAATGTCGTAACCATCACACCATCTGCTGGTCCCTGCAAACCTGTTTTTAATCACATACTACTGTGGTTTTAGTTTTGGTAGCTAGCTATAGGGCAGCTGATCAGCCGTCTCAGCAGACTAAGGAACAGTCACAGAGTTTCTTCTTCAAGTCTTGATGTCTCTGTTTACCTCAGCCGGAAGAAACCAAATTTCCTAATCTCACCACCTGGCCTTGTCAGAAATATTCTCTAGCGAATGTAAATGCCTCCTGCTCCTCCTCCTCTTTATATTTATTTTCCTTCTCATTATTATCATTGCCACTACCAAAAGGCAGTCACCTCTATGGGAACAACAACAAAGAGAGGAGCCCTTGGAGCATGATGTTTTGATTCTGAACAGAGGCTGCACACCTTGCTGCCGCTCCCTGGTGGGGAGATGGGCTCTGCAGGGCCCAGCTGAGATATCACTTAGCAGTGCAGGCTCTTAAGGGACAGGGCCTGCTCAACATGTTTACAAGCTGTGTAGCTATTAGCAACATCTTATAGCTCATACTAATTAACGGGGAGAGCAGTTGATGAATCCTGGCTCTAAAGAGGGCCAAATTGCATCAGTCTTTGACTTTAAATTGATACCAAAAAATAACTCACCACAGGTGTGTTTTGAGTAGTTCCTTCCCCCACTGGTCGGTTGTTTGCAATGCTTTGGCTACAAGAGATCCCATTGGCCACAATGCGAGGGCCACAAGTTAAGTCCATTTAAATTGGTTAAACATAGCCGTTATTTTAGCTGAGTGGTAAAAACTGTACCCCTGCACCAATCTCTTTCCTATAGCTGGAATAACCTGCTCATTAGATCCTGTTCTTGCCCGAGGTAAGGATATGGTCTAAGCCCTGTGGAGGCTGGACCTCCCTCCACCCTAAGGCATGTTTTCCTTTAAGAACACCTAATGTTCAAACAGAAACAAAATGTTTTCCTCACTTTTATAATGAAACCTCTCCATGCCAAATTTTCTTAACCTGACCAACGAATGAGTTTTACTCGTTAGAAAAACACCCTATATCTCAATAGCTTTTTTTTTTTTTTAGCAGATAGCAACTTTAACTCAGTATCTGCTATGGGAAGTTTTGTTTTGTTTTAGTTGCCAGAGGGTGCTTGGGCTGAGCGAGAGGGAAAGCAACCCCTAGTGGGGTATGGTTGTGTTGTAACCCTTTTTCCTCCATTTCTCCAGCCTACGTGTTTCAAGCTGCCAGGACCAGAATTCAAAACTGTGGTCAGCCAGGTGGGTTCCAGTTACCTATGCACAATGCTTAGCTGCTGTGTTATGAGATATGCTCTATTTAAAGTTTTAAAGGTTTCACTTGCTTAGGAAAAATAACTTAGAAATTTGAGGTCAGTTAAAATGCTACTCTCATGGACTTTATGGCTCATAAACAACTATCTAGTTATTTATTGCTTTTTGTCCCCCAGTGGGAAAAGTGGTCAATTCTACCATTTCCAGTTTATGAATGGTAAAATAGCACTCCTACAATATTGTATACATAACCTTTACCTGAGCTAAACAAATTAGGATAAAAACCTGTTTCTTTCAACTCTCACTATGAAAGACTATGTTATTTGAGGCATTCTCACCAGGATAAAGTCAGCATTGTGGAGGGGTCTCCAATATCCAGCATTAGTCCATCAGGCACTAAGACCCCTCTGGGATTTATAGCATTCTAGTCACAGTGGCTACTCTTGGGCAGAAAGAGGAAGGTGGGTAAGAGAAAGTCAGTTAATAAAAAATCACTTTTTATTTTTATCCTCTTTGATATATTTTGGAAAATTAAAAAAAAAAAAAACCTGTGTCTTATTTATGAATAATACTCAAATGCTCTCTGCTCTCTTGGTTGTGTTTCCCTCTAACAAAGACAAAAGGCAGCCATAGACACAGGACTTCCCCTTAGGGGTGGTGACAACTGTGTGGTCACAAGTAACAAAGAACCACATGCAAACCAGAAGGTATGAGGTCCCCATGGTGACTCCGTCCCTGCACCAAGACCAGTCAAGCCCTCTGACTTTGAGGATGCTTTGAGGGATCAGCAAGAGAACAGTCACAGTTGGAAGAGAGGCAGTTGGCCATAATGACTTTCTGCCTTTGACACCATTCCACGCCCAGCGCACAGGGCTCTGTGAGGGTTGCTGCTTGCTAATTACAGGCTGGCAAGCATCTTGTTCCTTGGAGGAAAGGACAGGCACATAAATGCAAAATAACAACCAAACAGTGCTCCTAATGTTGTCTAGTGACATTTCTCTTAAAGTTCAGACTTGGACTGTTCTCACCTTTCAACAGTATACAAACTGTGTCTCATAACATGATGAGGATTCTACTGGAACCATCAGAAAACAAAGCTGTCTTTCGGGAACCAGCAGTTAGCGTAATGGCTATGTCGCTGGACTCCCACGTAGCCGACCGCGGTTCGCATCCCGGACCCGGTGGCTTAAAACTCACGCCAGGTGCGTGTGCGTGCGTGCCCAAGATCCCAGAAGGAGAAGGGAGGAGAAGGGATTGCGGCGTGACCATCCCCCCAGGGGGGTGATTTCTCGCTTTCTGTCTCTGTGTCTCTCTCTGTCTGTCTGGTGAGCGCACGTGCCCTGTAGCAAAAGCCTCTCCAAAAAACAAACAAAAAAACATAGCTGCCTTTTTTTCTCTTTCTTTAAATTTATTTATTTTTTACATTAATTAACTATACATCATTACAGCATACCAATGAATTTTCCATCCAAAATACACTGTATATTGGCTCAATCAAACACATCAACATACATGTTATCAGCAAATAATTTTCCAGTTCTTATGTCTTGTATACTTTGTTTTGCCATCCTTGATTCCCTATCCGTCACCCTCTGCCATGTCCCACCCTCCTCCCACATTGTCTCTGGTATCCAGGGTTGCTTTCTATGCCTTCCTCCACCCCATTTAATTGATTTGCCAATGAACTTAATTAGTCTAAATATATCCAATAGCTAGCACAGCTGATATATACCTATGCTGAACCCAAGTCTGACTTTACGCATAAACCTCAGTGAGTAGAATGAACACACTATAAAGTAGTACCTAGCTGGGGCTATATAGCTTACTGCAGTCATCAAATATGCATTTTTTTTAAATTTCGATACGAACAGTTTTACTGTCTTTTTTTTTTTCTCCTGCAACTTTTTTTTCTTTAAATTCATTTATTTACATTCATTCACTAAA
>NW_006159894.1:540589-568333 GCF_000334495.1 Tupaia belangeri chinensis
CTTCTCTTCCATCTCTGTTAGCTTTGCCATTATGAATGTTCTGAATTCTTTATCAGACATTTCCATGATTTCCATTGAACTGTGTGTGGATGAAGAGGAGTTATCCTTTTCCCTTGGAGGAGAGGTATTTTCCTGCTTTCCCATATATCTTGTGGTCCTGCAGTGATTTCTAATCATCTGATTGATGGTCAGTTTCTTCTCAAACTTGGAAGTTAAATCTGAGCATTGAGGAGCGTGCATAAAAAGAAACAGAAGAGAGAAACAACAGCAAAGAACAAACAAGAAACAGAAAAAGAGAGGAAAAAACAAAGATTAAAAACTTTTCAATAAAACTAAAAAAATTAATATTTAAAAAGATTTCAGTAAAAAACTAAAAATTGGAAAACCGCGCAGTGTGCAAGCATGAAATTCTAAAAATCAAAAATTAAAATAAAAGAGAGGAGACAGAGACAGAAGTAGAGAGAGACAAAGACAGGTACAGAGACAGGAGGCCTGAAAGGGGTCTTCCTACCATGCGAGTTTTGTGTGCTGGAGGCCGAATTATCAGTGGGAAGTCTTGATTTCTGTTTCCCCAAAATGGCTAGTTTGCAGAATCCATGAGGCTGTGACTTCAAGAAGGCCTCTTCCCTTTGCCTCTCCACATGAGTTTTGTGTGCTGGAGGCCGAATTATCAGTGGGAAGTCTTGATTTCTGTTTCCCCAAAATAGCTAGTTTGCAGAATCCACGAGGCTGTGTCCAAAGCTGCCTTTTAAGCTGGCTCCTCCCAGAACTCTACTCTCTCTCCTGATTGCTAAAGAAGTAGTTTCTCTTTCGGAAGTCTTCTTTCTTTCTTTTCTTTCTTTCTTTCTTTCTTTCTTTCTTTCTTTCTTTCTTTCTTTCTTTCTTTCTTTCTTTCTCTTCTTCTTCTTCTTCTTCTTCTTCTTCTTCTTCTTCTTCTTCTTCTTCTTCTTCTTCTTTCTTCTTCTTCCTTCTCCTCCTCCTCCTTCTCTTCTTTTCTTCATTGCTAGAGGATACATGCACTCATTAGAGAGGGAGAAAGAGAGTAAGAGCCGCACCCCTCAAAAAAGTGTGGTCATAAGACAATCCTTTAGCCTCCATTTCTTTTTCTTCTTCCCCTTCCTTCTCCCTCCCTCCTCCTCCTCCTTCTCTCCTTTTCCTTCTCCTTCTTGTTCTTCTCCTTCTCTTCATCCTCTTCCTCCTTCTTCTAAGTCACCAGAGGGTTCATCAGCTCACCAGAAAGAGAGAAAATGAGAAAGGGCATGGTCACACCAAAATCCCTTTTACATTTCTCCTTTCTTTCAGGATCTTGGACACAGCTGCACACACGCCTGGTGTATTTCTCAAGCCACTAAGTCTGGGACTCAAACCACACAGTCAGCAATGTAGGATCTAGCCACCTTAATCACTAGGGCATGGCTTGCCCTTATCCTCCATTTTGCCATCTCATCAGAATTTGGGGCACGCATGCATACACACCTGATGTGTTTTTCAAGCTGCTGGGGCCAGGATTTGAACTGTAGTTGGCCATTTGGAATCAACCTTAACCTTTGTGTTACAGGGCCAATGTGGCAGCTCTTTTAACTCTAGATAATTATTCATGTATTGATCCTAATGCCTGCTCCAATTTGCTTGATTTATTTTTTAAATAAAGAATTATTAATTTAATGGTATTAATTGTTATTATTACTTAGTTTGACCAGAGAGAGACAGACAGAGAAAAAGAGACAGGAAGAGTGAGAAAGCAAGCTGCCAGGTCTGGGACTCAAATTGTGGTCGGCCACCTAGGAGTCCAGTGCCTTAACTACTGTGCCACCTGCCAGCCTGGTAATCTACTTGATTTCCAAGAGCTGAGGGTCATTCCAGGTGGCAGGATGCTCCACCACTGATGCTGCCATGGTGGGAGAATGGAGAAAAAATGAGCACTTAATTTTCTTCCCCCGTCATGATTACGTCTACTCTCTTTCACGTTGCACATCTTGGCCTTGCTTGTGACAACAGCAAGCCTGCAATTAAAAGCAACTACTTTTATGAGGCATTGTTTTGTGAAAGCAAATACCCTCAATACATTGATTTAGGAGGTTTCAGGGGAGCCATGATGAGGCCGTTTGTGCAATGCCAGGCTAACTACTTTTGAAAGAGGACCATATGCTGCCTTTACAACATCTCTTTGGTGTTTAATTTGATGAAACAATGTGCCATAATCAGCCGTGAGGACAGCAACCCTGATTGACAGAGAATCGCTCACGTGGTACAACTCTGATTTCAATATCACCACACTAATCCCATTATTCGCTTGAGTTGGCTTGTTTTGGGCTACCTTAAAAAAGTTATTTCTTTAATAGTCAAACTGCCGTGAGGTCTGGAAGATTTAATGTATCATAAAACTCATTAAATAACCAGCCTGGCAACCCCCAGTGCTGAGCAGCGTGCTGGCATATGGAGGGACCCAGCCGGAGTCTCCAGCATTCATTTAAATGCCACCCAGCTGAAGCCTCAAGGGACAAGTTTGGAGTGTAGAGGGAAGTGTGTTCTTAACCAGCATTCATCAAATTTTAATGGGCATATGAATCATTGGAGTGCCTTATTAAAATGCAGATTCTGATTCAGCAGGTTTGGGGTGGGGCCTGAGATTCTGCATCACTAATAAGGTGATGTCGGTAAGGCTGGTCCAAGGCCCACACTCTGAATAGCAAGACACAGAGGATCTTAAGACTGTTCGATGAGAACAGCTAACATTTATTAATCACATGACTCTGTGTTGAAAATACTGTGTGGGGAGGCGTCAAAAAGTTCATGGAAAATGCATATTAAGAAAAAAACATGGGAAACCAGATGGTGATACAATGGTAAAACACAGTGTTCTGCAAGGCAATCCCACATGGAAAGATTCCCAGTTCAAGTCCAGAGATTTCCCTGAGTATGCTTGGCGAGCATGTGCCCCTGATCTGGGACTGGGTCACGGTGCCAAGACTCTGTTTCGAGTTCTGTCTCTCTCCCTCTCCCTCTGTCTTGCTCATGGAAGAAACTTAAATTTTAAAAAAGCAAAACTATGAAAGAATTTCAACATTTTTTGCATTAAAATTAACTAATTCTTTTCTTTTCCTTTGCTATAGGGCGTGTGTGCTCACCCGAGAGAGCCAAAGAGAGAAGAGAGGGGAAGTGAGAAAGCCCTGCCCCACAGAGTGGATGACCACGCCACAATTCTTTCTCCTCTATTTTTCCTTTCAGGGTTTTGGGCATGCATGCATATTCATCCAGTGTGTTTTTTAATCCACCCTGTCCAAGACTCAAACCATGCAGACAGCCATGTGGGATCCAACTGCCTTACTACCATGCCACTGGCTGGCCTGTACCTTTTGCTTTTTAATTCTAGAGAACACATGTGCACACACGAGAGAAAGATAGAGAAAGATGGAATGAGAAGCACCCTCAACAGGGTCTCATCACCCTGAAACCCCCTTTCCCCAGCCCTCCAGCTCCCCAGGAACCTGGGTGCATGTGACTGTACTGGCATGTCTTGGAGCAGACCTGGGGATCCCAATCTATGGTTGGCCCTAAGCCTTCCAGCTTTGCAGGGCACTTGCATTACAGCTGGGCCACGGCAGCTGAACCAAACTTGTACTTGAATTTTGTTTATCCACAAACTTTTTGATGCCCCTTTGTGTGTGTGCTTTATGTGTGTTTATTTATTTAATCTTTTCTTTCAATCTACCTTCCTGAGGGAAGCGTTACCACCTCCCTCCTATAAATGAAGGCTAAATAATTTAACCAAGATCACACAGCTTGTAAATTGCTGAACTAGAATGCAAACCCATGTTTTCTAACTGCACAACCTGTTTTTGTTGTTCTTATTTCTTTCAACATCTACATTATATTCCTTTTTCACATAAGACTTAATACCCTGGGCTCATTCTTAGCAAAAGAATGTGGATGTTACATAGATCCTCTTTGGGCTTGTATTGAGCAAAGTTTTAAAATTTATCTTGAGGTTTTTAACCTTCTCTTTCTGTATTCCTTTCTCTAAAAGATAATGTCTGCCAGCTGGAATGTTGACCATACTTGAATTTTAGAAGGAATCTGTTGAATCAAAGAAATATGCAGCCCAAACAATGATCTGTTAATAACCAAACCTGAGTCCCATGTGGTAGCTGTCTGTTTTAGTCCATTTTTCGGTTGCTAATAACTGGCTATAAACTATGGGTTCATGTGACTCACAATGTGGGAGGTATGAGGTCCAGGGTCTACATCTGGTAAGGGTCTTTGTTGGTGGGGACTCTGCAGAACCCTGAGGTGGTATAGAGAACCACACAGCAAGTGCATGCATGAAGGTCTGCATCTCTCTGTCGCCTTTCTTTCCTTCTGAGAGATCTTTGCTATAGGGCACATGCATCTGCCAGAGACACAGAGAGATAGAAAGTGAGAAGTTACCCCCACCCTCAGAGGGAGTGACTACACCACAATCCCTTCTCCTCCATTCTCCTCTCGGGATTTTGGGCATGCATGTACACTCATCTGGTGTGAGGTGTTTTTTGTTTTGTTTTGTTTTGTTTTTGAGAGGTTTTTCGCTATAGGGCACGTGTGCTCGCCAGCCAGACAGAGAGAGACATAGAGACAGAAAGCGAGAAATCACCCCCTAGGGGGGATGGTCACGCAATCCCTTCTCCTCCATTCTCCTCTCGGGATCTTGGGCAGGCACGCACACACGGCTGGCGTGTTTTAAGCCACCGGGTCCGGGACACAAACCGTGGTCGACTACGTGGGAGTCCAGCGACATAGCCATTACACTAACTGCTGGTTCCCTCATCTGGTGTGAGTTTTAAGCCTCCAGATCTGGGACTTGAACTGTGATCAACTACAGGGGAGTCCAGCTACATAACCATTATGCCATCTGCTGGTCCCTATGTTCCCTTTCTTATAAAGCCACTAGGATTTAATCTTAGAGGCCCCATCCTGATGACTTCATCTAATCTTAATCACCTCACAAAGGCTCTACCTCTTAATCCTGTTGAATTAAGTTTCCACCCTCTCAATACTATCACAACCAAAGTTCAGCACATGAATTCTGGAGGGCATGTTTAAATCGTAGCATCATCTTGGCCTGTTTGGTCCTTCATGTTGAATTGGTGCTTGGGGCGAAGCTCCTCTGGCAGCCTCCCCCAGAAGAGAAATGCCAATACTTTTAGAGGTTTCTGGAAGGATTTTAGAGCATATTTAAAAATGCTGTGTAAAGTAAAGCAAGCTCATTTCTTCTATAACGTGTTTTAATTGGCATTCCTATTGCCATTTTTAAAAATGTCATATTGTTTCAACTATTTGACTTGGAAAAATACAACATAATGCCAAGTGAGAAGTACGACAGAGTATATATTCCATACAATCTAAATTTTGTTTAAAAAATAATAAATTACATACATATACACTCACATTCTGGAAAAAAAAACATTGATAATAGTTAGCTTCTATGAGTAGGCATTTCAAAGCAGAGTGGTATTGATGGATAGACATAGTTTTTACTTTATTCAGTTTTCTAAGTTTTCTACAATGGACTTGTAATATCTTTGTAACAGGAAAAAATGTTATTTAAATATACTCAGGAAAAAGTTATTTTAAAAATTACCCCATAGGGTCTGGCAGGTGGCTTGGTGGTTAAGGTGCTGGACTTTCACATGGCTGACCATGGTTTAAATCCTGGACCTGGAGGTTTGCTTTCCTACTTTCCCTTTCTTTCTCTCTATCTCTCTCTGGTCAAATTAAACAAATAATAATGATAATAAATTAAATAAAGTAATTCTTTAAAAAAATACCACATTTACTTTTGAGTAAGACTAAGCCCAAAATGTTTACACTTAACTCATTTTTTTAAAAGAATTATTTTATTTAACTTTATTTATCCATTCTTTAATTTCAATTTGACCAGGGAGAGTAAGAGAGAGAGAGAGAGAGAGCCTCCAGGTTCAAGGACTTGAACCGTAGTTGGCCATGTGGGTATCCAGCGCCTTTAACCACCACGCCATCTACCGGCCCTACACTTACTCATCTTCATTGTCAAAAGAAAGAAGGCTACTGTTTTTTAATTGCTTTTGTGAGTTCTTTTTAACTGAGTCCTGATTACTCATTTCACCTGTGTTTGTTTTCTTCCTTTTTGAGCTGGTCGACAAACCCAAATATTTTTTCATTTGAGGGACACTTGACTTGTTTTTGGTACATAATTCTTCCATCAGCTGGAGCTGGTTCTTCATCTGCTTTGGCAGCTTTTACTTCTGCTTTAATTTTCATGACTCCTCAGCTGACAGGTCTCCCTTTATTAAGACCACCACTTGGGGCTGTTCATCTTCTTTGTCACTGTGATCATCATCTTCATCTGGGAGCTGAGGCTGGATTCTCTCCACCTCTGAAAATGACAAAGAGCTTCCTGGGTGCAAGAGGCTGCAGCTACCTGAAAAGGGCCAGCCTGGGACCCAGGGCCCACATGTACTAAGGCCCCTAGTGCCATTTAGTTCACCCTTGGGACATGGTTTAGGTACAGTTTCCTCAAATCAATAGATTCATTATGTGAAAAATGTATCTTTGATGCTAAATTATTAGAAGGTTTATAATAACAGAGGTTTTTATTTTTTGCATTTTTAAAGCTTATTTGACTCCACTAGTAACAAAACAACAATAACCACCACCTCAGCATTTAACTAGGAAAAAAGTAGGCACTGTAATTAATTTCTTTTTTTTTTTTTTTGGAGAGATTTTTACTATAGGGCACGTGTGCTCACCAGACAGACAGAGAGAGACATAGAGACAGAAAGCGAGAAATCACCCCCTAGGGGGGATGGTCACGCAATCCCTTCTCCTCCATTCTCCTCTCGGGATCTTGGGCAGGCACGCACACACGGCTGGCGTGTTTTAAGCCACCGGGTCCGGGACACAAACCGTGGTCGACTACGTGGGAGTCCAGCGACATAGCCATTACACTAACTGCTGGTTCCCTCATCTGGTGTGAGTTTTAAGCCTCCAGATCTGGGACTTGAACTGTGATCAACTACAGGGGAGTCCAGCTACATAACCATTATGCCATCTGCTGGTCCCTATGTTCCCTTTCTTATAAAGCCACTAGGATTTAATCTTAGAGGCCCCATCCTGATGACTTCATCTAATCTTAATCACCTCACAAAGGCTCTACCTCTTAATCCTGTTGAATTAAGTTTCCACCCTCTCAATACTATCACAACCAAAGTTCAGCACATGAATTCTGGAGGGCATGTTTAAATCGTAGCATCATCTTGGCCTGTTTGGTCCTTCATGTTGAATTGGTGCTTGGGGCGAAGCTCCTCTGGCAGCCTCCCCCAGAAGAGAAATGCCAATACTTTTAGAGGTTTCTGGAAGGATTTTAGAGCATATTTAAAAATGCTGTGTAAAGTAAAGCAAGCTCATTTCTTCTATAACGTGTTTTAATTGGCATTCCTATTGCCATTTTTAAAAATGTCATATTGTTTCAACTATTTGACTTGGAAAAATACAACATAATGCCAAGTGAGAAGTACGACAGAGTATATATTCCATACAATCTAAATTTTGTTTAAAAAATAATAAATTACATACATATACACTCACATTCTGGAAAAAAAAACATTGATAATAGTTAGCTTCTATGAGTAGGCATTTCAAAGCAGAGTGGTATTGATGGATAGACATAGTTTTTACTTTATTCAGTTTTCTAAGTTTTCTACAATGGACTTGTAATATCTTTGTAACAGGAAAAAATGTTATTTAAATATACTCAGGAAAAAGTTATTTTAAAAATTACCCCATAGGGTCTGGCAGGTGGCTTGGTGGTTAAGGTAAAATGACCGGGTCTGGCAGGTGGCTTGGTGGTTAAGGTGCTGGACTTTCACATGGCTGACCATGGTTTAAATCCTGGACCTGGAGGTTTGCTTTCCTACTTTCCCTTTCTTTCTCTCTATCTCTCTCTGGTCAAATTAAACAAATAATAATGATAATAAATTAAATAAAGTAATTCTTTAAAAAAATACCACATTTACTTTTGAGTAAGACTAAGCCCAAAATGTTTACACTTAACTCATTTTTTTAAAAGAATTATTTTATTTAACTTTATTTATCCATTCTTTAATTTCAATTTGACCAGGGAGAGTAAGAGAGAGAGAGAGAGAGAGCCTCCAGGTTCAAGGACTTGAACCGTAGTTGGCCATGTGGGTATCCAGCGCCTTTAACCACCACGCCATCTACCGGCCCTACACTTACTCATCTTCATTGTCAAAAGAAAGAAGGCTACTGTTTTTTAATTGCTTTTGTGAGTTCTTTTTAACTGAGTCCTTACACTTACTCATCTTCATTGTCAAAAGAAAGAAGGCTACTGTTTTTTAATTGCTTTTGTGAGTTCTTTTTAACTGAGTCCTGATTACTCATTTCACCTGTGTTTGTTTTCTTCCTTTTTGAGCTGGTCGACAAACCCAAATATTTTTTCATTTGAGGGACACTTGACTTGTTTTTGGTACATAATTCTTCCATCAGCTGGAGCTGGTTCTTCATCTGCTTTGGCAGCTTTTACTTCTGCTTTAATTTTCATGACTCCTCAGCTGACAGGTCTCCCTTTATTAAGACCACCACTTGGGGCTGTTCATCTTCTTTGTCACTGTGATCATCATCTTCATCTGGGAGCTGAGGCTGGATTCTCTCCACCTCTGAAAATGACAAAGAGCTTCCTGGGTGCAAGAGGCTGCAGCTACCTGAAAAGGGCCAGCCTGGGACCCAGGGCCCACATGTACTAAGACCCCTAGTGCCATTTATTTCACCCTTGGGACATAGTTTAGGTACAGTTTCCTCAAATCAATAGATTCATTATGTGAAAAATGTATCTTTGATGCTAAATTATTAGAAGGTTTATAATAACAGAGGTTTTTATTTTTTGCATTTTTAAAGCTTATTTGACTCCACTAGTAACAAAACAACAATAACCACCACCTCAGCATTTAACTAGGAAAAAAGTAGGCACTGTAATTAATTTCTTTTTTTTTTTTTTGGAGAGATTTTTACTATAGGGCACGTGTGCTCACCAGACAGACAGAGAGAGACATAGAGACAGAAAGCGAGAAATCACCCCCCAGGGGAGATGGTCACACCGCAATCCCTTCTCCTCCATTCTCCTCTCGGGATCTTGGGCATGCACGCACATGCGCCCGGTATGAGTTTTAAGCCACCGGGTCCGGGACTTGAACCATGGTCGACTACGTGGGAGTTCAGTGACATAGCCATTATGCTAACTGCTGGTTTTCATTCTCTAAAAATAGCTCTTTCAGCTCTATAAATATACCTAAAGGGCAAAAAGTGCATAAACAATGCCAATTCAGAAAACTCATTGCACTCACTAAATGTCTCATTTTATATGAATGAAATAAGAATTATGTATCGAAAAGACAAATCAGGTGGCAGCATACCCTATGTCCTTCAGAATGAAGAAGGTGAAGAGAAAGAACATCTTAGACTAGCGATCAGGCAGCCTGCGTGTTAATCGCATGCCAATTTGAACCTCAGTTTCTACAGCTGTAGGGTGAGGCAGGTAGACATCCAGACCTGACAGTGCATGAATTCAGTCTTCCTTGAAGATGCAGCACCAGAGTGAGGCTTTAGTTGGGTATCAGGTAAAGCCACAGCTATCACTCTCTGCTTTTCATTGGCCCTTTGAATGCCTCATAAAATACTGTTTTGTTTTTTGATAAAGAATTATTTTATTTGTTATTATTATTATTTCACATGAGTTTGCCAGAGAAAAGAGAGAGAGAGAGAGCGCGCGCAATCTGCCAGGTCCAGGACTTGAACCGTGGTCGACCATGTTGGGATTCCAATGCCTCAACCACCATGCCACTTGCTGGTCTTGGGCACTCATACTGGATCTTGGTGTGTTTCAGGATGTTTTAGGACCTGGGGTTCAAACATGATTATCATGTGGGATCCAGCTTCTCTGGAGCAGCACAAGAGATTATTGGTTGACTAGGAGACCAGGCCCTGTGCTACATATAAATTATTTATCATGACAATAGTATGAGATACTGTTCTCCCTGTACTATGGACGGGGCCCGGAAGCTCTTAGAGAGGTTGAAAGATTTGCCCAAGGTCAATGGGAAGCTGAAGCTTTACCAGCACAGGAGCCCATGCCTGTAGGTCAACAGCTCCTCTTTGCAGAGACCTACGCGCCAGGCCCATCCCTTCCTTCTAATTAATGATGAAGATTGGCTTCTTTAGCTTCGGCTAATCTGTAGAGGAGGCAAGCTTTGTATTTTAGCTTATAGTTTGCCATCAAACAATGCTTTCCATCAGCAGCTTTTGTTTCATGTAAGGAATTAAGACAATAGGCCTAGGCATTTATCTGTTCTTTGACTTTTGCCTGGAACTTGGGTCAGCTTTACTCTAACCTGTGTTCTTTGTAATCTAAATGAATTATAAGGAGGAGCCTGTCCCAAAAAGGTGACCGTATTTCTGAAACCCTTGCATTTTCCAATATTTTTGAGGTGAGTCAATTGCATTTTAAAATTCTTAGGGAAATGCCATTTCTCTAAATATATTTTATTAAATATGTATTTTTCTTTTTAAAAAAGTATTTACTTAATTCCATTTGTCATTATCATTTTTTAATTTGATGAGAGAGAGAGAGAGAGAGAAAGAGAAAGAAAGCATGCCGCCAGGTCCAGTACTCGAACCATGGTCAGCCATGTAGGAATCCAGTGCCTTTAACCACCATGCCATCTGCCGGCCCCAATATATCATTTTCTTAATCCAAAGTTCTCAGAAGTCAGGTCTTTTAAATGCCTGGAATGTTCAAAAGATGTAGGATAAAAATCTTACGGTTGATGGAAAGGAAATGGATGTTACAGGAAAATGTTTGCAAAGTTCTGGGAGGAGCTGGGGGGGAGATGGAAAATGAAGAGACTACTTGGCACTGTTCTGTGTGGACCCATAGTGTTGAGTTTGCTGTTGTTTGCAACTTTCTCTTCCATTCCTAGTCTCAGATTAAAATGACCGATTTGGGTACAAGGGTTCACAGGTGCAGTACATTCTATAGGGCTTGATGGACTTCATAAAACAACTATTCAATCATATCTGGGATGAAGGCTGTCCCGCTTATTCTCTTTAGTAGTCTAATGCTCTTGTTTATTCAGATTTCCAAAAGCCACTGTCATTGACTTTGCACATGTATGAGTTAAGATTATACTTATTGTTTGGAACTCTTAATGCCGCAAAATACCAGCACAAGACTGAGACACCAGTAAGGAAAAAGGTTCTACAGAATGTTTGAGTGAACTCATAAACATTTGCAGTTTCTAAAAGGTCTGCTTTTTAAAAATTATCTTTACAGTACGCGGGAAGATGTGACAATGAATTTACTGAAGTCTGAAAGAGTAACTGTTAGTACTAGAAGGAATTTGGCCGTCTTGGGACCGTATCTGATAAAGAAGAGAGTTCTTAAATCAGAGATGTTAGATCAAGCTGGAAGTTAAAAAAAATTCTTAGATTGTTGCTTTTTTTTTTT
The DNA here is from genome assembly GCF_000334495.1 of Tupaia belangeri chinensis. Taxonomy (NCBI): domain Eukaryota; kingdom Metazoa; phylum Chordata; class Mammalia; order Scandentia; family Tupaiidae; genus Tupaia; species Tupaia belangeri. Next base: position 552,123 of record NW_006159894.1, read on the forward strand.
TTTTTGGTTTGTTTTTCCTATAAAGTGATAGAAATATATATTACTCATGTCTACTATTCTGCTGCAGTTATAATATACCAAAAGAGTTCTTTAAACCTAATCCAGACTAAAAATGATCACCACACTGAGAAATCACATGGTAAAAATATTCACCTTGTTTCCTACAAAGCATTCTCCCTCCATGATTTTGCATTTGTTTAACTTACAAAACAATTCAAACTGACATAGAGAAGTAAAATGGGTTTTATCTAATTTATGCATAAATGCCTATAAAGAAGTTTCAGAAATCTGAACCTTAATTGACCCACACAGTTAAAAGGAGGGGGTGGGTATTGTAACCAGTTTTAAGCAACAGGTATAGAAATGAAAGTTTTTGATCCCTTCCTCTGCCCCTGCTCTGGATCTTTGAAATCACGCATCTTAAATTAATTCCATTAGATTTTCAGCTGCTTTCTGAGAAGCAGGGTGCCCAAGCAGAACAAAATGTTTCCTGCCAAACAATGGTCCTGCTTAATTTGATGCCTTAAGCAAAAACCCAACAATATCCCATGAGACCATTACACCCTATTTTATCCTTCTCTTCTCTTTTCTTTTTTAATGTTTCGCTTGCGGGAACAGGGAGGGGAGGGGAAAAGGCTAAAACAAACTAATTTTTGGTCATTTTATTCCTTTCGCAAACAGTTTGAAGACTAACCAATTTGTACTTACAAATCTGGGGCATTAGCAGACAGGGACCCTAAATCCGCATGCATACAAGCAGTAACTGTGTGTACGCCAAGCTGTTTGTAAGCCTGATTTGACAGGAGAGAGCTATTCATTCTTTTGTCAACTGTCAGTCTAAAAACGGTAACCTGCCTGAGTCCCGGGGTATGGGAGCGATAAATCTTCCGTCCTACAACTGTATAATGAACAGACTGTTTCATTAGTGGGACAATTCACTCGACAAATCCAGCCCAAACAACTTATTTCACAATTTGTGAGCAGAATTAAATTTCGGGGGAGTCGAGAGAAGGGGGTGGGGGGGAGGAGGGGGAGTAGGTGAGCGATGCACAATGTACTGAGGGATCAATGTGTTGGATAAGTGTTCCAGGCAATTTTGCCGGCAGTTGTGGGCTGAGGCTTGCGAGGCCACCGCATGCAGATCAGCGGATTAGGGGGGCCGCAGCATTAGGTCAAGTGTCTCGAGGGGAGCTGATAAACACCCCAAACCTGACAACAGATTTTCCTTTCTTCCTGCACCACTTGTTAAGTGTCAGAGCAAATCTTTTGAATGGCAGTGGAGTTTACTTAGAGGCCCTTTCTTCAAGAAGACACTCTATCCATTTTCTGAAGCCCATTCCAGGCTGGCTCAGGAATAAATTTGCCCGCATCTCGCACACTCACACAAAAAACGCCTTTTTCCTCCACATCTTGACTATGAGCCTTTGTCTCAAGGTGTGTGAACCAGAACAAAAATCCACATCAAGAGCCCCTAAGGTTTCAGAGCCTCTGGATTTAGCTTTAATACAAATTAAACACTTTGAAGATTATACAATCAAATACTTTTTTCCCCCTTGCTCACAGAAAACTCTCATTTTAAACATTACCAATGTATGGATTCACTAAATGGGAAAATTTTAAGCAGCAATGGTCAGAGAACAACTTGATCTTAATACCATCCTGCATATACAGTGCTATGAATTCAAACCAAGTAAACAGCTGGCATGCTATATTTCTTAGGGTTTAAAAATCCCAACCAGGAGAAGCCGTGCTTATTGAATTAAGTTGTATCTCTGCGTTAACTCAAAGTGCCTGATGGAAAATCTCCATTGTGACAGCAAACATTTTCTAACTAGGTTTGAGCAGAGATGATTGTTTTTACTTCAAGAAGTTCTAAAATGTTTAAATAACCTCAAATGTTTGAGGATTCTTCGTTGCAGCTTGGTTGTGCATTATGAGCTTACTCTATTTCTTTTGGCAGTTTCGTTTTTAATTTGGTAGTTTGCAAATCTAATGTGAAGTTTCCAAATGTCTGCTATTAAAATGATCAAGTAGGGAAGTCCTCTGAAAATTAGGATACCACTTTCCTAGATATTTAATCAGAACTCTTTTGGGTGAAGATTTTTTGTGTGTTTAAGAATGATTTGGCTACATTTTAAAATATCTTTTAAAAATTCAGGTAATGAAAATATGTTAGCGAAGTGTTGTACAATACTTCAGCATTAGATCAACACTGAAAGTTCTTTAAAAAGTGAATGCATTTTTTTGTTGTTGCTAGCTCCACCTACTCCATAAAGAATATTTAATCAGGTAAGCTATAATTAGACCAAAACTGCTTCTCATCTCTCAGCTCTATGAAACTTTTTTAGCTTTAGAGCTATTATACTTTCTAGTAGATAGTTATTTATAGCTTTGGTTTACAAAGACTCTAAATCTAAAAATACCACCAACCCTGGAATGTCACAGGTTTGAACTGTGTGGATCTAATTACATGCAATTTTTTTTTTGATAAATAAGTTTAAAAATAGTACAGTATTATAAATGTGTTTTCTTAATAACATTTTCTTTTCTCTAGCTTACTTTAAATATATAATACCGATCACATCAGAATATGTATTAACCAACTATGTATGTTTTTGGTAAGGCTTCTGGTGAAAAGTAAGCTACCAGTAATTAATTTTGAGGGGGAGTCAAAAGTTACACTTGGATTTTTGATCATGTAGGGAAGTTGGCACCCCAACCCCTGTGCTGTTTAAGGGTCATATGGAATGATTATTACAGGACTATTGCTGTATTATTGCTGGATTCTGGTAAGAGATACATCTTTTCACTCCTTTTTATTCACCCTCTTTTAGGAAAGAAAACTTTATTTTCTCTCATAGCGTTGAACGTGGCTACCAACCAAGATACTTTGCAACCTGCCTGTGGACTTGATTTAGTGTGTTTTGGAGTGATTTCTCCTCCATCTCCGAAGGGCGTGGCATTTTTTGAGAAAGTTGGCTTGGAATTTGCTTCCTTTGAACAGGCCCCAAGCTAACCAGCCCCCCTTCTCCTGCCCCCATTGGCCAGGCTATTCCAATGGGCCACCGAGTTTTATAATGGCAGGAATTCTATGAATAATAATGGGGATCTGCAATCCCAAGCAGCCTTGATGGGAACTCAGTCTAATCACCCAGAAATTCTGCTTCGTCACAGTCCTTTCTCTTGCCATAAAACTGCTTTGGCTCCCTCTTTGCTTCCACATTATTTAAGCCTTTCTGCCCACCCTCAAGCCCATGGCTGGGGCCTCCAGTGATTATTATCCTGAGGTTTCCCAGGACTTCTCAAGAGGCTTCATCAGCTCTGTCCTGAAGGCCTCCTTCCAGCTCTGAATGATGAGGTCTGCACTTCATCTTGCAGACTGTCCAAACAAGCATGACAATAAGGAACAAAGTGAAAGTCAGTCTTCATTTCTCACCTGGAGATACTGACTGCCCACAGCCTGGAGACCACCCTTCCAAATGTCTCCCTATGCACTTATACATCTTGTCAGATTTAGAAATGATACCAGGCCATACGTATCATTTTATAACCCGCTGGTATCTGCCCAAGAATATGTCAAGAAACATTCAATGTATCATTGACTCTATATCTGCATATTCTTTTTTTTTTTTTAATTGTCAGAGGGCACATGCACTCAGCAGAGAGAGGTGGGATTTGAGGGGAGCACTCCTCAGGAGATACACCATGCTGCAATTCCTTCTCTTTCATTTCTCTGTCCTGTCGGGATTTGGGGAACGCATGTGTGGGTGCGCATGCATGCACACGTGCACCTGCACACACACACACACACACGCCCAGTAGGTTTTCTAAGAAACTAGGACCAAGATCCAAACTATGGATCAGCCATGCAGAATCCTGTTTTCTTAACCACTAGGCTGTGGTAGGAGTCCTCCACATGGTTTTCTATAAAGGCAGCATTAGAGTCTACCATATAGATACTCTCAAATTATCTAATTAATTTTTTTTGTGGGACATCTAGAGTGTGTCAACATTTTCCATATTAGACAGAATGCTGAAATGAGCTACTTTGTACTCAGGCCTTTGTGTACTTCTCTGCTTAACTCTTCACAATAAAGACTTAAAAGAGGAATCACTTGGTCAAAGGATATGTACGTTTTTATATATGTAGTCAAGCTGTCCTCTGGGCATTTACTATGTAAGCTGAATCCTACCAACTGCCTTTTGGAGTATGGATACGCAGCAGAGCAGGAAAGCAATATGGATTTGTCTTAATCCAGCCTCTTGCAACCTGCAGCTCTAGTGTCTTGGAACTGGATTTCTATTTTCTCTTTAGACTCTCATCAGAGCAAATTACAATGTAGTTCTTGTACCCTCTCACTCTTTCTTTTTCCTTGCCTTAACAGTATATCACATTATTATGGGGCCAGCAGCTGGCATAGTGGTTAAGGTGCTAGACTCCCACATGGTCGACTGCGGTTTGAGTTCCAGACCTGATGGCTTGATTTTTCACTTTCCCTCTTTCTCTTTCTGTCTTTGCTTGGTGAGTGCATTTGCCCTGTAGCAATATAATAATAATGATAAATAAAAAAGTAAATAAATGATTCTTTAAAAAAAGAGTATATGACATTTTAGGGACCAATTTTATAATGCTTACAAAAGTCTCTTGAATTAGTTGAATAATTGGTGCTATAAAATAAAAAGTTTAATTCTTATAATTTATATGTTCTGCGACTTAATTGGCCCATGGATCATCCCTCCATTCCTCTCTCTGCCTTTGTCACCTTTCTTTTGTCCTTTTATGTGGAAGAACTGAATCCTGGCACATACCTCTCTCCTCTAGTCTTAGTCGACATCACTCTATACTACTTTTAGTTAACGCTTATTGAAATGATAAAACATGGTCAAATTCCATAAAGATGAAAAGACAAAGAGAAAACATTACAAAGGATGTCTCCAAGTTATGACATCATCATCACCGTTGTCACAAGGTTACACGAAGGTGGGCCCCATTGTGACTTACCTGCTCCCTTGTGGCTGGAATATGGTGTTTCTACAGAGGCCAAAGAAATGCAGGGATTTATGAACTTTTAGAACAGTGGTTTCTCATAGTACACAATCTTTTTCTTTGTAAGATAGGTTTTTTTTTTTAACTTTAAAAAATAAATATTTCTGCTGGTGCAGTAAATACGTTACTTAAAAAACAAAACAAAACAGCAAAAAGGAACTTCTGCCTATACCTCCTAACATCATTACTGAGTAGGCGAGGAGCCATAACAGAATGAAGCAACCACAACAGGCTTTGTGTCCTACTGAAACACATTTCCGAATGTCAAAGGTAATTTTTCTTGATAGTATAGGAAGCCAAGGCACAGAGTCAAGTGGGGGCTGTGTGGTCTTTGGCAAAGTCTAGAATCTCTTTTCTGTCTCTTCTCCAGTGCTCAGGGATCCATGCCATCCAACTCCAACCCTTGCTTTCCTCTGGAGCCTTACTTCTTTGATGAGCATGCAAGGATTCTTACATTTGTGTATTTTGACATTCTTCATTTTCAGCAGCTGCAGGCTAAACACTTCCAGGCAGTGAGTGGTTTCATTCTGCAAGCTGCCAGGATGCTTGCCAAAAATTTAATGTCTTCTTATCCTGTATGTAAGGTCTTTTTCAAAAACGCTTTTAGTTGTCTTTTGTCTTCTAACACTTTTACCCTGTTTCAGGAGACATGGCTGGTGAATCTGGATATTGCATTGGAACACTGTATTTGCTTTCTTTCTTTTCTCCTTTCATTTCTAATTGCTATAGGGGTGAGCTCACCAAAGAGAGATGGGGAGATAGAGCATAACTGTACATACCCTCCAAGGGAGTATGACCATGCTGCAATCCTTCTCCATTTCTCCACCTCATCAGGAGTTTGGGTGCACACACATATGCTCCCATTGTGTTTTTCAAGCTGCTAACACCAAGATTTGAACCATAGTGAGCCACATGGGATCTGGCTTCCTTAAACAATAGTCTACAGAGCTGGCCTGAAACTTTTTATTGGGAGAGACAGAAAGATAGAAAGAGGGAAATCACACACACCCCCAGGGGGGGGGGTGGCCATGCCACAATCCCTTCTCCTCTTCTCCTCTTGGGATTTTGGGCACACATGCACACGTGCCTGGTATGAATTTTAAGCCACTGGGTCTGGGACTTGAACCACGGTTGACTACATGGAAGTCCAGTGACATAACCATTACACCATCTGCTGGTCCTGAAATATTTTATTTTCATGGGACTTAATTTCTCTCTCTCTCTAGTTTTAAAAATTGAACTATACCAGTTCCATTTCTCTTCATAATCAATAGTCAATTCATATTTGTATTGCTTACATTCATCAATTATGGCAATAGAGTATTTGTTCAACAGCTTTTAATTAAGTGGTTCCTGAGAATTGTTAAAGTAGCAACCTCCGAATGGAAAACAGGCTCAGGAATTTAAGCTATACTGGATGCCTAGAACCTGAGCTCGATGAGGATGGAGACCTTACCTGTTTTATTCATTGCAGTCTCCTTGGCGGTGTCAAATGTTTACTGGGTACTCAGTAAATATTTGTGGAATGAATTAATGAAGAGATACTGTAAGAATGATGTGTTTTGAATAAATCAATGCAGAAGAGATATAAATCCCTCTTCTCATTTCCGATTGCTTATTTTTTTTTCAGAGTCCATTATTTATTTCCTCCATGAGTGAGAGAACAGCGACAAAGTGAGAGAGAGAGAAACAGTACCCAGCAAGGCCTCAGTGCTGGGACCTGCCAGTTAGCCCCAGATCACGGGCACGTGCTTGCCCAGTGTACTTAGGGAGGTCTCTGGACATAAACTATGAACCTTCTCATGTGGGTCAGCTGGAAGAGCATCATGTTGTACCTCTGTGCCACTGTTCTTCCCCCTACCCCATTGCTTTTTAAGTGAATGAAAGCTCTATGACTTTGCCACGTGTCTAAAATGATCTAAATCAGCTTCTTATCCATAAAATAGACATTCGATAACCTGTTTTTCTTTTAAAGAATTATTTATTTATTTGATTCCATTCGTTGTTATTTTTTTTTTTTAATTTGACCAGAGAGAGACAGAGAAAGAAAAAGAAAGTAAGAAAGCAAGACACCAGGTCCGAGACTTGAACCATAGTCAGCCATGTGGGAATCCAGCACCCTTATCCATCATGCTACCTTCTGGTCCCGACACTTGATAACCTTTAAGGTTCCTGCTACCTAAGCTTTTGTCATGATACATGATACAAGTGTAAGGAATGCTCTAGCCTAAGCACCTGCTACCAGGCAGGATTGCTATGGAAAAGGCAAATTCAAATGGAAACTTCTCAGAGGTATTTGAAGAATAGAGATCTGTAGAGTAAATGTATGATCTCAAGACAACACTATTGAATGACAATACTTACTTAGAGACATGACTTCCATCCTTCCTCTAACCCTTTTTCCTTTCTTCCTTTCTTCACTTTCTCCAATCTCATAGCCACAAGTGATAAACTGATGGATCTTATGAATACGATAAATTTTAAACAAAGAAAAAATGAGACTTTTTCTAATTTTTCTATGTTTTAAATAAAATATTTTCTTTGTGCTTTATAATATAGAAAAACTTAAATATGTGGTTGAGTGGGAAATTTCTTGGTCAATACCTTCTTAGTTACAATGACTAATGTAATGCTCTACAAAATAAATTTTAAGACAATTTACTGAGTATAATCACATTTCCTAACTAGCTGGACATATTCTGGAAGTAATTTATTTTGTCTATGTTTAAAAGACTTAGAATATTAGAAATTCTATCGCTTTCCCAGATTATTCTATATTTTAGTGATTCTTACCTTAGATAGTTTTCTGGTTGCTTGAATATTTCTAAGTAAATATATTTTCTCACTCGGTTTTTCTTAATTCACTTAAAGAAAAATGTGAACTATACATCTCTGGACCCCATGATATAATTTCTTTATAGCCACTTAATCCTTTAAGTGCAAAAATAACTATTAGGTTGATTTTCTAAATTTATGTGCTTAGTTCCAGTATATTAGCTTGGTTAGTATTTAGTGCACTGAATGTAGAGGAGATTGTAAAGATAATCTACATAATATAAACGGATGTATCCTTGAAAAGGGAAGGAGAGGGGCCGGTAGGTGGCATGGTGGTTAAGGGTGCTAGACTCCCACATGGTTGACTGCAGTTCGAGTCTCAGACCTGGTGACTTGCTTTCTCATTTTCCCTCTCTTTCTCTCTCTCTCACTTTATTCCTCTCTGATCAAATTATAAATAAATAAAGAAAGAAAATAAAGTTAAATAAAATACATTTTTTTGGAGATGTTTTTGCTATAGGGTGTGTGTGCTCCCCAGAAAGACAGAGTCAGAGACAGAAAACAAGAAATCGTTCCCCAGGGGGGATGGCCACGCTGTAATACCTTCTCCTCCATTCTCCTCTTTGGATCTTGGGCACACACGCACATGCCCAGTGTGAGTTTAAGTCACCCGGTTGGAGATTCGAACCGCAGTCGACTAAATGGGAGTCCAGCGACATAGCCATTATGTTAACTGCTGGTCCCAATAAAATATTTAAAAAAAAAATAAAAGAAAAGAAAGGAAGGAGAACGCGGGGAGGAAAGGCCCTCTGGCTTTCCGATAAATAGTGGTAAAAATATCTTACTGACCCAGCACGTGTATTTTACCTTAAAAGCTTAGGGACTATTTATTTATGTATTTAAAGAGGTTTGTTCCTTAGGGCATGTACACTCAAGAGACAGTGAGAGGGCAAGTGAGAATTACCCCCTGGGGGGATGGCCCTGTTGTAATCCCTTCTCTTCCATTTTCCTTTTGGGATCTCAGGTACACATGCACATGTGCCCAGTGTGAGGTTTTGTTTTGTTTTTTTGTTTTTGTTTTTGTTTTTTTTTTTGAGAGTTTTTTTTGCTATAGGGCGCGTGCACTCGCCAGACAGATAGAGAGAGACAGAAAGCAAGAAATCACTCCCCAGGGGGGATGGCCACGCCGCAATTCCTCTCCTCCATTCTCCTCTCAGGATCTTGGGCACACACGCACACGCGCCTGGCGTGAGTTTAAGCCACCGGGTCTGGGACGCGAACTGTGGTCGACTACGTGGGAGTCCAGCGACATAGTCATTATGCTAACTACTGGTCCCAATCCAGTGTGAGTTTTAAGCTACTGGGTCTGGGACTCAAACCCCAGTTGATCATGTGGGCATTGAGTGGTGTAATTGCTATACCACCTGCTGGCTCTGGGACAATTTATTTTTTTATCCCTAAATAATTATTTTATTTAACTTTATGTATTTATTTTTAATTTGACTGAGAGGGACAGAGTGTGAGCAAGAGCGAGAGTGAGCCAGAGAGAGAGAAAATAAGAAAGCAAGCCACCAGGTCCGGGACTTGAACCACGGTCTGCCACGTGGGAGTCCAGCACCCTTAACCACCATGCCACTTGCTGGCCCCGGAGCAATTTATTTTTAAATAATGGTTTTGTTTAGTTACTTACTTTTGTCTCATGGAGATTATAAAAATGAATAAAGAAGTATGAAGAAAGGTAGGGAAAAGGAGAGAAAGGAAAAAAAGCAAGCCAGGAAACAAGCTAGCTATGTCTAGGCAGTGCCCTTTGGTTCTCTGAAAATGATACTGTAATGAAAGCCTTTCTAGTGCCTGGTGGCCCCTGGGGTCTCGTGGTCCCTTCCTCCTTTCGACTTTCTCCCAACTTCTCTTCCTTGCAACTTTTTCTCTTTCTCAACTTTCTTCCCCTTCCTTTCCCTATGTCCCTGCCATTACCTGTAACGTGCCTGTCACTCAGATTGCAGTATGACGACCCACATGGTAGTGCCTACATAGAGCACATCCTCTCCTTGGGGAGGACAGGTTAATGAAACCCTAAATTCTGGTAAATACTATAACAAGGATGGGGGAGACCAATGAAGATAGGTGGTCAGCAAAGTCCTCTTTGAAGAAATCAAACACTTATGGCCCAGCTGCAGTGGCCCAGCTGTAGCTCAACACTCTGCAGTGCTAGAAGCCAGGTGGGAAATTAAGGTTTGGTTCTTGTACATGCCAGGTAAGGATGCCCATGGTCTTGACTGACTGGGAAGGCTGGAGTAAGAATCTCAGTGTGAGATCCTGATGAGGGGGTGTGTGTCTCTCTCTGTCCCACTCTCACGAGACTTGACACGGAGGAGCAAGATGTGTGTGTTATGTGCATGCGCATGTGCCCATGCTTCTCCACCTATGTGCTTGTGTCTGTTTGAGGGGGTGGAGGAGGTGTTGAATTTAGGCAGAATGATGGGTAGCAGGCGAAAAGTCCTGAGGTGGAAAAGGCTGAATGAAGAGCTGAAAGAAATGCAGAGTGTTCAGAATGTCCGGTAAGAGGGGCGCCGGGTTTAAGGCGACAGTGGCGTGTAGGGTGACATTGGCAGAGCCTGTGGGCTCTATTGGTTACTTGGCTGTTATCTAGAACATCCTCTGAAACCCACTAACAGGAATTGAGTAGGAGGTTAACATGACTTGAGCCTTTAGGAGATTTTATTAGTTTAAAAACAACAAAACAAAAACTTTTCTGGGCCTGGCAAGTGGTGTGATGGTTAAAGGCATTAGATTCCCACATGGCCAACCATGGTTTGAGTCCAAGACCTGGTGACTTGCTTTCTTGCTTTCCTTTTCTCTTTCTCTGTCTCTCCCTGGTCAAATTTAGAAATAATCATAACAAATGGAATTAAATAAATAAATAATTCTTAAAAAAAAAAATAAAAACACCAAAACTTTTCTGATCACCCTATAGAGAATGGATTGCAGTTACCTGAACTGAGGAATGTCACAGTGCACCTAACCTAGGCATAGCTGTGGAGCACAATGGTAGGAGCCCACTGTTCAGTTTCGAATTTCAACCCTGCGAGCTGTCAGGTATGTGGCCTTGTGCAAAATTAAACTTGCGGTGCCTCTGTTTCTTTACTTGTCAAATAATGATGATGGTGTGACTCCAAGGGCTGCTGTGAGAATTAACCCTCTGTCTGGTCTATAACCAGTGTTGAGTAAGCACTGATCATTGTTATTATTACTATTTCCGAATCTTGTTCTTGTGAGACTTATTTTGTAAAAAGGTAAAATTAAATAAAACTTTGTAAATGGAATGACATTTCAAATGTTTTCTAGGAAAAGTAGCCCTTGGAAAATCCTTCAATAATGTAAGCAAGTGAACAAACAAACAAAAACACTCTATTATCCTTCTACTTGGAAGATACCTTTTCATATGTGGAGCTGCTTAGCACAGGGGACAGTTGTTCTACTGCCTGAAGAGTTCTCTAAGGACAGAGAACCACCCAGTCTTCCTGCTTGAATTAAATCCAGCAACTTTCAGGATATCTTCTTCTTGCAGAATAGTGGTCTAAGGGTTAAAGTAGTTTTGGTGGCAAGAAACAGAAAATTCTGCCTCTGTTTCTTTTATCTCTGCCCTCCTGGTGCTGGCTTAATCCTGGTGCTGATTTCTTTCCTTTGTCCATTGTTTCTTCCTTCCTTCTTTCCTCAAGTTTATCTCTCTTTTTTTTTTTTTTTTTGGAGAGGTTTTTGCTATAGGCATGTGTGCTCCCAGAAAGACAGAGAGAGACAGAAAGCAAGAAATCACCACCACCACCCCCCTCCACACACACACACACACACACACACACACACACACACAGGGGGATAGTCACGACGCAAACCATTCTCCATCTTGGGATCTTGGGCATGCACGCACACACGCCCAGTGTGAGTTTAAGCCACCAGGTTGGGGCCTCGAACCACGGTTGACTACATGGGGGTCCAGCGACATAGCCGTTACGCCAACTGGTGATCCCTCTTTCCTTAAGTTTATCTATTCATTTCTTCAATGAGATACTCAGAGAAACAGAGACCTCCAACAAGATTTCCTGCCAGGATCCATTCCTTCTCTCAGCCAGCCCAGATCACAGGCATGTATGCATGTGTCAGGCATGCTCAGGGTGGTTCTAGGATGCAAACTCAGGACCTTTCCTACATAGGCCCAGTTGTATTATTGCTGTATTAGTGCCTGGGCCCAAGAGGGCCACTGTCATTCCATGTTTCTCATCTAGACAGACCACATCCCTTCTAAACAGATGAATATTTCTCCTTTTCACCTGTTTTTAAGAACAAGAAAAATCTTTCCCCGAAGTCCCTCTGCAAAGCTCCCTCATGTCTCCCTGGCCACAGAATTGACCCATGACTTTGGTGAAACCAGTTGTTGGTGAGCAAAATGAAGTCATGCTGATTGGTTTAGACTCCTCCTGGTCCACAGAATCTCACCCTCCTCTGAAGCACGTGGACTAGTGGAGAAGGAAAGACACCAGAAGAAAATCAGAGTGTCAGGAAGGAAGAGTAAGATCTTTAGGGTAAGGCAACCAACAGCATCTACTACAGCACTGTGGGGCATCCATCCACTGCTCTCATCATCTCACACTGTAAAGAGGATACAGAGACACTCATGAGGAAGTTGAACATCAATCAGTGTGTGATAATTACTGGAACAGAGTTTCTATCAAAGGATATGAGAGTATGAAGAAAAGTTAACTAGTTTTTTCCAAGGCTGATGATATTTGACTAGCTCCTTGAAAAATTATGTTAGCAATGGCTAACCATAGCTTTTTTTGTAGAAAAAAGTATTTTATAATGTCTTTAAAACCAAGGTAGATTTTCTCCAACTTACATTTTAATTTTTTTTTTTTTGGAGAGATTTTCACAATAGGGCGTGTGTGCTCGCCAGACAGACAGAGAGAGACATTAGAGACAGAAAGCGAGAAATCACCCCCAGGGGGGATGGTCACACCGCAATCCCTTCTCCTCCATTCTCCTCTCAGGAATCTTGGGCACGCACGCACATGCGCCCGGTGTGAGTTTTAAACCATTGGGTATGGGACACGAACCACGGTCGACTACGTGGGAGTCCAACGACATCGCCATTACGCTAACTGCTGGTTCCCTATATTTTAATTTTTTAAAAAATTTCAGTGATATTCACATAATACAGAATTTACCACTTAACCATTTTTAAATGTACAGTTCATTATAATTAAGTATATTTACATCATCATGTAAACCATCTCCAGAACTTTCTTATCATGCAAAACTGAAACTTTTTAATTTTTTCTCATTTATTTATTTATTTCACAATCAATCACTATATATCATTACAGCATACAAAATTAATTTTCCCATCTAGAATACTTTGTATATTGGCTCAATCAAAGTTATTACTATACATATTATCATCAACAGATAGTTTTCCATTTTGTGTTTCTTAAATGTTTTGCTTCTTTCTTTTTCCCCTTGATTCCTTCCCTCTCACCCTCTGCCATTTCCCGCCCTCCTCCTACACTGTCTCTTGTATCCACAGTTGCTCTCCATGTTTCTATATCATCCAATATTTCAGTTTCTGCCATAGAGTACAGACATTTGGTATATATTTTTTATTTTTTTTAAATTTATTTCATATGTTTAATCACTGTACATCAACATAGGTTATAAAATGCATTTTCTCAGCATGAACACACTGTACGAAATTCAGTTAAAGATATCATACATGTTATCATTAACAGACAGCCCTCCACTTCTGTATCCCCCATTGTCCTGCATCTCTGTTTTTCTCTTTGATTCCCTTCCTCTTACCCTCCCCCAGCTCCCAACCTCTTCCCACACTGTATCCAGTGTCTGCAACCATTTTCTATGCTTCTATATCCTCCAATCTTTCAGTTTCTATCATAGAGCGTGAACATTCAGTATATATTAAGTGGGGACATACCATGTGTTTCCTTCATAGACTGACTTGCTTCACTCAGAAGTAAATCTTTTGTATTTGTCCACTTTCTATCAAATGCCAGTGTCTTGATGATTTTTATGGCTGAGTAGTATTCCATAATGTACATGTGCCACAGTTTCTCAATCCATTCATCTGTTCAAAGACGTTTGGAGTAATTCCATGTCTTAGCAATTGTGAATAATGCTGCAATAAACATGAATGTGCAAGCACTTTTCTGACTGAGTATACTCCTGTCATTTGAGTAGATGCCCAGGAGTGGAATTGCTAGATCATATGGTGGTTCTATTTGTAGGTCTTTTGGGAACCTCTATATTGTTCTCTATAGTGGCCGCACTAATATTTACAGTCCCACAAACAGTGTAGGAGAGTTTTCTTTTCACTACAGCCTCATTAGCATTTATCTTTTTTTTGGGGGGGGGGTCTTAGCCATTCTGACTGGCGTAAGGTGGTATCTCATTGTGGTTTTGATTTGCATCTCCCTTACAATAAGGGATAATGAGCACTTTTTTCATATATATATATATATTTTTTTTTTTTGGTTGTTCATATGTCTTAGAGAGTTGTCTGTTCAACTAATTTCCCATCTTTTAATTGGATTGATCACTTATTTTTTTCAGGTAAGCTGTTCGAATTCCCTGTGTATTCTGGTTATCAGTCCTTTGAGGCATAGTTGCAAATATTTTGTCCCATTCTGAGGATTGTTGACTCACTCTGTTGTTTCTTTTGCTGTGCAGAAACTTGTTAATCTGATGTAATCCCACTTGTCTATTTTTGGGATTATTGCCTGTGTGTTTGGGGGTCTTATTTAAGAAGCCTTTGCCTGGGTCCAGCAGTTGGCATAATTGCTATGTCACTGGACTTCCATGTAGTTGACTGTGGTTCAAGTCTAGGACCTGGTGGCTTAAACTCACGCTGGGCACATGTGCATGTATGCCCAAGATCCCAAGAGGAGAATGTAGGTAAAGGGACTGCAGCGCGGCCATTCCCCCTTGGGGGTGATTTCTTGCTTTCTGTCTTTCCATCTCTCTCTGTCTTTCTGGCAAGCGCACTTGCCCTATAGCAAAAACCTCTAAATTATTTTTTCTTTTTAAAAAGAAGACTTTGCCTACTCTGACATCTCCAAGAGTTTCAACTTTTCTTTTTTTTTTTTTTTTAAACTTTGCTAGAGATAGAAAGTTAGAAAGCACCCTTACCATACAATAAGGTCAAACCACAATCCCTTCTCCTCTTCCTTTTAGTACGAATGCACCAATACCCAGTGTATTTTTCAAGCTGCTGAATCCAAGATTCAAAACGTGTAGTCAACCATGTAGAATCCAGATGCTGTAACTACCATGCCATAAGTGCCAAAACTGAAACTTTATGTCCATGAAACAACTCCTTGTGTTCCCCTTCCCCAGACTCCTGGTACCTACATTCTACTTTCTGTCTCTATGAATTTGATTGTTCCAGGTTTCTCATGTAAGTGAACTCATGCAGTATTTAACTTTCTGTGTCTGACTTTTGTCACTCAGTATCGTGTTCTCAAATTTTATCCATGATATAACATGTGTCAGAATCTCCTTTCTTTTTCCTGGTGAGAATCATAGCATATATATAAACCACATTTTGTTTACCCTCTCATCAATCAGTGGATGACAACTTGGGTTAATTTCCCTTCTCAGCTATTGTGAATAATGGTGATATGAACATATGTGTATACATCTCAAGAGCCTGCTTTCAGTCCTTTCAGATATTTGCTCAGAGGTGAAATCATCAAGCATGATGTTTTTAAGAATTAATTTAATTTAATTTATTTTAATTTGACCACAGAGGGAGAGAGAGAGAGAGAGAGATTGAGAGGGAGGAAAAGTGAGAAAGTAAGCCGCCAGGTCCGGGACTCAAACTATGGTTGGCCATGTGGAAGTCGAGTGCCCTTAATCACCATACTACCTGCTGGCCCCACCATCAAGCTTGATTTTAAAATCTCTTAATGGAAAAATATGTCCTTGTAAAAAAAAAAAATAGTTGAAGGTAGATGTATTATATGAGGGGACTTCAAAATGTTTGTGGAAAAAAGGAATCAACTCATAAGTTTACTTTGATGCAAAAATCTTGAAATCTGTGCATATTTTTGTTTTGTATTTTTTTTCTTTTTTTGTCATAGGATATGTACGCCCCCAGAGAAAGAGATACTGAAAGAGGGAAAGTAAGAAATCACCCCCTAGTGGGGATGACCACACCACAGTCCCTCCTCCCCCATTCTCCTCCCAGGACTTTGGGCACACACACACACATGCCCAGTGTAAATTTTCAAACAATCATTTCAGGACTCAAATTGTGGCCTGCCGTGTGAGAGTCCAGTGTGTTAACCACCATTGGTGGTCTCGTATAGTTGTTTTTTTTTTT
>NW_006159894.1:568383-600653 GCF_000334495.1 Tupaia belangeri chinensis
GGGGGGGGGTCTTAGCCATTCTGACTGGCGTAAGGTGGTATCTCATTGTGGTTTTGATTTGCATCTCCCTTACAATAAGGGATAATGAGCACTTTTTTCATATATATATATATATTTTTTTTTTTTTTGGTTGTTCATATGTCTTAGAGAGTTGTCTGTTCAACTAATTTCCCATCTTTTAATTGGATTGATCACTTATTTTTTTCAGGTAAGCTGTTCGAATTCCCTGTGTATTCTGGTTATCAGTCCTTTGAGGCATAGTTGCAAATATTTTGTCCCATTCTGAGGATTGTTGACTCACTCTATTGTTTCTTTTGCTGTGCAGAAACTTGTTAATCTGATGTAATCCCACTTGTCTATTTTTGGGATTATTGCCTGTGTGTTTGGGGGTCTTATTTAAGAAGCCTTTGCCTGGGTCCAGCAGTTGGCATAATTGCTATGTCACTGGACTTCCATGTAGTTGACTGTGGTTCAAGTCTAGGACCTGGTGGCTTAAACTCACGCTGGGCACATGTGCATGTATGCCCAAGATCCCAAGAGGAGAATGGAGGTAAAGGGACTGCAGCGCGGCCATTCCCCCTTGGGGGTGATTTCTTGCTTTCTGTCTTTCCATCTCTCTCTGTCTTTCTGGCAAGCGCACTTGCCCTATAGCAAAAACCTCTAAATTATTTTTTCTTTTTAAAAAGAAGACTTTGCCTACTCTGACATCTCCAAGAGTTTCAACTTTTCTTTTTTTTTTTTTTTTAAACTTTGCTAGAGATAGAAAGTTAGAAAGCACCCTTACCATACAATAAGGTCAAACCACAATCCCTTCTCCTCTTCCTTTTAGTACGAATGCACCAATACCCAGTGTATTTTTCAAGCTGCTGAATCCAAGATTCAAAACGTGTAGTCAACCATGTAGAATCCAGATGCTGTAACTACCATGCCATAAGTGCCAAAACTGAAACTTTATGTCCATGAAACAACTCCTTGTGTTCCCCTTCCCCAGACTCCTGGTACCTACATTCTACTTTCTGTCTCTATGAATTTGATTGTTCCAGGTTTCTCATGTAAGTGAACTCATGCAGTATTTAACTTTCTGTGTCTGACTTTTGTCACTCAGTATCGTGTTCTCAAGTTTTATCCATGATATAACATGTGTCAGAATCTCCTTTCTTTTTCCTGGTGAGAATCATAGCATATATATAAACCACATTTTGTTTACCCTCTCATCAATCAGTGGATGACAACTTGGGTTAATTTCCCTTCTCAGCTATTGTGAATAATGGTGATATGGGAGGAAAAGTGAGAAAGTAAGCCGCCAGGTCCGGGACTCAAACTATGGTTGGCCATGTGGAAGTCGAGTGCCCTTAATCACCATACTACCTGCTGGCCCCACCATCAAGCTTGATTTTAAAATCTCTTAATGGAAAAATATGTCCTTGTAAAAAAAAAAAATAGTTGAAGGTAGATGTATTATATGAGGGGACTTCAAAATGTTTGTGGAAAAAAGGAATCAACTCATAAGTTTACTTTGATGCAAAAATCTTGAAATCTGTGCATATTTTTGTTTTGTATTTTTTTTCTTTTTTTGTCATAGGATATGTACGCCCCCAGAGAAAGAGATACTGAAAGAGGGAAAGTAAGAAATCACCCCCTAGTGGGGATGACCA
Organism: Tupaia belangeri chinensis; assembly: GCF_000334495.1. Lineage (NCBI taxonomy): Eukaryota > Metazoa > Chordata > Mammalia > Scandentia > Tupaiidae > Tupaia > Tupaia belangeri. The sequence continues at coordinate 570,039 of NW_006159894.1, forward strand.
CACCACAGTCCCTCCTCCCCCATTCTCCTCCCAGGACTTTGGGCACACACACACACATGCCCAGTGTAAATTTTCAAACAATCATTTCAGGACTCAAATTGTGGCCTGCCGTGTGAGAGTCCAGTGTGTTAACCACCATTGGTGGTCTCGTATAGTTGTTTTTTTTTTTCAATAATATAATTTTTTATAAACTTTTTGAAGGCCCCTCATGTGTGGTAGAGCCTTGCTCCACCACCAGCGTGGTAACTAGCAGGGACATCACGGCCCCGGAGATGTTAGAGCTGTAGCGTCGCAGATGGGAGTCCTACTTACTGAATCAACATCCGTAAGTCTTAGGGGACCCCAGGTGACTCGCGTGCACATGAACATCTGAGAAGCTCTGCTCTGGAGCTCACATTGCTTTCCTTCCAGATAACCTTCAAGGGTACCTCGTTCTCTTACGTTTCACTTTCTTTCAAAAATTCTGTCTTCCCTCTATTTTCTGCTACATACAAGTTGTTTGTTTTCAGAGACTTGATTAAGAGTTGGTTATTTACCATTGCAGCTGCAGAGATAATTTTTTTTCCCTTTCCTTTCCCTATTTACTGTTTCATCTGCCTCTACAACAGGCAGGAATTAGATCAGCGGGAATTAGAAAAGAAGGCCCACATTGAGGTGACTGCTAATTAAGTCTCATCTTGAAGATTATTAGTTTAATACAGTAACAAAACAAACAAACAAAAAGAGCATATTTTAGTTTTGGTTGAAAAGGGTAGGACAGAGGGAAAACAGAAGTATGTGAAAAGAATTGCTAAGCGACTGATAAATAGGCTTAAGTTATTTAAACTGGCACCGAGCTCAACTTAAACAGTATGTTTTGCATCATCTAAATTTCTAAATACCTGGAGTATATTTGTAAACATGGCAATCTAACATGTTATTGAACGGCACATTCATATTCAAATGAGCATAAATGAGGATTTAACAGCTGATTGCACAGTGTGAATGATAGTGACTAATTGTCAAGTCCGAAAGTTGCGCAGATAATAGTACTAATGCGATCAGAGCACTGCGATATGACTTACAGTAGCAAATCCGTGAATTTTAAGCTTCTGCCCAAGTCCCTGTACATAAAAGAGTGATTCTGGATTAGGGCATCATGGGCAAAATGGGCAGTCAGAAGGGTAAGAAGGGAGAGAAGGAAGAATCAGGCTAGGTTTGCTGGGTGGTGTGAAGCTTTTCTTTCCCTCCTTGCAAGCCTTCACCTCTTTTATAACAGTCATCAATGGGGCTCCCTGGCCATTCAGTGCTGTCCCTCTTATAGGAAGCAATTGTTTGGAGGTGTGGCTCATTTCAGGCATTAATCTCCACTGAATGGCGGCTGTGTTACCCATTTTGTCTTTGCCTGAAGCCTGCAGGCAGCTGGTCAGTGGAAAGTAACAATGACCACGAGGAGAATGGGGCAAACGCTTTGCTGCAGAGGCTTCATACCCAACATTGACCTTGGTCATTTCCCTCCCAGGGTGGCTTGGCCCTGCACAGCAGGAGCCTGGCTTCCTGAACAACTGCCATTGTGGGCGAGGTGGCAGCTACCTGCGGGATTTGTCCCTTCCTAATAACATTTAGACCCAACAAGCAGTCACAATGAGGGGTGGAAACTGAGGCCAATGTAGACAAGGCTGCTAGAGGCCAAACACAGAAACAAACCCCTAATTTTCAGGGAGGAGCTTTGTCGGCAGTGATTAGTGGCTGTGTTCTCAGCAGGTCTGCATGGTGATCTGAAGCCTGGATGTTGGGCAGTCGTCAGGGAAGGCGGCTGTTCTTTCAGCCCAGGGCTTGCTGCCTGCACATCCTCCAACCTCTGGTCACTGGCCTGCACTGTCACTGAGGAGCACTAGGCACGTTTTGGCCTAAGGCCTTTGCAGAACAGCAGAGGAGGAGAAATGTAACATGTAATTTGAATTTCTGCCCACTGCTAATGCCTTCCAAGCTGCCAACCCTCCAGGAAAAATATACATATAGCCCTTAATCCCCTCCTACTCCCCTCTGCATCTCTCTCTCTACCTTTACCTCTATCAAGCTATCACATATAGATAGATAAATAGATAGATAGATCTATTTATTTATTTTGCCACTATGAGGATCGTGCTTTTGCTAGAGAGACAGAAGGATACAGATAAAGACAGAGAGGGGAACTGAGAAATCACCCTCCAGGAGGGATCCCTTCCACATTTTCCTCTTGGAATTTTGGGCTCACACACACATTCTCCTGCAACTTTCAAGTCTCCAGGACCAAGACTTGAACTATGGAGTCATCCATATGGGATCCTGCCGTCTTAACCTCCATGCTGCCTGCCGGCCCCCCTCATCTATCTATCTCTCTATATCTACATCTTTATCTATATCTACCTATCTATATTGTCTGTCTTTCTATTGTCTTTCTATCTCTATCATCTACTATTATGTCTGAGAAGTCATCAAAAAGCTCGAGGAAAATGTATATATATATATATTTCTCTTTTCTTTTTTGGAGAGGTTTTTGCTATAGGGCGCATGAGCCTTGCAAGCCTTCACCTCTTTTATAACAGTCATCAATGGGGCTCCCTGGCCATTCAGTGCTGTCCCTCTTATAGGAAGCAATTGTTTGGAGGTGTGGCTCATTTCAGGCATTAATCTCCACTGAATGGCGGCTGTGTTACCCATTTTGTCTTTGCCTGAAGCCTGCAGGCAGCTGGTCAGTGGAAAGTAACAATGACCACGAGGAGAATGGGGCAAACGCTTTGCTGCAGAGGCTTCATACCCAACATTGACCTTGGTCATTTCCCTCCCAGGGTGGCTTGGCCCTGCACAGCAGGAGCCTGGCTTCCTGAACAACTGCCATTGTGGGCGAGGTGGCAGCTACCTGCGGGATTTGTCCCTTCCTAATAACATTTAGACCCAACAAGCAGTCACAATGAGGGGTGGAAACTGAGGCCAATGTAGACAAGGCTGCTAGAGGCCAAACACAGAAACAAACCCCTAATTTTCAGGGAGGAGCTTTGTCGGCAGTGATTAGTGGCTGTGTTCTCAGCAGGTCTGCATGGTGATCTGAAGCCTGGATGTTGGGCAGTCGTCAGGGAAGGCGGCTGTTCTTTCAGCCCAGGGCTTGCTGCCTGCACATCCTCCAACCTCTGGTCACTGGCCTGCACTGTCACTGAGGAGCACTAGGCACGTTTTGGCCTAAGGCCTTTGCAGAACAGCAGAGGAGGAGAAATGTAACATGTAATTTGAATTTCTGCCCACTGCTAATGCCTTCCAAGCTGCCAACCCTCCAGGAAAAATATACATATAGCCCTTAATCCCCTCCTACTCCCCTCTGCATCTCTCTCTCTACCTTTACCTCTATCAAGCTATCACATATAGATAGATAAATAGATAGATAGATCTATTTATTTATTTTGCCACTATGAGGATCGTGCTTTTGCTAGAGAGACAGAAGGATACAGATAAAGACAGAGAGGGGAACTGAGAAATCACCCTCCAGGAGGGATCCCTTCCACATTTTCCTCTTGGAATTTTGGGCTCACACACACATTCTCCTGCAACTTTCAAGTCTCCAGGACCAAGACTTGAACTATGGAGTCATCCATATGGGATCCTGCCGTCTTAACCTCCATGCTGCCTGCCGGCCCCCCTCATCTATCTATCTCTCTATATCTACATCTTTATCTATATCTACCTATCTATATTGTCTGTCTTTCTATTGTCTTTCTATCTCTATCATCTACTATTATGTCTGAGAAGTCATTAAAAAGCTCAAGGAAAATGTATATATATATATATTTCTCTTTTCTTTTTTGGAGAGGTTTTTGCTATAGGGCGCATGAGCTCACCAGACAGATAGAGAGAGACAGAGAGACAGAAAGCGAGAAATCACCTCCCAGAGGGGATGGCCACGCCGCAATCCCTTCTCCTCTATTCTCCTCTTGGGATCAAAATGGTTAATAAATATATTTTTAAAATAGTTATTTTTAAAAGAATATATTTTTAAAATAATTATTTTTAAAACTTTATTTATTATCATTATTTTAATATTTCCAGAGAGAGAGAGGGAAAGCAAGCCTTCAGGTCTGGGACTCAAACCATGGTCAGCCATATGAGAGTCCAACACCCTTAACCACCATGCCACCTGCTGGTCCATAAACTCATATTTTAATCCCATTTTTTCACAAACTTTATAAAGTCTCATGTATCTCTCCATCATTTCTATATGTACCTTATCATAAATACCATATCTTTACTTATCTAGGTCCTCTATATCTATGTCTATAATGTATCTTTTTATCATATCTACCTAATCTATCATCTATCTAACACAGAAACACAGATTTGGTCATGTACCATGTGTTATCACTTCCCAGCTTAAAAACATTCATGACTCACCACTGACAACAACAAAAAGAGTCATTCCTTTTTCAGACCTCCTACTTGTCAAGACCCAGACATGGCTGCCTCTCCTCCTGGACCAAGGTTCCCCCTGAATAGTGCAATAACAAAGCTATCCAATTTAATTTTTTAAAAAAGGACAGCTATTGTTCAGATTAGAGTAATCCCCAATGGGTTGACAGGTGGCACGGAAGGTAAGGCACTAGATCCCAGATGGTGGACTCCACTGTTCCAGTCCTGGACCATGTGGCTTCAAAATTAAACTCAGTGCATGTGTGTGCACGCCCAAAATCCCAATAGGAGAATGGAAGAGAAGAGATTGCTGTGTGGGCATCCCCTCTGGAGAGTGATTTCTCATTTTCCCTCTCTCTGTCTTTCTCTGGCAAGTGCATGTGCCCTATAACAAAGAAAAAATAAGTTCCTGATATTAACCAAAATGTTGGGTTGTCAGAAAAGTCATGATGCATTTTTGCATAGAAAAACAGATCATGTAGAAGATAAAAGCTCTTACCTAGAAAAAAATCACCAAAAAGATAGAGAAAATAACCAAAAAAAATGAGAATAATATACGAGAAATACTAGATTCCATTAAATGTCCAAACATTCAAATAATTGGTATCCCAGAAGGTGAAGAAACTGATAAGGGCATGGAAAAATCTATTCCATGAAATCCTGAAAGAAAATTTCCCAAGTCTAGAGAAGCACTTGTATATCCAGACCCAAGAAATACAAAGGACCCCAAATAAAATCAACCCAAGAAGATCTTCCCCAAGACACAGCTTAGCCAAACTGGCCAAGACCACAGATAAAGACATGATACTAAAATTGGCAAGAGATAAACAACAAGTGACCTACAAAGGTCATCCCATCAGGCTAACACTGGACCTTTCAATGGAGACAGTGCAAGCAAGAAAAGAATGGGAAGACATATTGAAAGCGTTAAGGGGGGGACCAGCAGGTGGCATTGTGGCTAAGGTGCTGGACACTCCCACATGGCTAACACAGTTCGAGTCCTGGACCTGGTAGCTTGCTTTCTCCCTTTCTCACTCTCTCTGTCTCTCTCTGGTCAAATTAAAATAAATGAATGAATAAATAAAATTAAATAAATAATTCCTTTTTTTAAAAAAAACGTTAAGAGAGAAACAATTTCTTTTTTCTTTTTTTTTTTGAGAGATTTTGCTATAGGGTACATGCGCTTGCCAGAAAGATAGAGAGAGACAGAGAGACATAAAGCGAGGAATGGAATCACCCCCCAGGGGGGATGGCCACATCGCAATCCCTTCTCCTCCACTCTCCTCTCAGGATCTTGGGCACACACACACATGCCTGGCGTGAGTTTTAAGCCACTGGGTCTGGGACTCAAACCGCGGTCAACTACATGGGAATCCAGCAACATGGCCATTACACAAACTGCTGGTCCCAAGAGAGGAACAATTTCAAACAATATCATATCCAGCAAGTTTATCCTTCATATGGAAAAAAAAAAAATTAGAATCTTCTCAGACAAACAAAACCTGAAAGAATTTGCCAATGCCAGACCAGTTCTTCAAGCAACTCTGAAAAGAGTGCTGTTTCAGGAAAACTAAAGAATGAACAGCCAGGGAGAAGGGAATAAAATCAAAAGCTAATCAAGACAATGGCCAACTTAAAGGTAGAGTCAAGTCCGGAAATACCGATAATAACCTTGAATGTTAATGGATTAAATTCTCCAATCAAGAGACACAGACTGGCTGAATGGACAAGAAAAGAGAAAAACCTCTGTCTGTTCCCTACAAGAAACGCATCTTATGGATAAAGACGCACATGTACTAAAAGTGAAGGGTTGGAAAAAAATATTCCATGCAAATAGGGACCAAAAAACAGCTGGAGTCGCAATACTTTAAAATAAAAACTGTTCGAAAAGACAAGGAAGGGCACTAAATGTAGTAAAAGGGTTAATCTATCAAGAAGATATAATGCTTATAAATATCTATGCACCTATCCCAGGAGCACCTAAATATGTGAAGGAAAGACTGCTAGATCTAAAAGGAGAAAGACTGCAATACACTAATCGTTGGGGACCTCGACAGCCCACTATCTCCTCTGGACAGATCATCTAGACAAAAACTAAGTAAAGAGATAAAGGACCTAAATTAAACCATAAAACTAATGGACTTAACAAACATCTATAGAACTTTTCACCCGAAAACCATGAGATAAACATTTTTCTCACCCTGACATGGAACCTTTTCAAAGATTAACCACATGATAGGGCATAAGGCAAGCCTCCACAGATTCAAAGGCATAGAAACTATATACAGCATCTTCTCCAACCATGATGGAATTAAACTTGATTTTAATTTCAAGAGAAATCCTCAAAAACACACAAATACATGGAAACGAAATAACCTGCTCCTGAATGACTTCACAACTACTGAAGAAATAGAGACTGAAATAAAAAGATTCGTGGAAGCCAATGACAATGCATGAATCTCCGTAATCTATAGGACACTGCAAAAGCAGTCATAAGAGGGAAGTTTATAGCAATTAGTGCACATAAGAAGATGGAAAAAAGGCAAATCGATCACCTAACATCATGCCTCAGAGAACTGGAAAAGCAACTGCAAAAAGAATTTAAAAACAAACAAACAAACAAACAAACAAAAACAAAACAAAACAAAACCTCTAGGAGAAAGGAAGCAATAAAGATCCAAGCAGAAATAAATGAAATAGAAAATAAACGACCTATACAGAAAATAAATAAAAGTAAAAGCTGGTTCTTTGACAAGATAAACAAAATTGATACACCACTAGTGAGACTTATTAAGAAGAAAAAAGAAAGGAAATAGGTAAATCAAATTTGCAATGAAGCTGGCAATATAATGACAAACATAACAGAAATACAAAACATCATTAGAAGATACCGTGAACAACTATATGCAAACAAGACATTCTGGATGAGATGGACAGATTCCTGGGCACATAGAATCTACCAAGATTGAGCCAGGAAGACACAGAAAGTTTGAATAGGCCCGTAACAAGTCAAGAGATTGAATCAGTAATAAATAACCTCTCAACAAAGAAAAGCGCTGACTTTCTTTGGCTTCACCTCTGTATACACCTCTGAATTCCACAAAACTTTTAAAAAAGAGTTAACCCCCATTCTTCTCAAGTTATTTCTAAGATCCAAAAGGGTAAAACTCTCCCAAATTCATTCTATGAAGCTTCTATCACTCTTAATTCTTAAAACAGGTAAGAACAGGACAAAGAAAAAAACCCTATAGACCAATAGCTTTGATGAATATAGATGCAAAAATTTTCAACAAGATACTAGCCAATTGTATCCAACAACATAAAAAAATATTATACATCATGACCAGGTAGGCTTTATTCCAGGGATGCAAGGTTGGTTTAACATACATAAAACCAAAAATGTAAAACCATATTGACAGAAGGAAAGATAAAAACTATATGATCATATCAATTGATGCAGAAAAACATTTTCTTTTCCTTTTTCTTCCTTTCCCTTTCTTCCCTTCTTTCTCTCTTTCTTTCTTTTTCTTTTTCCTTCCTTCCTTCCTTCCTTCCTTCCTTCCTTCCTTCCTTCCTTCCTTCCTTCCTTCCTTCCTTCCTTTCTTTTTCTCTATCTCTCTCCTCTCTCCTTTCTTTCTTCTTTTCCTTTCTTTCTTCTTCTCTTTCTCTCTCTCATGCCAAAGGGTATATATGCACACCAGAGAGAGAGAAAGGACACTCTATGGGACAAGGTCATGTTACCTTCTTTTTTTTTCCCTCTAATTTTCTATCACATTAGGATTCTGGACATATAGGCACCTACATCCAGCATGTTGTCAACCTGGCCAGAATTCTAGCTGTGGACATACACGTGGAATCCAGCTCCCTGTGCATTGCACTTCATCAGGTGCTGCAGGTCTGGTCCCCTTGTAGCCATCTTAACAAATGCAAAAAATAAACTTGCTTTCCTTGAAATTCAGTATCCACCCAGGATTTTAAAAAATAGAAAAGCAAACCAAAAGAACAAAAAGGGGCCTGCAGGTGGCATGATATTTAAGGGCCTGTACTATCACATGACTGAATAGGCTGAATACAGTTTGAGTCCCAGACCTGGTGGCTTGAAAATCACACCTGGCAAGTATGTATGCATGCCTAAAATCCCAAGAGGAGACTGGAGAAGGGACTGTGGTATGGCTATACCTCCTTGGGACTGACTTCTCTCTTTCCTCTCTCTCTCTTCCTTTCTCTCTCTCTCTCCCTCCTCTCCCTGGTGTGTTCAGGTCCAAAGTTAACAAAAACTAACTAATTTTTTTAAGCCTTTATCAAGTTAGAAATACAAAGTGGGACCAGTAGATGGTATAATGGTTACATTGCTGGACTCCCATGTAGTCGACCACAGTTCCAGTCCCTGACTTGGTGGCTTAAAATTCATGCTGGGCCCATGTGTGTGCATGCCCAAAATCCAGAGAGGAGAAAGGAAGAGAAGGGGTTGTGGTATGGCCATCCCCGCTAGGGGATGACTTCTTGTTTTCTGTCTCTCTGGCGAGCACATTAGCCCTAAAACAAAAGCCTCTCTTAAAAAAAAAAAAAAGAAAGAAAAAGAAAAAAAAAAGGAGGAGACAGCAAGTGGCATGGTGGTTGAAGATGCTAGACTCTCACATAGTGAACCACGGCTCATGTCACAGATCTGGCAGCTTGTTTTCTCACTTTCCCTCTCTCTCTCTTGCTCTTCCTCTTGCTCTGTCCCTCTCTCTGGTCAAATTAAAATAAAATAAATAAAGTTAAATAAAATAATTCTTTTTTAAAAAAGAAATAACTTCACAGTTCATGGTGAAATATTGAATATTTTCCCCCTATAATGCAATCAAGAGTGTCCACTTTCATCACTTTTATTTAACAATCTGGTGGAAGGCCAAGCCAATGCAATAAGACAAGAACAAGAAATTGGTGGGCGCCGAGTGTGGCGGCGGCGGGCGGAGGGGCCCTGCGCCGGCCCACACGGGCCCACTGTGTGTAGTCAGCTATGTCGGAGTCCAGCACCTTAACCACCATGTCACCTGTCAGCCCCTGTTATTATTATTTTTTATTTAACCAGACAGAGACAGAGAGAGAGAGAGAAAGGGCAAGAAAATAAGCTGCCAGACCTGGGACTCAAACCATGGTCAGTCATATGAGACTCCAGCGCCCTTAACCACCATGCCACTTGCCAGCCCCTCTTTCTTTTTTTTTTTGAAAGAAAAATGTTTTTAAAGAATTGTTTTATTTGTTATTATTATTTTAAAATTTTGACCAGAGAGAGAATGAGAGGGAAAGTTAGAAAGCAAACCACCAGGTCTGGGACTTGAACTGTGGTTGGTCATGTGGGAGTCCAGTACCTTTAACCACTACACCACCTGCTGGCCCCTTTTCTTTGCTTTTTTTGAGGACTTTTTTTTTTATGCACGTTACAGTACTAGGGTCTTACAAGAACTCACAGTGTGTGAGTAAAAGTATTCTTTTTCTATCTCTTCCTAATAAGCTATTGTTATGTACAATTTTACCTATTTCTAATTGGACTAATGATTGATATATACAGATTTTTTCAGATTATGAACTCTTATTTCCCTCAGTTCTCTATGAGGAAATGACAAATTCTTCTTTCATTGGCTATGATAAAATTATCTTTGTTAACTTAAAAAAAAATAAAAATAAAAAAAAAATAAAAAAAGAAAACAGAAAAAAAAAAAAAAAAAAAAAGAACAAGAAATTAAAAATACAGATGTCAGGGCCAGCAGGTTGCATGGTGATTGAGGGCACTGGACTCCCACATGGCCCACCGTGGTTTGAGTCCCAGACCTAGAGGTTTGCTTTCTCACTTTTTCTTTCTCTCTTTCTCTCTCAGTCTTGCTCTGTCCCACTCTGGTCAAGTTAAAATAACTAACTAAATAAATAAATAAAGCCAAATAAAATAATTCTTAAAAAAAAGTCTACGTATCTAAAAGTGGGGCCAGATGGTGGCACAGTGGTAAAACATGATGCCCTGCAAGGCAGACCCATATGGAAAGGCTCCTGGTTCAAGCCCAGAGACCTCTATGTGTATGCTTGGCACATATGTGCCCATGATGGGAGTTGGCTGAGGCTAGAGGTGGATCCTGATGGTAGTGCCTATCTCTCTCTGTCTGTCTCTCTCATGGAAGAAATCCATTTTTTTTTTTTTTAGAAAATTGACAATATTAAGTGTTGGAAATCATATATTGTTGTTAGGATTATAAAATAGTGTATTAGTTGAACACATGCCTCCATTATAATTCAGAAAATCCACTTCTAGATATATATTCCCAAGAAAAATATCCAAAAAAGATGTTTTCAAGATGGTTCATGTGGCTTTATTCATAACAATCCCACACTGAAAACACCAAAAGGAGACTAAATGACCAAACAGTAGCATTTTTTACAATGGAATACTACTCACCAATCTAAAGTAAAAGACTATTGATAAAGGTGATATTACAGATAAATCCAAAATACATTATGTTGAACACAAGAAACTAGACATACAAGATTATGTAATACAAAGTTCAAGAAAAGGCAAAATTAATCTATGCTGATGGAAATTACAGTAGTATTGACTGGATAGAAAGGGGCACAAGGGAATTTGGGGGAATGATGAAAGGTTCTACATTCTTGTGTTGGGTGATAGCTACACAGGATTCACATTTATTAAAATTCAAAGAGCGCTAGATGTAACATGTGGGTATTTTACATGACAAAGAAGAACTGTCAGTGTAGAAGAAAGAAAGGGGGGGAAGAGAGGAAGAGAGAGCATTGTCTTCTAAGAGGATGGGCTCTTGCATTAATCAAATAATAGAAATGGAAAGAACTCTTTTACCCTCAGATTGTAAGAATGAGAAGCAAAATGCTGAGGCTTTATCTTGTGACCATTGGCTCTTAGATGGCTTAAACTTTCTTTTGAAAACGTGAATTAGGGAATTCTGACTTTCATTGGGGTGTAAGTTCAACTTGAATCTAAATTTAAGTCAATGCAAGAGTTCCTAGCCTTCAAAACTGTCTCCCCATGCTTGGGGTCTCTGCAACACCTCTGATAAACTTGTAGTTCTGCAGAGGAGACATTTACTACAATCTGCTTCCTTAACTTGAAATCCCAAATGGCTGAAGGATGACTGTGTCTGCATGTCTCTTGGATTCTCCATCACTGATGAATTTCTCTTCTGCTTCAGGTATACCATAAAAAGAATTTTAACAGGCCCTTCCCAGCAAGGAATAAAATTGCAAATGTAGAGGAACAGAAATATTTTTTCCTCATCCATCATTACGGTCACAGATGAGTCTTCTATAGCAAGACAGATCAAGAAAAGAAAAAAATACAAATTTATTAATATACGTTTTACATGATGTGTGAGCCTTCAGAAGGAAATGAACACAAAAAGAAATAGGTAAGTCTGTATATTATTTATACTGGGTTTGATAAAGAAGCTTAGAGTCATAGAGAAGCATGACTGAATTTAAAAAGTATTATTTGGAGCCAGCAGGTTGCATGGTGGTTAAGGCATTGGACTCTCACATGGCCAACTGAGGTTTGAGTCTCTGACCTGGCAGCTTGAAAAATCATGCTGGGCACATCCACATGTGTGAACAAAATCCCAAGAGGAGAATAGAGGAGAAGGGATTGCAGCATGGGCATCCCCTCAGGGGAGGGCAGTTGATTTCTCACTTTTCCTCTTGCTGTCTCTCTCCATCTCTCTCTTGAGTGCATGTACCCTATGGGGAAAAAAAAACCTAAAAATAAAAAGAAAGAAAAAAAGAAAGAAGGAAGAAAGAAAGAAAGAAAGGAAGAAGAAAAAGAAAGAAAGAAAGAAAGAAAGAAAGAAAGAAAGAAAGAAAGAAAGAAAGAAAGAAAGAAAGAAGAAGAAAGAAAGAAGAAAGAAAGAAAACAAGCAAGCATAATCTAGTGGTAATAGACTGAGGGGTATTTTGCAAGGCCTATTTGTTTAAATTCTACTCTGTGACTGTGTCTTCAGAGATAAGAATATTCTTTCTTTCTTTTTTTTATTTTTTAAAGAGAGATTTTTGCTATAGGGTGCGTGCACTCGCCAGACAGACAGAGAGACAGAGGACAAGAAGGGAGAAATCACCCTCCAGGGGAATGGCCATAATGCAATCTCTTCTCCTTCACTCCCTTAGAATTTTGGACATGCACGCACAGGCGTCTGGCATGAGTTTTAAGCCACAGGGCCCAGAACTTGAACTGTGGCCATCTATGTGGAAGTCCAGCGATGTAACCATTATGGCACTTGCTGGTCCTGATAAGAATGCTCTTTTCCTCTGGGTATAGGAGGGGCACCCCCTGAATGAGAATCTTTTTTTTTTTTTTTTGGAGAGGTTTTCGCTATAGGGCGTGTGCGCTCGCCAGACAGACAAAGAGAGACATAGAGACAGAAAGCGAGAAATCACCCCCCCCGGGGGGGGGGATGGTCACGCCGCAATCCCTTCTCCTCCATTCTCCTCTCGGGATCTTGGGCACACACACACGTGCCCGGCGGTGAGTTTTAAGCCACCGGGTCCGGAACGCGAACCGCGGTTGACTACGCGGGAGTCCAGCGACATAGCCATTACGCTAACTGCTGGTTCCCCTTAAATGAGAATCTTAAACTCTACCCCTCTACTTCAGTAGAAAGTTTGAAAATTCTTCCTAGGTCTTATGACCTGCTTCAGGTAGGTGGGTGGAATGGGGGAGTAAGAGTGACCTTCCAGCTTCTGTTTTCCCAAATGCCAAAGTGCCATGTTTTGAGGTAATGAGTCATAAACCCAATCACAAACATATTGGGTATATCAGTTGTTTTGTTTTGTTTTGTTTTTGCTATAAGGTGCATGTACTTGCAAGAGAGAAACAATGAGAAAGTGAGAAATCACCTCCTGGGGGATGGCAACATTGCAATCCTTTCTCCTCCATTTTCCTCTTAGGGTCTGGGGCATGCACACACAACACATGCGCGAGGAGTGATTTTCAAGCCATTGAGTTTGAGACTTGAACTGCGGTTGGCCAAGCGGGATTCCAGTGCCTTAACCAGTCCAGTGCCTCCTGATAGCCCTGGGACCCAATGCTTTAACCTCCCCACACCTCCTGGCCTGGATATATCTTTTTATTTTGTTTTGTTTTCAAGGAAACACTGCTTATGGCTGAACTCTATGATACACATGGTTATCAAATAGTACTTGCTGCTGCTGTCGCTGTAAGAAGTAGGTGGGTTGGGTAATGTATGTGAAGAATTTGGCATCAGATTTGAGTGAAAATGTTGGATAATTCTAGGTAATGTATTGGTCAGTTCTAATTATAATTATTAATCATCAAATTATGATATTAGTAAAATTTCTTTAAAAAGAAGGAGAAAGAAAATGTGTAATTTTCAACAGCTTCTTTATTCCCACCAAGGTAGAGGCAGAGCATGTTTATCCATGTAAATAAACAGAAGTGATGTTTCTGAAAAATGCAATAGTGTGCAGCGGTCACACATACTCTTGCAGTAATGGAGACCACACGCTGAGGGTGGTGGGTCAGGATAAAGAAAGAGCCTGCCTTCCGATGACACCATTGGTCTGTCTGCTTCTGGTCTTCTTGATCCATGAGAAAAACTACTATTTTACTTGTGAAAACCATAGTGAAGATTTGCCATTCATTGTCAAACACATTCCTTATATAAAGAAATTCTTTCATAAGCAGATAGATAATCAGCTGACAGATATTACACATTGCTCATTTCAAAAACAGCATTGAACAGGGAAAATGGCGATCCTATTTTTAATTCTTCACCCTCTCCTGTGGCCATGCTCTTTGCCATGCTACTTGCTGTTCCTCACACTTGGGGCAGTAGTGACCATTTTCCTATCTTGACGTGAGGCTTCTTCCTATGACTCATGCTGGCCAGTGGAATGCTGGCGCATGTAACCAAGCAGAGGCTTTATATGTGGTTGTGGAGCAGGGCTTGGTTCACCCTGAGAACATGCCCCGCATAGCTGCTGGTCTGGGAGTGATGAGAGATGAAGGGAATAGACCCAAACTCATCCCGTAGCTTTGAGCCCAGCCCAGTCGAAGAGCCATCCAGCTGAGCCCAGCCTTGGTCAGCTGAACTGCAAATGAGGTAAGGGTGAGATATTTGTAGTAGGCACCTGAGTTTTGGGATGTTTTGTTTTGTAATAATGTTATAGCTGACTAAATCATATTAAGCCTGCAATTTCTTAGCCAAATCTTTCAGATAGCAATATATTGTAAATATATATATATATGCTTTTATAACTTGAGTTTTAGTGGCTGTATATAGTACATGACATGGAATATCCTAGTTTTTTAGTTTGTGTCTTTCATGAAAGTGACAAAGAGCGAGAAAGAGACAAGTACTCTCAGTAGGTTGTTGCCACAATCTCCCCACCAACCTTCCCAGCTAGCCGGGATCACAGGTGTGTGCACCCAGCATGTACAGATTGGCCAGGGAACCAAACCTGTCATCTTCCATATGGACCCAGCATCGCCTGAATAGTACGTTATTGCTGTGCCACTGAGACACCCCTGGAATATCTGAATTCTTTTCATCAATTTCACATCATTGAACAGCCAGGCAGTTGCAGTGTTTTGCTAACACAAATAAAGCTGCCATGAACATCTCTGTGTAAGCCTCTAGGTCTGTTTCTTATGGTTTCCTTGGAATAAATCTTTAAACAATAAATTTCTAGAAATGGCATTGCTAAGTCAAAGCATATGCACTTTTTAAGACTTTTGATATTTATTAACAAACAACTTTTTGGAAAGGTTGAACATTTTCTATTTCTATTTCTACCAGTAAGTAATGAAAGTACACATTGCCCCAGATTTTTCCAAACTAGATAGTATCGTGCTTATGTTTTTTGTTTTCTTTCTTTTTTTTGCCAAGTTTTGATAGTTGGGTGATAGTGACTTGGTAGTTTTAAACATCTCATGTGTTTTTTTCTTGATATAAAAGAACATGTAGGTTAAATATAGAAATATAGGTATGGACATATGGACATATGGGGTCCTAGGCATCAGCAGTCTGTGATATAAGGAGAACTTATCTTTAAGATCTTCCCGACCCTCAGTTCTGGCTCTGTCCCCAGCTGAGGTTTTAGTGCCCTTAGGTTACCTTTGGTGTCCTACAGCCTTGTGGTGACACCCTGTCTGATGTGCCCTTTGCTAGTACCAACCCTGCTTCTGGGTCTTTCCAGCCTTCCTTTTATAGCACATTCTCATTTCTTCAAAATTCTGTTCTTTGAGAGGTGATAACAGGTGAGGCACTAATCATGTCTCATTGGTTGAAGTGTCGGTATACGTATTTCGTAGGGCTGATGTAACACGGTAGATCATATACTGGATTGCTTAAATTTACTCTCGCACAGTCTGGAGGCCAGAAGTGTGAAATCAAGGTGTTGGCAGGCTGGTTCTGTCTGAGAGCTGTAAGGGATGATCCGTTCTGGGCTTCTCTCCTACCTTCTGGTGCTTTTGTACCAGTCTTTGCAATTCCTTGGCTTGCAGAGGAATCACTCCATACTCTGTCTTCATATAGCATTCTCCCAGGGCCTCTTCATGTCACTTTCCCTCTGTGCATGTCTCTGGGTCCACATTTTCCCTCTTTTTAAGGACACTACTCATGTGGTATTAGGGCCCTTTGATGTCATCTGTAAAGTACCTATTTCAAAAAATGCCTTAACTGAAGTTGGGTTCTAAGACCAACATAACTAATTTAGGGACACAGAGTTCAACCAAGTGGCGACAGTTATATTTTGACAGGGCCTGGCTATACACGGGACATCCCTGTCACTCTGGTAGAAGGACCTCAGGGTCTAAATGTGGGAACAGTTTGTCCTTCCCTCTCACCCATCCCTGGTCCAAGATGCATGAACCTTGCTACCTCCCATGGGAAACTATCCTCTCTGTGTATCGCAAGGCAAGGTCAGACCTCAAATCTCCTTTGAGATTCAGCAAATTACACTCTCCTGTTTCTGCAGACTCTTTGTGGAAACAGTGCTGAATACTTCTTTTTTTTTTTTTTTTGGAGAAGTTTTTGACTTAGGGTGCGTGCGCTCTCCAGAAAGACAGGGAGAGACAGAGAGACAGAAAGTGTGAAATCACCACCCCCCCGGGGGGAGATGGCTATGCCTTACTCTCTTCTCCTCTATTCTCCTCTTAGGATCTTGGGCACGCACGCACATGCACACGGCGTGAGTTTAAGCCACCAGGTCTGGGACTTAAACCGCAGTTGACTACATGGGAGTCCAGCGACATAGTCATTACACCAACTGCTGGTCCCAGTGCTGAATACTTTTAAAGAAGTTTCATTGTGAATCAGGTTAGTATGTCTAGGGAGGAAATTGCAGGCCTGTAACCAGTGGAAACTGACAATTTTTTCAATCAGAGAAAAAGCTGATGATAAGTATTAACAATATAGAAAATGTTCCAGAAACCAGGCCAGCAAAACCTGAGCAGAAGTGTCAGGTACAGCTTCTTATAAATGCTTCATGTTGTCATTAATCCCAGTTTTAATTTCCAGCCTTATTAAAGACTTAAGGCTTTATCTTCATTCCTTCCCCCTGGAAAACCAGATGCATGTAATGATCTTTATTTCTGTCATTTTCCCAGTAGTCACAGTGTCTGCGCTGCCTAATCTTTTTTATTTCCACGTGGATTAATGAGGGCTGTGTGGTTCTGTCTTTGTCCCCCTGATGAGTGGCAGGGACAAGCATCTGTGGGATTCGGCATTGTTCTCACAGCTAGCTTTTTGCCATGTACATAAATGCTGCGCTGGAGGGGGAGTAAATACCAGGCACCAGCTTTGTTGAAATGGGCTGGGATGAAATCTGGCATAACTCATTTAATAACTCTCTACGATTAAGTGTATGTTCTACCCGTGGAACTAGTCTGGAAGCTTTTTGCAAATACAAGCAGTGCAAATAACAGAATAAGATGGAAAGATGAGGATCCTAGAAGTAGAGAGTCTTAGAGCCAAGGATACCTCAGAAATCATTTAATCTGGCCTGCCTGAAACAGAGCAGAACACACAGAGCACCAGAGAGGCTATGTGATTTTCTAAAGGACACACAGTGAGTTCATGGAAGAGACACCCTGGCCTTAGCAATGCCTCATTGACTGTATCCCAGTAACATTTGCTACCAAGAGTGAACGTTTGTTTTTCACCTGCTTTAAGGGCATGTGCAAAACTAGAGGTTTATTATTTCAGATATTGGGCCAGCAGATGGCATGGAGGTTAAGGTGGCTGGATCCTACAAGGCCAACTGTGCAGTTTAAGTCCCAGACCCAGAGGCTTGAAAAACACAGCAGGCACATGTACATGTGTGCCCAAAGTCCTGAGAGGAGAAAGAAGGAAAAAGGAGTAGGTGTGGCCACCCCCTTGGGGGGTAATTGTTCTCTCTCTCTCTCTCCTCTCAGTAAGTGCACACGCGCCTTATAGCAAAAACCTCTCCAAAAAAAAAAAAACAAAAAACTTTTGTCTTAGAAATTTCATGCCATTGTAACAGTATTAAGAGCATAAAAATTCAACTATTGCATTCAGTGGAGGAATTTGGGGAGGTGATTAGGATTTGATAAAATCAGCAGAGTGAGGCTCCCATGACTGAATCCTGATGGCTTTGTAGTAAGAGCGAGATCAGGGCAGAATGGTTTGGTCGTTCGTTGGGGGACTGTCTTAACTTTGGCTCTTCATTGGGCAGCAGAAGCAGCGCAGCAGTCCGGAGTGCGGCCTACAAATTCGGCCTTGAGTAAAAGAAAATGGCCTGGACGAAGCTCATAAATTCACTGGTGGGAAAGCTCCCTGCAAACAGCTGGGCACCAAAGCAGACAGGAAGAGCGCCCCCTCTACTGGAGGGGTGAAGAAACCTCATTGCTACAGGTCTGGCACCGTGGTGCTTCCAGAGATTCAACATTACTAGAAATCCACCGAGGGCGTCCTCCGGAAGCAGCCTTTCCAAAGGTTGGTGAGGAAGATCGGCCCAGGACTTCAAAACCGACTTGAGGTTTCAGAGTGCAGTCACTGGTGTGCTTCAGGAGGGTAGTGAAGCGGACCTGGTGGGTTTGTCTGAAGATACTAATCTGTGGGCCATTTTCGCTAAGAGAGTCAGCATCGTGCCCGAAGACATCCAGTTGGCTTGTTGGATAACAGAGAGAGAGCCTAAGTGAAAGCAGTTTTTAATGGCGTTTTGTACTAAATTCTGTAAAATACTTTGGCTTAATCTGTGACCTTTTTTTTTTTGGTAAAGAATTGTTTATAATATGTTGCATTTGTACTGAAGTCATTCCATCTTTCACTCAGGATGAATGCAGAAAGTAGCTGTTCACAGGCCTCAGTGATGTGAGCGCTGTTGCTCAGGAGTGACACGCTGTTAATATGCAGAAGGGATGGCTGATACTTCTTCCTTCTCATGATGCATGTTTCTGTAAGTTAATGACTTATTGGGCAGCTATTAAGGTAGTAGAATCAATTACTGTGTGCAGGGTCCTTTTGCAATAAAACTGGACATGAAAAATGACTTGAAAAAGAGAGAGGAAGATCAGAGCTAACACAGACACAGAGACACTTGGCTCTCCCCAGGTGATGCCTCTGAAACCTTGGGACTCTGCAGAGAACTCCCGTCAACAAGATGTGGCCCCTTGACCTTGGGCTTTTAAAACTATGAGCTGAGCTGAATAAACCTCTGTTCTTCATAAATTAGCCATTCAATTATTAGCCCCAGGGAAGCAGACTGAAATAAATAGCAAGCACATAATAGTAAAATTGATAATGACAGTAGAAGAAATAGCTATTTACTGGTGATCTATGAATTGTTTTGGCAGATTTACAGATTTATTGGGAAATAAATGAGAAGTTACACACATTCAGCTGCTTATTACACTGCACCCTCTCTATCCAACTCTCATTCAGTCGATTCGACTATTAGTCATGTATCTATGAAAGCAGAAGTGAAACAGTGAAAAACAGTAAAAGGAAACTGAACTCTGACCTTCAGTCCTTCTGTGACAGGGTGATGACACTGGATAGAGGACAATGCCAGACCACCTGCCTTACCCGTCCCAGCATCTGCTCTGGAGAGTGATCACTCTGAAGCTGGAACAGGCCCCTGTGGGGTGCTAAGGGCAACATTTTAGGGGGAAGTTGACTTCCCAGAGGTCCTTATCATGGCCATTCATGGAAGTCCTTCTGCAGTAAGGGGATGACGTCAGAGTTCACCAAGTTGACCAGCTCTAAGCCTTGGCCTGTGGTTGAAGAGGGCATCAAGTTACCCGGCAAAGCATAGTTTCTTTTTCAGAACAAGGGCTGTGTTAAGAGTACATATGTTAATATGAAGAATCTTAAAGACTTTCAGGAATAAACAACAGCCCCAGGCATTTATATGGATGTTTTGAGATGATCTTTTTACCTATTCAGAGGGTCAGGTTATGGCTCAGGGCACTGTCATCTGGCAAGGAACTGCTTTTGGCAGTGTGAAGAAATGTGTGTGGTTGATTCTGCCTGCTGCAGAAACGCTATCTCTGGAGTAACGGGAGAGTAGCTGAGAACTCAGCACCAGGAAGGACATATTCACTAACATGCGTGGGGTGGGAGGTGAGCATCCTGCATGACAGTAAAGCGCAAACACACCCGGACTGCCCTACCGAGCCTGTGCTGTGGCCTTTATGCTGGGATTCGCACAGTACTGGTGTCACTGGCACTGTCCTTGTGCATGCCTGTTTGGAGGCCACCCCCCAACTGCCTTCAGAGTTCATTTATGAGCCATAAAAGAAAATTTGTTTAATTATAGTCACATTTCTTTTGAGGCTCAAAATAATGAGCTCAAATTGGTTCCTATTGGGCCAGCAGTTGACATGGTGGTTAAGGCACTGGATTCTACATTGCCAACTCCATGATTTGAGTCCTGGACCCAGAGGCTTGAAAAACACACCAGGGTTGTGTGAGTACATGCCCAGAATCTTTTTTTTTTTTTTGAGAGGTTTTTGCTATAGGGTGTGTGTGCTCGCCAGACAGACAGAGAGAGACATAGAGACAGAAAGCGAGAAATTACCCCCCAGGGGGGATGGCCATGCCGCAATCCCTTCTTCTCCATTCTCCTCTTGGGATCTTGGGCATGCACGCACATGCTCCTGGCGTGAGTTTTAAGCCACGGGGTCCGGGACGCGAACCGTGGTTGACTACATGGGAGTCCAGCGACATAGCCATTACGCTAACTGCTGGTTCCCCATGCCCAGAATCTTAAGAGAAGAATGGAGAAGAAGCTTCAGCATGTCCATCCTCCTGGGGGAAGATTTCTCACTTTCCCCTTCTCTGTTTCTGTCCAGTGAACACGTATGCCCTATGCCATATATATGTATATATATCAGTATTTCCCAGACTAGACTCAACAATAGTAATAGTTAACTTTTGTTATGCCTTTGTATACTCCAAGCACAGTGCTTAGCACCTTGTATTTGATGCTCCTGAGAACTCTAAGAAACTCTAAGAAGTATAACTTATGACTAACACTATTTTACTGAGAGATGAAAAAACGAAGCACAGGGACCAGCAGTTAGCGTAATGCCTATGTCACTGGACTCGGACCGTGGTCGGCTACATGCAGTTCAGTGACATAGCCATTACGCTAACTGCTGGTCCCAAGTTTGTGTCCTTTGAAAGGGGAGGCACCCACTCTGAACTGTTACTTCCATGTGGCAAGTACATGTAAATGCCTGAAAACAGCGAGTTTGCCTTTAATGATGGCGTGCTAGGACATAGGTAAAGGGAGAGGCAGCGTCAGCACGGCTCCCCCTCCCTGCTCATCTCTGATGGGGTCCTGAGCTCTCTGCAATGTTGCAGAGGCTTTCTTTTTTCTTTTTTATTTTTAACTGAAACTATCAGAGCCCATTAGTCACATAAATAAACAGCAGAAATTTACCAAGAGAATGCAATTATGAGTCAGAAGGAACTGGAATTGTGCCATGGCTCTGCATTACTAGGTGCATGGATATTTGTTACATTTTATGGCTTCCCAGCATCACTTAAATGTCTCTTATTTTGACTTGGGACTTTTCTTTCTCCAGACACCCACTTCCCAGCTGTCTTATTGGGAAAGGCAGAGGTCCCCGGCTTGGGCAGGACTCCCACCAAGGGGGAGAGTAGAGGCTTCCTGCCTTGGGAGGCAGCTGTGACATCCAGGGGTCCTCGGGCTCAGTGTCTGTGATGTGAGCACCATACCTATGCCCATGAGCCAGTGGTGGGGTCGCTGTTCTGCAGTGTGGCTGGTTTTCCAATACCCATCTTCCATCACTCCCCCAGGTTGTGAGCTACCTAAGAAACCCTCTGATGCAAAGCTCTTCTCCAGAGGGGAGTCAGAGTGGCTTCTGCTGTTTGCTGCTGGGAACCTCATCTGACTCTGAGCCTACGTCCCTTTCTACCTTGACTGCTTCATATGTAAAATAGGAACTCAAGTATTGCCCAGCTTGTAGTGTTTCTGTAAGGATTTTATGAGATACTTTAAGGAAGTATCACTTTGAACATTTTTATTTATTTATTTGGCCATAGTGCATGTGTGCTCACCAGAGAGACAGAGAGAAATAGAGAGAGGGAAAGGGAGAAACCACCCACCTCCCAGGGGGAATAGCCACATTGCAATCCCCTCTCAGGATTTTGGGCATGCACACATATGTGCCTGATGTGATTTTCCAGCTACTGGGTTTAAGGCTTGAACCTCAGTTGGCCATGTGAGAGTCCAGCACCTTACCCATCACACTACCTGCTGGCCCACTTTGAAAATTCTAGGTAACTATATAAATATCAGTTATTTGTATTTAAGAAGAAGAAATAAGGGCCAGCAGCTAGCATCACACCAAGTGCATGTGTGTGTGTGTCCAAAATCCTGAGAGGAGAATGAAGGAAAAGAGATTGTGGTGTGGCCACCCCCTTGAGGGGTGACTTCTCACTTTCCCTCTCTGTCTTTCTCTGATGAGTTCATGCATCCCATGGCAAAAAACTACACACACACACACACAGTGGTTAAGGCTCTGGACTTCCATGTAGTTGACCAGGGTTCGAGTCCTAGATCCAGTGGCTTGAAACTCATGCTGGGTGCATGTATGTGCGTGCCCAAAATCCTGAAAGAAGAACAAAGGAGAAGGGTTTGCGGTGTGGCCATCCCACCTGGTGGGGGCGTAATTTCTTGATTTCTATCTCTCTGCCTCTCTAGTGAGCATGTGTGCCCTACAGCAAAAATCTCTCTTGGAAAGAAGAAGCAATAAGATGCAGTCACTGTAGAACTATGGTGGTTCTCCCCCACTTTGTCCCCAGTGAAACATAGACTACGATCCCATAAGTTCGCCTCTAAGTTTATCCAAAGAAATTAAAAGGAGGACTTAAAATGATACTTCTACTACTCATGTTCATGTTGTCATTATTCACAATAGCCAAAAGGTGGAAACAATCTAAGTGTTCAACAATTGAATAACGGATACACAGAATGTGTATTCAGTGGAATACTCTTCAGCTTTAGTGAAGAATGAAACTCCAATACACGCTGGAACATGGGTGAGCCCTGAAGACATTATGCTAAGTGAAATAAGTGGACGCCAAAGGACAAATACCATTCAACTTACATGTGATATCTAAAGTAGTCAACTTCATAGAGACAGACAGTAGATGATGGTTGCCAGGGGCGGGGTGAGGAGGAGAATGGGGAGTTTAGTGCTTGAAAGGTGAGAGCTGCAGTTTTGCAGTATGAAGCAGTTCTGGAGACAGATACTGATGTTGGTTGCACGTCAATGTGAGTATTCTTAATGCCACTGAATTGAACACTTAGAAAAGGTTAAAATGGGAAATTTCATGCTACATGTATTTTAACACAGTAAAAAATATCCTCTGGATCAGCAAGTGGCATGGTGGCTAAGGTGCTGGATTCCCACATAGCTGACCACAGTGCAAGTCCTAAAAAATCACACCAAGTGCATGTGTGTGTGTGTCCAAAATCCTGAGAGGAGAATGGAGGAGAAGAGATGGTGGTGTGGTCACCCCCTTGAGGGGTGACTTCTCACTTTCCCTCTCTGTCTTTCTCTGATGAGCTCACGCACCCCATGGGAAAAAACTACACACACACACACATACACACACACACACACACACACACATATAAACAACTGAAAAAAGTTTTAAAGTGGGGCAAGTAAGTGGCATGATGGTTAAAGTGCTGACTCCCACATGGTCCATGTGGTTCAAGTCCCAGACTTGGTGGCTTGAGGATCATGCCAAGTGCATGTGTGTGCATGCCAAAGGTGCCAAGAGGAGAATGGAGAAGGGATTGTGTCATGGCCATACCCCTGGTGGGCTGATTTCTCGCTTTCCCTCTCACTGTGTCTCTCTCTGTCTCTCCAGTGACTGTATGCGTCCTATGGCAAAAAACTTAAAAATAACTAAATAGATAAATAAAATTAATATGGAATTTTTTTTCATTTTTAAAGTAAAATAAAAAATTCTTTGAGAAGGAGAAAAGAAGGAAAGGAAAAGAAGAAATACCTCTAGTAGACACTTGATTTTCAAAAACCTTGGTATCAACTCTTTTTCATTCAATGGACTGAAAAACATCCATAAATTTAGTAACATGTTCTGCTAGACAGGCTGAGAGAAAACAAGGGACCCTTCTATAAGACCGGTAGGAATGTACATCAGTAAAACCCCTACTACGGGCAGTGGGGCAGTGGCTATGAAGATAGCAAATGCTTATGTCCTCTGACGCCTCGGTACTAGTTCTTGGTCCATCTCCCACAGATGGACATATGGAAGTGAAATGGCATACCCAGGGCCATTTGCTGCAGCACTGTTCATAACAGTAAAGATGTGCAAACAGCCCCAATCTCCGCCAGTACGAATAGGGGACTGTTACACCAACCCGTGCATCTCTGCAGTGGAATACTGCACAGCTGTTGAAAAAGAAGCACTGATCAACAGACTGCTATGGAATGTCTCTGGGTTATGTGAGGGCTCTTCAAAAGGCTCATGGACAATACATATTAGGAAAAAACTATGCATGGATTTCAGAAATTTTTTGCACTAGAATAGACTTGTATTTCAATCTGATTTTCTCACAAACCTTTTGAAGATCCCTTGTCTTTTTTTTAAAAAAATATTTAACTTTATTTATTTATTTATTTATTTATTTATTTATTTATTTATTTATTTTAATTTGACCAGAGAGGGACACACAGAGAGAGAGAAAGTGAGAAAGCAAGCTGTTGGGGCTGAAACTCGAACCCGGGTTGGCCATGTGGGAGTCCAGTGCCCTTAACCACCACCCCACCTGCCAGCCTCAAAGGTCCCTTGTCTTATAATATGCCCAAAACAACAATAAATAGAAGGATATACAATGTGTACGGGATGCTGGTTCTTCTGTTATGAGAAGAAATGTATTTATAGTTACTTATACAGATAGGAAGGAACTCAGAAATGTACATATGAAGGTTGTTTAGCTGTGCGAGTTTATGTTTTGTGGGGAGAGAGGAAGTGAGAAGATGGAGACAGGGATAGGAGGGAGACATACAACCTCTAGCTATGCTCACGCATACACATATACACATACATATACGCACATGTGCATATACCTCTGTGTGAATATATTTCCTATTTAACAACAACAACAAACATCTTTAGCCAGAGGTGAAATTACATGGAATTTGGAATGCTTTGTCCTAAATTTATGCCCCTCGAATGGCTGCCTTTTCTTACTTACATGTGGCTTGTTGATTTTACAGTATGACAGCTATCTAATAGCAAGCATCACCTTTTCCCACAGATATGCCAAAGATCCTCACTGTCTCTCCCCAGGTGAGAGAATGGTCTCTTTTTCTGAATGTCTCATAGTTACCTGTGCAGGGACAGACTCGAAGATGGTCTATGAGCCTCACTTCCTGGTGTTTATACCTGCGTATGTTCCCCTCCCGTGTCACAGAGCCTGTGACTTGCTTCTAACACAAAGAATGTGGCAAATGTGACCGTGTCACTCTTGCAGTTACATCAGGCTATCTTGTAAGCAGACTGACTCTTGCTTTCCTGCAGGCCTTGAACAAGCGAACTGCCATGTTGTGAATTGCCTATGGAGAGGCCATATGGCACAAGTATGAACCAGAAAAGAAGAAAATTGATAAATGGCAATGACGCATGGACAAAGGGGGCGGGACAAAAAGCTCAGATTCGAAGAGTTAAAAGGGGGTGGTGGGGCCGGAAGGTGGTGTGGTGGTTAAGGCACTGAATTCTCACATGGCCAACCATGGTTTGCATCTCAGACTTGGCAGCTTACTTTCTCACTTTCCCTCTCTTTATCTTTCTCTTTCCATATCATTAGATCCTAAGAGAAACTTTGCTACGAAAACCACTGGATTGAGAATCAAGACTTCTGAATTATGATCCTGGCCCAAAAGTCCATTGTCATAAATTACACTTGTCATACTTCATAATTCTTTTTCTTTTTTTTTTTTTTTTTGGAGAGGTTTTTGCTACAGGGTGTGTGCGCTCACCAGACAGACAGAGAGAGACAGAGAGAAAGTGAGAAATCACCCCCCAGGAGGGATGGCCACGCCACAATCCCTTCTCCTCCATTCTCCTCTTGGGATCTTGGGCATGCACGCACACGCGCCCGGCGTGAGTTTTAAGCCACCGGGTCTGGGACACAAACTGTGGTCGACTACGACATAGCCATTACACTAACTCTGGTCCCAATAAATAATTCTTAAAAAGGGGGGGAAGTGATGTTTCATCAACTATTACCCAACATGGATAGTCAAACAATGGATTTTTCCTTCAGCTGGGAAGTTTAGTTTTCCCCGATGAGAAATCTAGAGACTTTGCCCAGAAGTAGCTCAGCAATAGCCTCACATAACTGAGAATTGCAAAGTTATAAGGTCAATTTATCAGATAGAATCAGTCTGTTACCCTTTCCTGTCAGCTTGGCATTCTTTTTGAGATATCAGTTTGGCTTCCCAGGCATTGCTGCTGCCAGCTTCCTG
Source organism: Tupaia belangeri chinensis (assembly GCF_000334495.1). Lineage (NCBI taxonomy): Eukaryota > Metazoa > Chordata > Mammalia > Scandentia > Tupaiidae > Tupaia > Tupaia belangeri. Next base: position 596,467 of record NW_006159894.1, read on the forward strand.
ATGGCTGTGAGTCTCTGGCTCAGAGGAACTAAAGGGTTAGGTGTAGGGGACAGATAATGAAGAGCCCCAAGATTCCCACTTCCTGGTGTTCGTGTGTCTAGGGAGCACAAATTACTTGAAGCGATGGGTCTCTCCTAGAAGAAAAACTATCATTAATTGACTCAGGCTATTCTTATTTTCACTTGAACAGAAATGTAAAATTTTTATTCTGTCTATGTTTCCAACAGTTTGTGATTGTTTTTTTCCCCTTTGGAGAACTAGGGTGAGTGTTTCATATCCTCCTGTTCTCTACCCTACCTACGATTGTTGTCCGTCAACTCTGTTGAGTATGGGAGTTCGGGAGATTCCAGCCCAGAAGGTTAGTAGGAGACTCCTTCCTGGGCAGAGAGGAGGACTGAGAAGAGCCTATCAAAGGCTCTTGTCCTGAGGATGAGTGGCACTCGTTGGAGCGAGGGCATCAGGTTGCCTCCGATGTAACTTACTCACCCTCTTCCACGACGTCCTCCAGGTCTCTGAGGGTGACGGTGACACAGGAGTATGACCCTGGGACGCTGATGAATCTGCTTCTGTCATGTGACTGTCACAAGTCCTTTTTTGGGGCTCCCTGGTTGAAAATGAACTTTAGTTGACAAGTATCAGATTTTGACTCATCCCTTTTAAGTAAGACTCTTCTTTTTTTTTTTTTTTTTTTAAGTTTTTGTTGTAGGGGGTGTGGGCTTACCAGAGAGAGACAGAGAGAGGGAGAGGGAAAGTGAGAAATCACACCCCCTGGGGGGAATGATTACACCACAATTCCTTCTCCCCCATTCTTCTTTAGGGATCTTGGACACACACATACACACACATACATGCACCCAGTGTGATTTTTCAAGCCACCAGGTCCAGGACTCGAACCATGGTTGGCCATGTGAGAGTCTACCACCTTAACCACCATGCTGCCTGCTGCCCCCAAGACTCTTTTTAATTGATACTTGACCAAACTGAATTTGAATTTTAAAATCTGGTTCTTGGCCTTGTAAAATGATATGTACTTTCTATAGGATTCACATCCCAGCTCTTCCATGTCCCAGATGATGATTTTGGGCATGTTACTTAACATCCATGTGCCTCATTTACAAAATTACCTTTTCTTGGGGTTATTGCAAGGGTTAAATAAGGAAACATAATTTAAAGTGTCAATATGGCACTTAGCACATGGCACTCAATCTATGTAAGTTTATAAAGGCCCAAACTGATATAATCAGCAACAAGGCAGACCAGGTTTCCAGTCAAGTCTTACACAATTGATTATTATTTTTAAGAATTATTTTTATTTTATTATTATTATTTAATTTGACCAGAGAGAGGCAGAGAGAGAGAGAGAGAGTGAGAAAGGGAAAGTAAGAAAGCAAGGTACCAGGTCCAGGACTTGAATTGTGGTCATTCATGTGGGAGTCCAGCACTTTAACCACACCACCACCTGCTGGCCCCTACACAATTCATTATTAATTTGAGAGGACAGTTAGCTTATTGTATGGTCAGGACACCTTCTGATGAGTCAGTCAACGCAAAAGTCCACTAGCATCTATTGGGAAGACTGTTGGTGATGGTGGGAAAGGGTCATTTGTAGCATGACATATTTAATTACATTATTTATCACTGTCAGACCAAATGTCCATAAAGGAGGCAAAATTCTAGGCTGCAATTGTGAGAAGAGTTAAAATGGGAAATTGGAAAGTGATACTAGGGAGGCAGACAAGAATGGGCACACGTCTAAAAAAACTGAGACTTAGCTATGTTACCCATGATGTTCATTAATTACTTTGTTTAATAAAACACTATTGTCATATCCTAGCTTCCGGTCATGTCAGAATGAGTAAACGAAATCTTCTTCCTCAATGAGAACTCAGATTAACATACTGGTTTTTAAGTTTTATCTAACAATTCACTGGATTTTGTTAAGTTCCAGATAATACTTAATCTTCAAATCCATGTGTAATCGTGGGAAATGAGTGATGTGTGAGAATGGCTGGGAGTGAGCACAATTGGTTGAGATGAAATGTTGCTTGTTCTGCTGGAGTGAGTGTAACTCATCACTATTACTCTGTTGCTACAGTTTGGATAATGGATTTTTCACCAGGGATTCATGTGTTGGAATTCAGGCTCCAATGGAGGAGTGAGACCTTTAAGAGGTGAGACCTAGTGGGTGGTATTTAGGTCATGGAGGTGTTACTCTTGTGAATAGATTAGCCTTGTCTTAGGAGAGGGAGTGAGTTCCTTCTTCTTGCCTGTAATCCCCGCAACCCCGGAGGCTGGAGGCAGGAGGACCACTTGAGTCCAGGAGTTCTGGGGTGTAGTGCGCTATGCCAATCGGGTGTCCGCACTAAGTTTGGCATCAATATGGTGACCTCCCGGGAGCGGGGGACCACCAGGTTGCCTAAGGAGGGGTGAACCAGCCCAGGTCATAAATGGAGCAGGTCAAAACTCCCATGCTGATCAGGAAAGGATTAGTTCCCACAGGAGCCTTCCTCCTGCTTCTGTCAGCTATGTTACAATGTAGAACCAGAGGGCACCCAGATGTTGGGCCCATGCTTTTTGACCTTTTAGCCACCAGAATTGGGAGACAAAAAAAGCCTTTATAAAAAAATATTGCCAGAGGGACTGTGAGCTTGCCAGAAAGAGCAAGATAGAAAGAGGGAGAAAGCACCCCTCAATGGGGCTTGGTCATGCTGCAACCCCTCTCTCCCTCTTGCCCATTCTGCCAGGATTTTGAGCATGTACACATGCACCTGGTATGTTTCTCAAGCCATTAGGGCCAAGACTCTAACCACACTCTAACCTCAGCCATGCGTGATCTGTCTCTTAGCCACTAGGCCACAGGGCCAGCCCTAAACCTCTGTTCTTTATAAGTCACCCATTCTCAGGTGTTTCTGTTTAGCAACATGATAATGGGCTAAGATATCTGTGTTCTAGTATCCAGGAGCCCAGCTCTTGGAACCTCCTCCGTCAAAACCCACTGTTCTTCTGCCAGACTCACTGACCCATTCTCATGTACAGTTTTCACTAAATTCTCAGATCTCTTGTGTTTAGGTGGGGCAAATAACTCGTCCTAGCCAGTGGGACATGATCAAGCCTGGACAATTTGAGCTTCAGAGAATGACCAAGCCCAGACAACCTTCCTGTTTTGCAGCAATCTTAGAAGCCATGTGTTAATGGTAGTACCACAGGATGGAGGGGTCTGGGTGTTTGAGTTACTGCTTGGAAGAGAACTGCCCAAACTAATACCAACTGTGGGGGCCAGTAGGTGGTGTAGTGGTTAAGGTGCTGGACTCCCACATAATCGACTGTGTTCAAGTCCCTGACCCCGTGACTTGAAAATCACACTAGGTACATGTGCGTGCATGTCCAAAATCTCAAAAGGAGAATGGAAGAGAAGGGACTATGGTGTGGCCATTCTTCCTGGTGGGAGATTTCTTACTTTCTGTCTCTCTGTCTCTCTGGCAAGTACACATGCCCCATAGAAAAAAATCTCTCAAATAAATAATTTTTAAAAAATTTAAATGAACTGTGGCATGAACAAAAATAAACCTGTATTGTGTCCTACCATGGAGATTTTGGTATGTTTGTTACTGCAGCTCATGATGACTTATGCCAATTAATGTACTGTTAGCATCCTTGCCACACCCTATTTAGTGTCTCTGTCCTTAAATGCTTCTCTGGACTTCAGGGGGAAGTAGGTTTCAAAGACAGGGATGACTCGTGTGCAAAAGTTGCCCTGGGACTAGACAGTGGTGCAGACGTAAAGTGTGATGTTCTGAGAGGCTGGCCCATGTAGGCAGGTTCCAGATCTGGAGACCTCCCTCCACGTGTATGCCAAGCACACACGTGCCCGTGATCTGTGACTGGCTGCGGCTGGGAGTGAATCATGTCATCACGACCCTGTTGGGGTATCTGGTTCTTTGCTTTTTGTTATTTTTCCCCCTCTCTCTGTCTCTCCCGCTCGAGGAAAAAATAAAGTTTAAAAAATTAGAAAGTTGATTTTTTTCTTTTGTTCCTTTAAAACCGAACATTGGAGAGATTGTGTTTGTTCAGAAGAGTCTTCACAAATCTTTTGTCATGAAGATTAGAGGAAATGAAATGGTGACCATAAACTGTGTTAAGGTGACTTCCTTTTTTTTTTTTTTGAGAAGTTTTTGCTATAGGGCACG
>NW_006159894.1:601646-625282 GCF_000334495.1 Tupaia belangeri chinensis
TGCGCTCGCCAGACAGACAGAGAGAGACATAGAGACAGAAAGCGAGAAATCACCCCCCAGGGGGGATGGCCACGCCGCAATCCCTTCTCCTCCATTCTCCTCTCGGGATCTTGGGCACGCACGCACATGCGCCCGGCCTGAGTTTAAGCCACCGGGTCCAAGACTCAAACTGCAGTCGACTACGTGGGAGTCCAGCGACATAGCCATTATACTAACTGCTGGTACCAAGGTGACTTTCTATACACCAGTTAAATAACCTGGCTCAGTGAGTGCAGGGCCTGCACAGAACAGCCTTGGTTGCTCTGATCCAAGTAACACATCAGAGCCTTATTAATAAGTGAGTACAATGGCCAATCCTAGGCTGTTTTTTTCCACCCCCACCCCCCACCTTGAGTTAGATTTCCTTTCTTCAAGAAAATGTAAAAATATCACTGGTCACTGCCTCTAAATTCCAAGACGTGAAATAGAGACGTGAACTTCCAGAATTTAGAGGCGGTGACCAGTGGTATCTTCACAGTAAGTTCATGTCTCTATTTCATGTCTTGGAGGCAGGGGTTGTGGGGAGGACGCACAGACAGAAAAGTAATTTTTCCTGTTGCTAATAAGCTACGTATGCACAAAAGGTTAGTTTCTGAATTTCTTTCAAAGATTCTGTGATCCAAAGTAAAGGATTTGGTAAGCTATAATGGATAATTGTGAGAAATGAGAAATTAAAGTGTGTTTGGAATCTTTTATATATTTCAAGTTTAAAAACAATTTAGTCTCTCCATCATTAAAAATAAACTTTCACCTGCTACGAATTTTCTTGTTTGTTCCAAAGGCTATTGTTTGTTTGAACAGAGAGGAAGGGAAGCTGTCAGAGGCCTTTCACACAGTGCAAATGAGAGCAAAAATCAGCAAAGCCAGGAGTGTTAATGAGAGAATGGCTGCTGATCAGAGACTGGACTCAGCCACAGAAACTTTACCTTGAATTTTAAAAGATTTTAGTTGGTCACTGGTGGCCACAACAGAATGAATTACTTTAAAAAAAAATTACTTAAAATGTTTTAAATAATTAGGACCACACTTTGCAGATCTTGTGTTATGACTTACAGTTTACATTTAAGCAATCAGCCTGTTCTTAAATTTTCTAAATCTTAATATATATTACTGCACATATATTTGAAAAAATATATAGCATATATAATAATACATGTAAACAGGTTTTTTTACTTATTTATTTATTTTCATCATAATCTTGTTTATATTACAGTGAATCACATATAACTTTACAGTGTGTTACATTTCTTTTTCCAGAGGGAATGCCATGCATGTCAGTCAATACAGAGACATTAAAATCCCCACTTCATCATTCAATATCTTTTCATTGTTTTTTCCGATCATTATTATTATTATTCCAATTATTTTTTAACCAGTCAATCACTATTTCTCATTTTGTTTGTAAAAAGACTTCACCCAACATGAAATACTTCTCAGACCAATCCAGTTGAGAATACTATACATGTCATCACCAACAGGTAATAAGCCATATCTGTGCCCTACTAATATAATGCCTCTATTTGTTCTCTTGCTATCTTTTTCCCTGTACTCTTCTCTTCTCTTCTCCCCCCATTCCACACTGTCTTATCCTCATTAAGTTCTTCCACTGCTTTTATGTCCTCCAATATTTTGCTCTCTACCATAGAGTGCAGATAGTCGGTATATATTAAGTGGATACATACAATATCTTTCTTTCATATCCTCGCTTGCTTCACTCAGCAATAGATCCTCCATATCCGACCACTTTCTATCAAATGCCAGGGTCTTGTTATTTTTTATGGCTGAGTAGTATTCCATAGAGTATATATGCCAAACTTTTTCAATTCATTCATCAGTTTGTGGACATTTAGGTTGGTTCCATGTCTTGGCAATTGTGAATAATATTGCAATAAACATTCATGTGCAAGAACTTTTCCGACTAAGTGTTCTCCTGTCCTTTGAGTAGAAACCCAGAAGTGGGATTGCTGGATCAAATGGTAGTTCTATTTGTAGATCTTTGAGGAACCTCCATATTGTTCTCCACAGTGGTTGAACTAGTTTACATTCCCATCAACAGTGTAGGAGAGTTCCCTTTTCACCACATCCCCGCCAACACTTACCACTTTTTATATTCTTAATCTTCATTCTGACAGAGGTTAGGTAGTATGTCATTGTGGTTTTTATCTGCATCTCCCTTATGATGAAGGATGTTGAGCATCTCCTCATATGCTTTTTGGCTGTTTATATTAAACAGATTTTTTTAAAAAACGAATGGAAAATTACTGTCATTCCTTCACTGAAATGGTTCTTATTTATCAAATTTTAATACATCTAACATTTTATGCATTGATCTGTCAGTTTTCCCATCTGATAATATCTCTTTTTTTTGTCGTCATTAGGCTTTTGCTACAGGGTGTGTGTACTCACCAGAGAGAAGGAAAGTGAGAAATCAGCTCCTCAAAGGGATGACCACACCTCATGCCCTCTCCCCAGTTATTCTCTTAGGATTTTGGGCTCATGCGCACATACACCTGGCATGATTTTTAAGCTGCCAGGCCTAGGATTGGAACCATGGTTGACTATTCAGTACAGCATCTTAACCACTAGGATACTTGCTAGCCCTAATCTCTGCATTTAAAACCTATCCTCCTCGGGAACCAGCAATTAGCATAATGGCTATGTCGCTGGACTCCCACGTAGTCGACCGCAGTTCGTGTCCCGGACCTGGTGGCTTAAAACTCACACCGGGCACGTGTGTGTGCGTGCCCAAGATCCCAAGAGGAGAATGGAGGAGAAGGGATTGCAGCGTGACCATCCCCTCTGGGGGGTGATTTCTTGCTTTCTGTCTCTATGTCTCTCTCTATCTGTCTGGCGAGCACACGCACCCTATAGCGAAAACCTCTAAAAAACAAACAAACAAACAAACAAACAAAAAAAACCCTATCCTCCTCATATCTTCATGTACACACCCTTGGAAGTCTGGTTAAATTTTCTAAAGCACAGGTCAGATCATGTTGGATATGAGGTGAGGGTTGTGAAAGTGTGAGCAGCTTCTGCCCAGGATCCTATAGGGACTATGATAACCAATAATGACTACATTATGCTTGAGAAAGTGACTTAAGAGCTGTGACTGCTATTGTTTTAAACAGCTTTATTTTTTAATTGCTAAAGAGTATGTTTGCTGGAAAGTGACAGAGAGACAGAGAGAGAGAGTGAGGGAGAAAGCAACCCCACTCCCACTGGGGTGTGGTCATTCTGTGATCCCTTTCCCCTTCCTCCTCCCCGTCAGGATTTGGGGCATGCCCATGCACCCAGCATGTTTTGCAAGACTCCAAGGCTGGGTCTCTAACCATGTACTTAGTCATGGGATCTGGCTTCTTTAACCACTAGGCCATGGTACCAGCCCAACAGCCTTTCTCGTTTGTTTACTCATTTCTGGACAAGCCTATGGCCTAGTGATTAAGGGAACCAGATCCCACATGGCTGAGCGTACTTTGAATCCCAGTTCTAGCATTTGAAAAACATGCTGGGCACACGTGTGTACCTGCCCCAAATCCCAATGGGATGGAAAAATGGAGAAGGGATTGCAACACGATCATGCCCCAGTGGGAGGTTCTTTCTCTCTTTCCTTCCTTCTCTTTCTCTCTGTCTCTCTCTGGCAAGCACACATATACCCTCTGGAAATAAAGAAAAGTTTATTTATTTCTTCCATGAGCAAGAGATACAGAGACAGAGAGACAAGGTCTTGACACTGTAATCCATTCCTAGCCTCAGCCAGCCCCAGATCATGGGCATACATGTGCCTGGTGTTCGAAGGGTGGTCTTTGGATGTGAACCAGGAACTATCCCATGTGAGTGAGCCTCACAGAGTTGCATTTTATTTCTGCTCCACCATCTGGCCCCCTTAACAGCTCTATTGAGATATAGTTTACATATGATGCACGTTTTTCCTTCATTTAAAAATATTTGCTTTTGGGTGCATACACTCACTGGAGCGCGAGAGAGAAAGTGGAAAAGCACCCCTCCCCCCCAGGGTGGATAGCCATGCTGCAATCCCTCCTCCGCCATTCTCTTCTTGAGATTTTGGGCATGCACGCACAAGTGCCCAGCAAGTTTTTCAAGCTGCTGGATCAGGGACTCCAACCAAACTGAGCAGTCAGCCATGTGGCATTCAGTTACCTCAACACTCACTCACTGGTTGGCCCTACATATATGATTTATTCATTTTTTTAAAAAAAAAATTAATTTTATTTATTATATTATTTTTTAAAATTTGACCAGAGAGAGACAGAGGGAGAGAGAAAATGAGAAAGCAAGCCGCCAGGTCCGACACTTGAGCTACAATCGGCCAAGTAGGAGTTCAGTGCCTTAACCACCATGCCGCCTGCCAGCCCTATGATTTATTCACTTAAAGTAGATGAGTTGATAGTTTGGGCATATTACATTTTTTATTTTTTAAAGTTATGGATATATATCTATCTAGTAAAATGTGCCATTTAAAACATATTTTCCCTTTAGTCATAATACAGTGTGTACACACACTTAAGAGAGACAGAGGAAGTAGCACACCCTCCACAGAGTCTGGTCATGCTGTAATCCCATTCCTTCAGGCCTTCAGCTCCTCAGATCCTGGGCATTTACTAGTGGCCTAGTGTGTTTATCAAGCTGACCAGCTGGGTTCTCAAACTGCAGTAGCCATGTAGGATTCAGCTTCCCTTGAGCAGTACACTGCCAAATGCTCCATAGAGCCAGTCTTTTAACCACTTTAAAGTGTGCAGTTCAGTGGCACTAATTACACTCACAGTGCTGTGCAACCATCACCTGTTTTCAAAACTTTGCATCATCCCAAACAGAAACTCTGTAGCTGTTAACCAATAACTTCTCATTCTCCCCCTCTGAGCCCTGGTAACCGCTAATCCTCTTTATATCTCTAGGAATTTGCCTGTTCTAGATCCTTCATGTAGGTGGATTCATATGAGCATATAATACTTGTCCTTTTGTGTCTTATTTCTTACTCTTTAAAAAAAAATGTTGCTATAGGGCATGTGCACTCACTGGAGAGAGACAGTCAGAGAGAGAGAGGGAAACTGAGAAAGAACCCATGAGGGGAGATGGCCACACCATAATCCCTTCTCTTTCTCCTCTCAGGATTTGGGGCATGTATGCACACATGCTTGGCACGTCTCTCCAGCTGCTGGGTCTAGGACTTGAACCATGCACTTGGCCTTGTGGGATCCAGCCTCCTTAACCACCTCACCCCTGATTGGTCCTGTGTCTGGCTTATTTCACGTGGCATGCTTTCAAAATTCATCCACGATATAGTATGTATACAACTTCATTCTAGTCTGTAGACAACCCAAACCTAGTCAGCTCAAACTCACATTGTAGACTATGTTACAAAGCCACTGGCCTGCGTCGATGTGGCCAGCCACCGTGGTGCAGCAGTAATTGCATTAGTCAGGGATCTCCGGAGACAGAACCAATAGGCCATGTATAGATATGCTAGAGGGATCTTAACTGAGGGAACCAGCTCACGTGAGTATGGTAGCTGCAAAGTCCCACAACAGGTCGTCTGCAAGCTGGATCCTGAGGTTCTAGTAGCATGGAAAATCCAAAGGACCAAGAGGCACGAAAGCTGATGGTGTAACTCATCAGTTGGAGGCTAAAAGCCTGAAAACTGGGTTTTCACTGGTATAAATCCTGGAGTCCAAAGGCAAAGGAGCCTTGAGATCTGATGTCCAACACAGCAGAAGAAATCTATCTTGCTCTCTCTCTCAGAGACCCATTCATTTTCTGTATTTATGCTCCTGGGGCTCCTTGGATCCTGAGTGGGTTATGCACTCCCATACTGAGGGCAGATCTGCACATTTGGCCTACTCAGATTGCAACGTTATTCTCTTCTGGAAACACACCCATGGACACTAAACACTGGTGTTTAGAGGTAAAGAAAGGGGTTGATCTGCAACTAACTTTCAAATGGTTCAGGAAAAAAAGTGGAAAGGTGAATCTCAGATGACAGATAAGAAAGAGAGAGAGATAAGAGAGGCTGTGAGGGAGAGAGGTTGTGGGGAAAGGGAGACATGAATGATAAAATGTGGCAAAATGTGGACAATTGGTTGATCAGGGCAAAAGGTTACTTATACTAGGAAAGTTTTTGTACTATTCTTGCTACTCTTCTGGAAATTTGGAATAATTTAACTAACTGTAAACAAAAAAGAAACTTGGGGCTGAAAAATGCAAGTGGCCCTGTACTCTATGGCCTCCTCTTACTGAGTAGCAAGAAGGGGACGGAGATGGACAGGAGTGAAAGTGCAAGGTGGAGAAAAGAGAAGCCAGCTACATCCATCCAACCACTGCAGCTTCCAGCCCGAAGCAGGTCCGAGCCAGGGTGGAGGAGAAGGGCTGACACCACTCCCAGGTGGGAACTGTCACCAATATATGACCTGGACGTTCCAGTATCAGAATGGATGGTGTTTGTGACTTAAGTACCATAAGATTCCCGGGGCCTGCAGGAACATTCATCCAAGGGTCAGGGAAGATGATTACCATGGAATACTCAGATGGTAAGAGACTAGAAATAGAGCTTCTTTCTTTCTTTCCTTTCCTTTCTTCCTTTCTCCTTCCTTCCTTCCTTTCTTATTTCTCTCTTTTTCTTTTCTTTTCTTTTTTTTTTTTTTTAAAGACAGAGTATCCCTTTTTACAATCCTCCTGCTCAACTTCCTGAGTAGCTGGTACCACAGGCATGTATGTAGCTTTAAAGATGCATCTTTGCCAGAGGGTGCATGTGCTCTCCAGAGAGAGAGAGATAAAGCATCCCTCAGTGAGGCTCAGTTATGTATGGTCATGCCACAATCCTTTTCCTCCATTCCTCCTTTTCATCAGTATTTTAGGTATACATGCATATATGCACAGGGTGTTTTTCAAGCCACTGGGCTGGGATTTGAACTGTGATGAGTTGTGTAGTATCTGACCCCCTTAACACTGCACTATGGGACTGGCCCTAAAGAATGATGTCCTATAAATTAAGTTCTTTCCTATTACTAGCCTAGGAGAAGGAGGTTGTTTTAGTTAAGGGAGTTGCTGTTTATTTACACTCACATTACACCATTACTTCCAGAAATCCACATGTGAGAGAGATTTCTCACTTGTAAACAGCTTGAAAAATGTCCTAGAAAGCTTGGTTAACTCTTCAGCTCTGTAAGTCTGCTGCCTTGGCCTCCCTGAGTTGCTAGGATTATAGGCACATATTGCTATGCCTGGACGTTAGGTTGGACCAGGAATCAAACCTTGGCCCCCAATGTGGTCCCAGTCTGCAAAGCAAAGGCCTTAGCTGCATGTGCCACATCATACCTCAGGTGGCATCTTATTATGGGTTTCCGGGGCCAGCAGATGACGTGACAGTTATGATGCTGGACTCTCATAACTGTCATACATTCTTCCCACAATCTTTCGTCTTCCTGTTGTTGCACATTTGTTTTTTACCTCACAAGAATTTGCACAAGAGTCCTTGTACCTAGAATAGCCTGAGCGTCATTCACAGAGACAGAAAGGTCTCAAGCTGGCAGAGCGTGGGGCAGGAGGTCCAGGGGGCCCTGCACTGCCCCTGCTTGGTCAGATGGCCTTAAATTGATCACTTCACCACTGCCGGCCTCTGCTGATGTCAGGTGTAGGGAGAACGAGGTCTCGGCTGCACCCACAATCCTTCCCAGCCCATGCATCTTTAGTAGTGGTCTCTGGAGAAACGCTCAGAGAGTTAGATAAGCACACATATCCCTGTGCCATGCAGGGTAAAGGCAAGCCAGAGGCAGAACGCTCAAATTGTGTTATTTAAGGTGAGTTTAATGAAAGGGTCCTCTTACAAAGGTGTGTAGGACAACCACAAGGAATGGGGAAGGACTGGGCTAATCTCGGGGGCCTGAGAGTATAGGGACCAGAACACAGAGGGCTGGGAGGGATCCAGCCAGGCCGCAGTGACCCTCAGACAGAGATCACAGGACCTGGCCTCACATTTCTGTCCCCTTCTCATCTCTAGCTGATGGAGTGCCTGTTGACTGAAGACAGCTGGACTCCAGAGTGTGGGAGCCCTTTAATACTGCCCTTCAAGGTGACACTTCCAGGCTCTGAGCAGGTGGGGGTGGAGAGCCCCGTATGTTCCGGACAAGGGGAAGATAGCACCTCACCTTAGTGGACAGAGGCAGGTGTAGACAGTGCTCTGTCCTCCCTGTCATCTCCCAGCTGGCACTGCCTGAGCCCTCAGCAGGCCTCTCCACTCTTCTGTTAAGTCAGGAACTTCTGAGTGATGTGGCACTGGGGCATGAGCCCATTGTCACCTTTCCTCTGCCCTCACACGTGTCCCCTGGCCAGAGCTGGTAGTGTAGGACTCCATGGCAGTGTATGAGGCATTCTGGCATGAACGGTGGTGCTGGTAAAAGTGTAATGAATAGGCAAGGAAAACCTGCATCAAGGATATGCCCAACTCTGTGAGGAAAAAACGCTGCTCCTGCACAATGGAAAGGGTCCTTCTATGACAATTTTTTTTTTTTTAAGTTTCTAATAGGGCACATGCACTTGTTGAAGAGATACAGACGGGGATGGTGGGAGAGTGAGAAATCATCCCTCAGCGCATCTGGCCATGCCATAGTCCTTTCTTCCCCATTCTCCTCTCAGGATTTTGGGCACACATGGACATGTGCTGGCATGTTTTCCAAGCTACTAGGTATGAGACTCAAACCATGTAATTGATTATGTGGGATCCAGCTGTCTTAACCACCATGCCACAGACTGGCCAAGTTACATATTTTTATTTTTTCCACAAGAAAGAGAGACAGAGACAAAGAGGTGCTCTCCTAATTAGGCCCACCTCTTAAAGGTTTCAGTACCTCCCAAAGCCATTACACTGGAGACCAAGCTTCCAGAACATGAAAGTTTGGGGGATAAACCTTTATATAGGTCATAGAATTCAGTAATGGTGAGTGAACTGGAAGAATCTATATTGTACAGGAGACTTGCCCCCAGCACTGCCTGTGGTGTGTCCTTGTGTTCCCACATGTGGGTGATGATGTTGGCTGTGGTTGCAAATGGGTACCAGATAGATCCTGAAATTATGCTCACTAGAAGGATTTCCCTTTATAACTTTCTCTTAGGACTACTGAGTGTGGTGTACCATAGCTGCTGTCCTCTTCCAGCTACTATCAGAATACTATACAAGTTCATCCAACTTTTCATCCAGTAGACTATGGAAGAGGTGGCAAAGACAGAGGGAGTGAGTCTCATGATAACCTGAACCACCTGTTTATGCAGTTTACAAGTGTTTTCTGAGGCTTCTCTGGGCCGGTCTCACATATGCCATTCACTTTTATAGTGGAATGTGCTCACGTTCCAAGTTTGGCAGGCCAATTTTATGATAAGCAGTTTGGGTTCTGTAGTCATCACATACCTTTGGGCAACTATTTCATTCCTACCAGGGCCTATTAGGGGGAACAGCAGATGGTATAATAGTTATGTTGCTGGACTCCCACATAGTTGACCATGGTTTGAGTCCTGAACCTGGTGGCTTGAAATTTATACCAGGTGTATGTGCGTGCATGCCCAAAATCCCTAGAGGAGAATGGAGGAGAAGGGATTGCGGCATGGCCATCTCCCCAGGGGGTGATTTCTCATTTTCTGTCTCTGTCTCGCTGGCAAGTGCACACACCCTATAGCAAAAATCTCTCTTAAAAAAAAAAAAAACAAAAACGAATGCTAGAAACTACTTCTCAAACAGATGCCGCTTTCCACTGGAAGATGATATGCTGGCTCCCAAGCTGGAGGAGTCCGTGCTGCAATTCTTCTATTGGGTTTGTCCCACATGGGATCTCCCTGGCACCAGCACATCTGCTGGGTTGTAAGGCTCAAGCAGCAGGCCAGATCATACCACAGCCTGGACCTGCTGCAGAGTCCTTTCTTGTTCTGAGCTCTACCCCCAAGTGGCAGTATTATAGATTATCCATGAGATGAGTTGGAGGAGCACATTCAGATGTTTAATGAGAGCAGTAAAGCATTGTGTCTATTTTCTAGTGGTTCCTGCGAGGAAAAATACCAACTTGGCCCAGACCACTGAGTCTCTACAAACATCTTTGATGTGCCAAGCCACTAAGTTGTGTTTTGTTTGCTTTTGTTGACAGAGAGCACAAGCACTTGCCAGAGAAAGACAGAGTGACAGAGAAAGGGAGAGGGAGAAACCAATCTCAGTAGGACATTGTCATTTTGCAATCCTCTCTCCTCCATTTTTGCATCCTGTTGGGATTTGGGGCATGAACACACACATGTCTGGTGTGTTTTTCAAGCTGCTAGGCCTGGGGACAACCTCATAGTGTTGATTTTTAGTTTTTATTTCATGCCAAAGTGTGTGTGTGTGTGTGTGCAAAAGCAGGGGGGAAGGTACCCCAAACAAGGCATGGTCATACCACCATAATGCTTTTTCCTCCAGTTTTCCACCCTGTCAGGATCAGGATCCTGGGCACATGTACACACCTGGCATGTTTTTCAGGCTGATGGGACTGGGATTAAAACCTTGGTCAGCTGTGTGGGATCCCGCTTCCTCTGAGCAGGGCGGGAAGCCAGTTCAGGCTATCGAGTTTTTTTTTTTTTTTTTTTTTTTGGGGGGGTTTGTCCGTGGGGCGTGTGCGCTCGCCAGACAGACAGAGAGAGACATAGAGACAGAAAGCGAGAAATCACCCCCCAGGGGGGATGGTCCCCCCGCAATCCCCTCTCCTCCATTCTCCTCTCGGGATCCTGGGCACGCACGCACACGCGCCCGGCGTGAGTTCTAAGCCACCGGGTCCGGGACACGAACCACGGTCGACTACGTGGGAGTCCAGCGACATAGCCATTACGCTAACCACTGGTTCCCAGGCCATCGAGTTTTGACAGTTTATCATCCATACTCTGGTAACCATCTCTGACTGTTGCTGTTTTCTGAGCACCAGGCACAGTTAGCATAACTGTCTTAGTCTATAGAAGTTATTATAACAAAATACCATGTACTAGATGGCTCAAAAAAAAAAGAAAGAAAGAAATTTATTAACTAACAGTTCTGGAGGCTGGAAATCTGAAATCAGGACGCCACCAGGATCAAGTTCTGATGAAGGCTCTCTTCCTGGTTTGCAGATAGCCACCTTCTTGCTGTGTCCTCACATGACAGGTCCTTGGGTAGTATTCCTAGAAAGAGGGAGAGGAAGAAGCTGGGGGGAGGGCAGGAGCGGGGAGAGAGCACTCTGGTGTCTCCCGATGAGAGCACTCATCGCATCATGGCAGACCACTCATAACCACATCTAAGCCTGATTACCTCCCAAGTGCCCCATCTCCAATCACACTGGGGTTAGGGTCTCAACATATGAATTCAAGACCCAGCAGAGCAGAGGCGCCTGGGGAGTGGGTCTGGAGAAGCAAACAGAAGTCCTCTCAGCTGCTGGCTACCCTCGTTGGTGTAGTCACAGGGGCCCATGGCTCCCAACAGTGCAGCTACACTGACAATTCTTCAGCACCCGGAAGTGGGGCGTTCTAGTTTCCATAAAGGAATGAGGGCTTTCTTTTGTCTTTCTTTCTTACTTTTTAAAATCTGCCAGAGAGCATATGCACTGGCTAGAGAGGGAGGGAAAGTGAGAAAGCACCCACCATGGAGAACGATCACACTGCAATCCCTTCTCCTGCATTTTTTCCTCCTTTTAGAATCTTAGGCATGCACACACACACACGTGCCCATCATGTTTTTCAGGCCATTGGGTCCAGGGTTCAAACTGTACAGTCAGTTAGAATGTGAGTTCTAGCCACCATCATCACCATGCCACTGGCTGGTCTGGAGTCAGGACTTTCTCAGGGTTGCTTCCTAGTCTCTTTTTAAGGTGTCCCTGAGAGTGTCAACTGAGTGTGACTTTTCATTCATGTGTCTATGGTCAGAAATGTGCAAGAGTCCTGCAGTTCAATTTTCTCATATGTAAAATGAGAAAAACAAAGCACAGATGTCGTGAGAGAAAGGATAAAAAATATGAAAGTACCTAGAAAAACTTCGCAATTAAGTACATTTCTTGGCATTTCACTCTTCTGCCGTTCAGACCACTGGAGTCTTTCAAAAAATGATCATTCTTTAATGCTGGATATATGATTCTAATCAGGCAGTAATAACTTTCATAATAACAGCAAACACTGTTGAGGGCTGACTATGTGCCAAATCTGTGGGAAGTGCTTTTATGTAGATTATTTTAACTAATCCTCAGAACAACCTTAGGGGAGTGATACTATTGCTGTATTTTGCAGATGATGAAAATACAGCTTAAAGTATTAAATAACTTGGCCTAAATTTCTATAACTAGGAAGTAGTAGATTTGGGATTTGAACCCAGGCAGTCTAAACAACCCACACTCTTGACTACTAAACATTCTGACTTCCTAATCATAGTACTTTGTAAAGTCAAACCAGGCAACTATTCCCTGGGGAGATTACTGAAAAAAAAAAATTACAGAATGGTGATGAAAAACTGTGTATAGGAGGGATTATTCATCTCTATCAAGAGTTATGCTTTGAGCTTCTCATATGTATCAATGAAAAGTAGTGCTTTTTAAAATTATTATTATAATTCTCAAAAAAAAGACAGGGGGGATAATATCTCTGCAGACCAGAAAAACAAAGCTGAAAACAGGGCTTGACAAACCAGCCTACTGGCTGGGGGTCTAAAACAGAGGAGGAGGAGGAGGAGGAAGCTTGCTCCCCAGAGGGTGCTCAGAACTAGGAATGCCTCACAGGAGGCAGGGACAGAGACAGGGATGGAATGCAGCTCAGGCCTCAGAGAGGATAAAATCACCTCTAACCGTTGCCTAGACTTAAGGTACAACGCCTATTAAAATGGGGGACATAAATACAATTTTGCAGCCAGGATATGGCTGTTTTACTAAAACATCTGTGTTACTAGAACTGCAATATCCTCAGTTATCTCCTCAGGGTAAATACTTCAAAAACCCACTTTAAGATGTGGTTCTGAACTAGAAACCCTCCAGTGTAAGAACAACAAACCAGGGCCAGAAAATGACGTGGTGGTTAAAGTGCTGGACTCCCACGTGGTCAACTACAGTTCAAGTCCCAGACTTGGCTTTAAAATCATGCCAGGCATGTGTGTGTGTGCATGCCCAAAATTCCAGGAGGAGAATGGAAGAGAAGGGATTGTGGTGTGGCCATCCTCCCAGGATTATTTCTCATGGGAACTGTGTATTATGAAAAAAACTATGCGTGGATTTTTAAAAAAAAATGCAGCAAAATAAATCCATGGTTTAGTCTGATTTTTCCATGAACATCTTTAAGTACCTTCACATACATAGCAAAGGACTTTTTATAAGGAATTGGTTCACGTGAGAATGGAGACTGACAAGTCCCAATATCTGTAGGGTCAGATGACAGGCTGGAGACCCAGAAGAGTCGATGGAATAGTTCCAGTCTGAAGACCAGCTGGCATAAGACCTAGAAAAGGTGGTATTGGAGTTTACATCTGAAGGGAGGAAAAAGCTGATTTCTCGGTTTAAGGACAGTTGGGCAGGAGGTATTCTCTTTCTGGGAGAAAGATCTGCCTTTTTGTTCTATTCAGGACTCACTGAGATAGGCCCACTCACATTAGCAAAGGCAATTTGCTTTATTTGGTCCACTTATTTGAATGTTAATCTCATTCGGAAACGCCAGCATAATGTCTGACCAAATATCTGGGCATCCTGTGGCCTAATCAAGTTGATACATAAAATTAACCATCATATCTGGCCTTGGGAAACTTCAGAGGTGCAGCATCTTAGCCAGCCAGGGAAATAAAGGGAGGACGTGCCTCTCCTTCCTGGCAAGAGAGGACAATGGACCGTAAGGATGGGGGTCTCTGGGTGCAGATAGCTGAGATTCTGGGTGACATAGTAGAAAATACTTGTGCTTTGAAGCCAGGGAGACCTGGATATATTCTATTAGCTGTGTCACCTTTGACATGTTACTTAATTCCTCTGAACCCCCATTTCCTCATCTCCTGAAAGAAAATAATCCCATTTCAAGGGATCTTAAGAAGATTTTAAGGGACCAGCAGGTGGCATGGTGGCTAAGGTGCTGGACACTCCCACATGGCTGACCATGGTTTGAGTTCCGGACCTGGTGACTTGCTTTCTTACTTTCTCTCCCTGTATGTGTTTGTGTGTGTGTGTTTCTCTCTCTGATCAAATTAAAATAAATAAATGAATAAATAAAATTTTTAAAAAAGGAGATTTTAAAAGATGATATAGAATATCCTTAGCAAAATATGCAACCTGCAATAGTTCTTTCGGATGCTTGCACTAGGATGGGACAACCGGCCTACCCCTGGGGACTAGACCTTCCATTATTACAACCAGAGAAGATCGTGCGAGAGGAATGAGTGAGGGCACAAGGTTGGCAGACTTGGATCTGAATCCTGCTCTCCCCCAGATGCTGTGAGAGCACACGCTCCTCCTCCGTGTGCTCGGAGTGCTGGCTTCTCATCTACAAACCGAGGGCAGCACACCTCCCTCCACAGCAATGTTTTTGAAGTGGGAGAGAAATGTCTGGTGACACTGGGCAATGTCTGGAGACATGTTTGGTCATGACTGCTGGATTGGGGGTGCTACTGGCATCTGGTGGGTAGAGGCTAGAGATGCAGCTGCATGGCCTGTATCGCATAGAACAGCTCCCTGACAACATAGAATTACCCAGCCTGACAGATTAACTGTGCTGAAGCTGAGAGACCATGGAGTAGAAGACTTAAGTGAGATCACGCCTTGATATAAGAGAGAAAACTAAAGCTATGGGGCTAGCAGGTAGCATGGTGATTAAGGCACTGGACTATCACATGGCCCTTCCACAGTTCGGGTCCTGGATTCGGCAGCTTAGGAATCACATGCATGCATGCCCAAAATCCTGAGAAGAGAATGGAGTAGAAGGGATTGTGGCATGGCCATCTCCTATGGGGGTGATTTCTTACTTTCCTTCTTTCTAGCTCTCTCTGATGAGCACACATAACCTATGGCCACACACCCCAAAACATAATAAAAATGAATTTAAAAAATAAATCTGTGATCATCATTACCATCACATGAAAGTGACCAGGTGGGCAGTGGATGGATTTCTGCCTCCCCTTCCCACTTGTTCTCCTCCCCCATGGCTGGCAGAGGAAGTGTGACTGCCTGGCTGGCAGCATTCCCCCTGCTTGGCGCCCAGGAGGGAGGGAACCCACTTGCGGCTCACATAAAGAGTCTGCCAGCTGCAGGCTCACCATGGCAAGTTCTGGAATGCAACTTCCGGGCAGTGGCATCTGGACTGCTTACTGGCCCTCTTCACAGGCCCAGCGTCCTGCAGCTTGTTGGTTGACTGGGCAGGAACCCAGTCCCAGAACCCCCATCCCGTCCCATGCGGCACTTCCTCAGGGGGCTCTCATCCCACCTCCACCCCCAGAGTGCATGTACAATTTGGCTCAGCTCCTTTCACCATGGCCCTTCCAAAGACATCACTTCTTTAAGATTCATGGAGCCTTTTCCTTATTATCATGTATATGCCTGCTCTGTGTGCAGGCGCTGGAAGAGACAGACATAAACTAGTGTCAGAAAAAAAAAGTCCAGTCCCACTGTGCGTGCCTTCTCTCTCTGCGTGCCTTCTCTCTCTGCTATCTCTCTAGACTTGAGTCTTCCTCTGGTCTGTTACTAAGAATGCTCAACCCCCTGAACTTTCTCAGGGCAGACTTCTTCCTCCCTGCCTCTGCGAAGAGACCCAATCAATCACACAAGTGCAGGAGGAAACAGACAAAACCAGAACTGCCCACCAACGTGCCTGTGCTGGCTCCGGCCGTCTCTCCTAGCCCTTCGGTTCGGCCCAGTGCTCACCACCCATCCTCAGCTGGCTTTAAAAGACAGGGACACTCAAAGCCCTCAGATGCAATGCTGCTGCTTGTCATTTGTTTAGCTACAGGAGGGAAAAGTCTAGTCACCAAACTCCCTCTGAACCGCGGAAGAGTTCTCCTTTGAAGCAGTTTCTGACAATAACACTGTCATTGAAATAAAGCCTGTTCTTCTTAGGCGGAGCATATTTTCCCCCCGGAGAACCACCACTGGGCTTGCCAGGCTAGAGCAAGCCTCCTCCCAGAACATGCTTTCCTTGCCTGTGTTGGGTTGAACCTTTTTTTTTTTTTCTTTCCACAAGAGAGCCATAAACACATAGATACCAAAGAGTTAATTTGCGTGTTTTAAACCTCCTTCCCAATGCCCGCTCTCATTCCTGCATAAAATCCCCATGTCCAGACATCAAATCAGTAAGCCCTGTTGCCTGTCAGAGAATACAATGTCAGGCCATTAGTATGTTAATAAGTCCGGAGGGCGACAGGTGGCCCACTAGACAGCTCAATTAAGCTGCTCATTAAACACACGCTAACGAACAACCAAGGCAGGGCCTGAACAGCACCATTCTATAATGACATGATGTCAGAGTGAACAAATGAGGAAAAATAACAAAAACATTACAGCAGGGACAGACGCCACTAATAAGGACCCCTCGCACTACATCAGCCCGCAAATCAATGAGCCACAGGGATCAAAAAACTCGACCCAGCATTCTCAGGAGACTGAATGCAGTAAGATTTTTTTGGTCACTACTTAGAAAAAAAAAAAAGTGCCCAACCCCAAACCTAAACTTACTGGAAAATATCATAAATTCCTTGCCAAAAATATAAAGAGAACAAAGTTTATCAGACCAAGAACTAATCCCAAAGTCTGCGAAATTTGTATTGTTGGGGTTGAGTGAAAATCATTATTTAATGGGATCATCATTTACATTTGATTGACATCTTTTTTTTCCCCTTTCAGTCCACAGGTTCAAATCACTTGCCTCCTCAGCCAGTTTAAGGAGCATGGCAGAAGTAAAAGAACACGTAGCCAAATTTCATAGGTGAAGATTCTGCTTGTTATTATTGTAAGAAATGGGACTTTCAGCAGCTGCTAGAGGTTTCTCTCATTTTCAGATAAGGGGCTTCCTGAATAATAAAGAATCAAACCTCCACCAGGCATGGCTCTGACATTAGAGACACATATCGCTAAACTAATAGGCTGGCTGGCCATTAGGAGGTCCTGACCTTGGCTCTTATCTTTCGTCGAGTTAACAGCTGACACCTCCTCTGTGTGTACTTCCAGGCCTAGTAGGTGCTGCGCCTCACCAGGATGGTGAGTCGAAGCCAAGCAGAAAACCATGGTGGTGCGTTCACTTTCATGAGCTCTAAGGAGTCCCGAGAAGCATAGTTCTTCCCATGTTTGCTGAGCTTCCTCTATCCACATTCACAGCCCACATCTATGACTGTCACCTGTGCGACGCTGAGCCAGTCTCCTTCCTCCCTGGCTCTGTTTCCTTAGAGGATGTGATTGGACAGGGTATTCTCTCTGCCCTTTCCATCCTCAGAGGGTCTCCAGTACACAATGAGTGTAAAGTCCTCATGGAATTTGCCATCTGGTTGGAAAGACAAAACTAACATCTGAAAACAATCCAAAGAGTTCAAGAACAAAGTAGAGTGTGCTATCTGGAAGTACAATACGAATTTAAAAATGGGGTGTGGCCAAACAGCGATGCAGTGATAGAGCAGGACAGTCTTCCAACAGGGGAAAGGGTCCAATTTGAGTCTGGTAACCTCCCTGAGTTCACCTAACACATGTTTCCCACGATCCTAGCTGGCTGAGGCTGGGGGTGGGTCGCATCACTAGGATTCAGCTGGGGGTGCTGTCTTTCTCTGTCTCATTCTCTCTCTCACTCATGGAATAGAGAAAGAAACACATGTCTTTTTAAAAGAAGAAAAGAAAGAATCAACAGCTTTAAAAACAACAACAAAACAGTGTGTGTGTGGAGGGAGACATTAAGTCAACTCCCTGAAAGGGCCAGAGAGAATGCAAGGATAGGGTGGGGCTCCTGTTGTTTTTTTGTTTTGTTTTTAAATTTACTATAGGGCTCTGCGGAGGGGGAGAGAGAGAGAAAGTAAGAAAGCACCCCCAAGGTGGGTACAGCCGTGCCGCAATCTCCTCTCCTCCACTTTCTGTTGGGATTCTTGGCATACCCCCAAGCTGCCAGGGCTGAGACTCAAACCACACAGTTGTCACGTGGGAGCCAACTGCCCACCCACCACACCACGGCTGGCCCTGCTGGCTCTCGAGTGTGAGCAGGATGCAAGAGCAGGAGATGTGGTCCGTTCTCAACCACACATGCACATCAATGTAAATAAGTTAGTGTGCACCATACATACGTGTATTTAAGTTATCAATAAGCAAATGCCGCGGTCCTAATATAGTACCAACATATTAAAGCACATAGCAGGTTAAGACGATTTTGAACAGTGAGATTTCAAACAGGTAGAAGTGGGAGCATTTTCTCTCTAGACCCCAGAAGATCACTTTGGCTGGCTCTTGTGAATGCGCACACTCGGATTTGGAAACCACTCTTCCAGGTGATCCAGGCAACACAGGCGGGAACAAGCCGGATGGTACTGTACAAGGGGACTTGAAAAAAAATTCATAACTGATTAAAGTACAAATTTATTTTGGTGCCAAAATATTTTGGAATTCACGCACAGTTTTTCATAATCCTCATTTTTCCATGAGCTTTGAAAACATTTCTCCTGTCTAGGTGTGCATGTGGAGGGGAGAGGTGCCGGGAGCCCTGATTAGACCTGCCTAATGGAGGCCAGGTGGGACGAGGAGGAAGAGGAGAGCTGGTATACTGTGGTAAAGCCAGAAGAGACAGTGCCTGCAAAGGCAGAGGGGAGGAGAACTTGCCGTCTCTGCGGAGCCAAGCAAGACAGCCTTCCGCCTTGGTGTAGTAAGGTCCGTCTTTAGGTTGGCAGGGTTTGCTGCATGCAATCACTCAACAGACGTCTGCTAAGGGTTCCTCTTTGCCCAAGAAACGGTGGGGAATACAGAGACAAGAATATTTTATCTCTGACCTCAGGGAGTTTATAACTGAGTCATTCATTCAGCTAGTCTTTATTCAGGGACTTCTCTTTGCCAGACTCTGCCTGAGGTGCTGGGAATAATGGCAGTAGACATAAGCTTAGTGCCAGCCCTCGTGAGCTGATGGTCGAGTGGAGGAGACAGACCCATTGTTTGACAAACTCCATTTCAAGTCAGACTCCAATCATTGTGGCAGAGACAGGATCAAAGACTTGTAGGAACATGGATGAGGTTGTGGTTTATTCTGTTCATGAGAATCATAGAAACCTGGAAACTTTGACTCTAGAGCAGCACCGTCTTATAGAACTTTCTGGAACAATAGGAATGTTCTGTATCTGCACTACCCAACATGGTAGTCACATGCAGCTACCGAGCACTTGAACTGTGGCTGGAGTGACTGAGAAACTGAATTTTAAATTTGTGATGAATTTTAATTAGTTGAAATGTAAACAGTAACAGCTGTCGACAGTAGCGGGGCTGAAACGCTGGTATGAGTTTCATGTAGAACGACATGTGTTCTTTCTTAAAGCTGGCACTTTCCCTCTGGCACGGCTAATGACATCCTAGAAGCAGGGGAAACGGTTGTTCCCTCAGTAAAGCTATACCCCCAGGTCACACGCGGAGTGAGCAATGGATTGGCGTGGACACACTGGTAAGAAGTGGAAAAGAAGTTTAAATTAGAATATCTGTTCCCTTCTTCTGGTCTGAGTTCAAATCTCACCTCCTCTGGCAAGGATCTGGTCTTCTTTCACCACCTTGGAGAACCCCAAAAACCCCAGCCTGCCCTCCAGGGAGCAGTGGAAGGGCCTATGGCTCACACAGTACACCCAGGTCTTTCTGAGCTGCATTTACAGCTGTTTTCCAGGGAATGGGGTCAATAAGTTTTACTTCAGATTTTTTTTCTCTCTCTCCTTCCTTCCTAGTTTGTGTTAGATATTCTAAAACAAGTAGAGAAGTGGAGAAGTAGATCTCTCTCCCTATGTTATAGCAAAGTTGATAAAATGACAATGGATAGTGGAAAGGACTTTGTTTAGTTATTGTTTGTTTTTCTATTGTTTTTATTATTAAGATAAGAAGGTTGTTGAGATGAGGGGGATCTTCTGTTTAAAGACGGAAAGTCGAATGTAGGCATCAGTCTCTCATCCCTCCTGAAATTGCACTAAAACAACAGGGGAGGGATTTTGGAAAGCACGCGAACCCACAGGAAGAAGAGAACAGGAGTGATGCAGTAGCAATACAGTTTGGGAGACGGAAGGCAAATGTGAGTGTGCTAACTGATGCAGCTGAGCTGAGAAAACTGGATGGTAAACTGCCAGTGCGGGGAGCCAAAAGCAGCACCATTGCTCAGGAACTGGTGACGCCCAGGATTGACGGCAGTGGGAATCAAGATAGATGTACCAGAAGAGAAACTGATGAAATGTCCTTGGAGAAGTAATTAGATGGCCCGCCTCCCTCTCCTGTTCTTCAAAGCCAGACCAGACAACGTTTGCATTCTGGATGCTGAGATCTCTGGCTATTTCCCTGATGTTTCCAGAATAACAGTAGCAAGGATTATAACTTCCACATCTGAGATTCTAAGGGCTTCATTGCAGCTCTTCCAACAGTGCAGGAGGAAAACCTCCAAGAAATTGACGTCCAAGCATCCACAGGGAGCTGGCTCAGGATGTGCTGCAGTCACTCCCACCTCGCTGCGCTGAAGCCCCACGCTGACAAGCCCCACGAATGTGCACAGAGCTCACCATCAGCTCTCACTGCCCTGTTCTTTAACAGGACACAGTTGAGGATGGTTTGACATTTGAGAGCAGCCGCTAGGAAAGGCAGAACTAGAGAATGGTAGGAAGTAATCTGGAGGCAACTTAAGTTACAGAAGTTGTAAAGGGAGAAGAAAAGGTTTGAAAATTCTCATTAAGGGGCCAGCAGGTGGCATAGTGGTTAAGGCACTGGACTTCAATGTGGCCAGCTACAGGTGGTTTGGGGAGACACACTGGATTTTTCTGGAGACCCCTGAATCCAGGATGAGACCACATCCACACCCTGGTTGTGAGGCTGCTGGTATGGGAGACAAGGGAGCAGCCCTGATGCCGTGCTCCCTGGGTTTAAACCCCAGTTTGTAACATCCCAGCTGTGCAACCTCGGCAAGTCACTGAACTCCTCTGTGCTTTGGTTTCCTCATTCAGAAACAAGGATAATGATAACAGCACCTAACTCTCAGGGTAATAGTCAGAGCACATTTAACTAAATAATTATTCATTACCACCTGTTTAAGCTTAACAGGGCTTGATGTATTGACCTGGCAACTCTACCTTCCCCAGAGGCCTTGGCTCTGAAGGCAGACCCTCAGAAAGACCAGGTCAGGACGTGTCTGCTGCTCAGGGACCGTTGTCTCGGTGGTTTGCACCACGTTTGTCCGAGTCAGCTCTTGTCTTGATATTAGTCCACGTGCACCAGCCCCTGGGCTCGGCGGCGCCTGTGGGATGCACTAGCCTGTAGGCTCCAGCGGAGGTGGACACACTGGCCTTGTCACTGTCAGGCCCCAGCACTCAGGGTCTGCCCATAGACCAGGGCTCTGTACAGAGATGAGAAATTCGGGTCAGCGGGTGGCATGAAGGTGAAGGTGGCTGGATCTCACATGACTGGCATGAGAGGCACGTGAGGCACATGTGTGTTCGTGCCCAAACTCTCGGAAGGGACGGAGGAGAAAGGATTGCCACGTGACTATCCCCCAGAGGGCGCTTTTCACTTTCCTCCCTCTGTCTCCAATGAGCACACACACCCTCTGGCAAAAATTAAAAATAATAATAAGCGAGGTGATGAAGTCCTCCCTCTGGACTCAGAAAAATAAAACAGGGGCCAACAAGTGGCATGGTGGTTAAGGCACTGGACTCCCACATGGCTGATTGCTGTTTGAGTCCCAGACCTGGAGGCTGGAAACTCACACCAGGCACATGTGTGTGCAGGCTCAAGATCTCAAAAGGAGAATGGAGAAGGGATTGTGGCATGGCCACCCCCCAGGGGGCAATTTCTCACTTTCCCTTATTCTGTCTTCTCTGGTGAGCACACGTATCCTATGGCAAAAACCTTAAAAAATAATAAAGAGAAAAAGAAAGAAAGAAAAGAAAAAGGAAAAAAAGAGAGAAAGAAAGAAAATAAAAGAAAAGAAAGAAAGAAAAAGAAAAAAATGTAACTGTTTTCTAAGGCATATCCTTTTTTTTTCTTTTCTGTAATTTCATTGCCAGAGAATGCATGTACTCACCAGAGAGATAGAAAGAGAGAGAGAGAGCGAAAGCACTCCCAGTGGGACATGGTCACACCACAATCCCTTTTCTTCCATTTCTCTTTCCTGTCAGAATTTTGGGCATGTACACACAAGCACCCCATGTGTTTCCTAAGTTGCAAGCTGGGATTCAAACCATGGCTGGCAATGTGGGATCTGGCTGCCCTAACAATTGTGCTATGGGGCCAGGCCACATATCCTTTTCTTAGAGGACATTTATCCAAAACCCTATTTTAAAAACTGTCATGAAAGGGCCAGCAGGTGGCATGGTGGTTAAAGTATTAGACTTACACCTGGCCAACTGTAATTCAAATCCTGGACCTGGCAACTTGCTTTCTCACTTTCTCTCTCTGTCTCTCTCCGTGAGTGCATGTGCCCCATAGTGTATTTAAAAAAAATAATAATAATAATGAATGAAATGAAATAAATAATTCTCTTTTAAAAAGTCACGGAAACATTAGTTTCACCCAGAAATGGTTCACCTTGTTCATTTTGTCAGGAATTTGGTTGCCGGAAGAAACATGAAGGAGATTCTGTTTTAATCAAACAACCCCGACTAGGAAGCCATTGAGTGCAAACCCTGTGCCCAATACTCCCAGGGAGAGGAGGTCTTGGGCCTTAGGGTTAGCAGCCCATCCCCTGGTACTTTCTGTCTTGGAGTTGAAGACCACTCGCCTGGGTTTGCCTGTTTGGATATTTCTTATTTGAGAGGCAATGAGAGCCTCTGTGATAAGGAGGTCAAAATCAGTTCAAAGTAGAAACAAGACCCAAGAATCACATCAGCAAGCCCTGTCATCCATCCTGCTGGGATTGAGAACATTTTTGAGAATATAAATTCAGTAAGTCCCTGGACCAGCATCTTTATCTTCTTATACAGTCTGCCCTTTGTATCTGTGGACTCTGCATGGATTGATGCAACCGACTGCCGGGAATGTCCCAGTGCTGCTGACGTGTGCTGTGTAGTTGGGTGCATCTGGACTGTAGTTGGGTGCATTTGGACTGTAACTGCGTGCATCTGGACTGTAACTGCATGTATCTGGACTGTAGCTGCGTGTATCTGGACTGTAGCTGGGTGCATCTGGACTGTAACTGGGTGCATCTGGACTGTAGCTGCGTGTATCTGGACTGTAGCTGCGTGTATCTGGACTGTAGCTGGGTGCATCTGGACTGTAACTGGGTGCATCTGGACTGTGGCTGGGTGCATCTGGACTGTAGCTGGGTGCATCTGGACTGTAGCTGTGTGTATCTGGACTATAGCTGCGTGTATCTGGACTGTGACTGGGTGCATCCGGACTGTAGCTGGGTGCATCTGGACTGTAGTTGCATGTATCTGGACTGTAGCTGCGTGTATCTGGACTGTG
>NW_006159894.1:625571-635221 GCF_000334495.1 Tupaia belangeri chinensis
ATCTGGACTGTAGCTGGGTGCATCTGGACTGTAGCTGGGTGCATCTGGACTGTAGCTGGGTGTATCTGGACTGTAGCTGGGTGCATCTGGACTGTAGCTGCGTCTATCTGGACTGTGGCTGGGTGCATCTGGACTGTAGTTGGGTGCATCTGGACTGTAGCTGCGTGTATCTGGACTGTAGCTGCGTGTATTTGGACTGTGGCTGGGTGCATCTGGACTGTAGTTGGGTGCATCTGGACTGTAGTTGGGTGCATCTGGACTGTAGCTGGGTGCATCTGGACTGTAGTTGGGTGTATCTGGACTGTAGCTGCATGTATCTGGACTGTAGCTGGGTGCATCTGGACTGTGGCTGGGTGCATCTGGACTGTAGTTGGGTGCATCTGGACTGAACTTCTACAATCTTCTTTTTCATCACTATTCCCTGAACAACACAGCATAACAACTATTTAGATCATATGTAGTAATGCCTATTTTAGGCATTACCTGTAATCTAGAAATGATTTAAGGTATATAGGAGGACATACAGCAGTTACATGCAAGTACTCTGCCATTTTATATGTGGGACGTGAGCATCCAGGGATTTTGATGTTCATAGGGGTATTCAAGAACCAATCCCCATGGCCATCAAAGGATGATCATACCTTTGTGAGGCTCCTGACAAAGGGCATGTAGCTTGGGCCACGTTGTAAATGTGGTGATGATTTTCCTCAGGTTGGGATGCTGGCAGTCTGGGACGGGGTAAGGTGGCAAGGGCTAGGCAAGAGGCAACTGATATAAAACAGTAGCCTATATATTTCGATGAGCATTTAAATTACTCAGGGTGTGCAAAAATATAAGTGCTGGACCTTTCATGACAGCTATTGCAACAAAAACAAGACAGGTCCTGAAAAGGTGTTTGGGGTTATTTCCCAGAGCAATCTGGGAAAGTTACAGATGTTCCTAATTATCAAAAAAGTTAGGGGTCCCTGAGCTTGGTTTACTGAGACAGCATGTCATTTGCTTTCTCTCCCTCACTCTTTTTCTCTCTCTGTATCCTTTCAAAAGTGAATGTCTCTTTTCAAACCCAATGCTTGATTACTGAATCATAAAACATTAGAACTAGAAAGAGCATTAGAGGCAATTGATCCTACCAGTCAGAAAACTAGACACCCGCTTCCATAATTCCATCCTCACCTAGGCTGACCGGATTTGATCTTCTAGTTCAGTTCAGCTAGCAATCAAGTGTTGAGCTTGAAAAGTAACATCACTTTTGAAAGAGAGAGAGAGGGAGGAAGAGAAAGACCTGGGGTTGACAATGGTAAATTTCTTGTCCAGGTCTCCAAACTCACATTGGGATTCTCCCCTGACTACCTTCCTGGAGGCCAGAAGCATGTTAAAGGAGATCCCCAAAGTGTAAGGGGGACCAGAGGACGTGTGCGTTCATCCTGAGGTCATGGGGCCATGTGGAGTTGGTCAGCACTTGTGGTTGTAGCACCTCCTATGTGCCTGCCTGGAGGGCTCCAAAAGGCCCCCACTTCCTCTCACCTCAACACCCTCATGAGTAACAGGGAGTAAAGGGACTCACCCTTTGCTCAACTTCTGCAGTGCTGTGTAAGGAAGTACTAGATTCTCCCACAGGCCAAGTTAGGGGATGTCAGCCTGCAGTGACTTCTCAGGGTGGTCTGCACCTACGAAGTGGGAATTCAGTCCACTTGGGAGGATCCTGCAAGCTCTAAGTGGCCTGTGGTCTCCTGTTCTTTGCCTCAGCAAATGGTCCCATGTATAGGTTGCTGGTCTTGCAGCAAAGAAGTGTGAAAATCTACAGAACCCTTTGCAAGCCAATGTGAGAATTTTGTGGCTGCATTAAAATGCCTTTCCCCTTCTCCTGAAAAAGGATTAGGTACAACAAAGTGCTTGAGCCTTCAGCTCCTTTGAAAGAAGCCCAGTCTTAAGTGTTAAGCTCCGATTCCAAGCAGCCTCCCCTCCCTCGCCTTGGTAAGGCCTCCTTGGGACCCGCCTATGTGCTGCAGCTGCTCAGCTTCCAGCGCCACCTCTTCAAGACGGCTGGATTTCACCAGCTCTGGGGCTGGAGGTGGGGGGCAGACCAGATGTTTGAAGGGGATTACCGCCTGAAAGAACAGCCAGTTTTCCTGCGTGCCACCCACTTATGGGCAGTTTTCCCATATAGTGCCACCAAAATGGGTAGGAATGGAAATGATGCAGACAGTACCCAGGCTGCAGGGGCCCTATTGAATCCTTACAGTAACTATATCACTTCTGTTAATGGGCTGAATTGCATCTCTCACACCCCAATTCATATGTTAAAACTCTAACCTCTATAACCCTAGGATAAATGAAGCTGTATTGGAAGATGTGGTTTTTTGTTTTGTTTTATTTTGTTTTTATTTGCCAGAAACAGTCACAAAAGGAGAGGAAGAAAGCACCTGGCAATGGGGTGTGGTCATGCCACAGTCTCCATTTTTCCAACCTGTCAGAACTTTGTGCATGCGCTCACAGGTGCCCAGTGTGAGTTTGATTTAATTTGTTTGTTATTTTGTCTGTTTCTTTGATATACGGTGTGTGTGTGTGTGTGTGTGTGTGTGTGTGCGTGTGTGCTCTCCAGAGTGAGAGAGACACAGAGAGAGAGAGAGAGGGAGAGAGAAAGCACCCCAAGGCGGGATGGCAGCACCACAATTCCTTCTCCATCATTCTTTCAGGATTTGGGGTATGCACACACATCCACCTGGCATGTTTCCCAAGCTGCCAGTTCCAGAACACGAACTGCACAGTCAGTCATGTGGGATCCAACCACCTTAACCACTATGGCACTGGTTGGCCACACCCAATGTTTTTTTTAAAGAATTATTTTATTATATTTTATTTTAATCATCATTATTATTTATTTATTTGACCAGAGAGAGAGAACAAGAGAGAGAGAGAGAGAGGGAAAGTGAGAAAGCAAACCACCAGGTCTGGGACTTGAACCTCAGTCGGCCATGGGGGAGTCCAGTGCCTTCACCATCACCTCACCTGTCAAACTATCCAGTGTGTTTTTTTAAGATACCAGGGCTAGAATTCGAACTGCATGGTCAGTCATATGGGACTCATCTTCTCTAACCACTAGGCAATGAAGCTGGCCTAGAGTTAGGGTCTTTAAAGAGGTAATTAAGTTAAAACGAGGTCATATGGTGATCCCTAATCCAATGACTCATGTCCTGATAAGAAAGGGAAAGTAGGACATAGACATGTAGAGAGGGAAGACCATGTCAAGGCAGAAGCAGAGGGTGGCATTTACAAGCTGAGGAGCGGAGCCTCAGAAGACACCAACACTGGTGATTTCCAGAGTAACTGATAACCTTGATCTTAGACTTCTAGCATCCAGAATGTTGAGAAATTAAAATTCCGTTGTTTAAGCCGCCCAGTTTATGGTGTTTTGTTAAGGCAGGCTTCGTAAATAATGTGAAGACAGAAGTCTGACTGCTTTTTCCTATTTCTAAAATCAGCTTCCAGAGGGCCTGGGGTGAGTCATGCCCACAGACCATTTTGGCCCATTGATAACAAAATCTTCTTACATCCTGTCCCTGGTATAGTATCCCTGTAATGGGTGAGTCACAACCACAGTCATTAACAGACCATTTTGACTCACTGCTAATAGGATGCTTCCAACAGCCTGTCCTTGGGTCAGTATCTAGTGACTGTATAAAAGCCCCCTTATCCTTACTAATCCCTTCCCAGGACCTGCAAGCCCTGCTTCCACATGTCCTGCCATTTTGGGCCAGGCCAATGGAAAACTCTTCACTAAATTCTCTCTCAAAATCAAATTAAAGGAACCCTTGTACCTGATTACCCTGAGAGAGAAGCATGTTTTGCTTTCCCCTGGGCCTAGGTCATGCAAATTCATGCTTAGAAATAAACCACATTAATTATTATTTTTGCAGAGTTGGTTATTTCCATCAACAAACACAATCTCTGTTTTGTGGATGGGGAACCCAAGGTTCAGCTTGGATAACTAGCCCAGTGGTATACAGTAGTTCCCTCTTATCCAGTTTCACTTACTAAAGTTTCAGTTAACCGTGGTCAACCACAGTCTGAAGATATTAAGTGGAAAAATACAGAAACATACAACTCAGTAGTTTTCATTGTGTGCAATTCTGAGTGGCATGATAAACTCTGGGGCCACCGCTCCCTCCTGCCCAGAAGGTGAGTCAACCTTTTGCCCAGTGTACCCACCACTATGCTGCCTGCCTAACAGTGTGCTTGTAGAGGAAAATCACAGTATACAGGGATGGGCACTACCTGCTGCTTCAGGCATCCCCTGGGGGCCTTGGACATACCCACCAAGTGAAAGGAAGGGATTCTTCTACAGCTCTTAAGTGGCCCATCTTGGGCCCTGCTCTGGTTTATCTGATTCAAAAACCCTTGTATCTAGCCTCATTATTAACTGCCCCAGGAAGGAAGCCAGGATGACAGTCCCTGGGCAAGAGTTAACACAGAGGCTTTTATTATTATTATTATTATTGTTATTATTATTTAGAGAGAGATTTTTGGTATAGAAAGACAGAGACAGAGAGAAAGAAAATGAGAAATCTCTCCCCTACCCAGGCTGGGGGTATGGCTACTCCACAGTCCCTTCTCCTCCATTCTCCTCTTGGGATTTTGGGCATGCACGCACATGTGTCCAGCATGAGTTTTAAGCCACTGGGTCTGGGACTCGAACTGCAGTCTACTAAGTGGGAGTCCAGCAATGTCACCATTATGCCATCTACTAGTCCCAACGCTGAGATTTTATGATGCTTGTTATAAGAAAGAAGGGCTAGATGGATGCCTGTCCCAAGTGCCCCACACCGCACTGTTGCAATGGCTAGCCAGCTGGGCTGGGGCCTTCTGCAGCATGAGGGACTCAAAATGAATTTGTCAAGTAAGTGGTGCTAGGGCCAGATGGTGAGGTGGTGGTACCACAACTGGACTCACTGGGACAGGTCCTAGGTTGCATCCCAAGGCCTCCCTGACCAGGCCAGGTGTGTGTGTGATCATGATCCAGGAACAGCTGAGACTCAGGGCAAACAGCAATCTCTTCTCCCCCGTTCTCCTCCCAGGAACTTGGGCACACATATACACATGTCTGGTGTGATTTTCAAGCCACCAGGTCTGGGACTAGAACTGTGGTCGGCCATGTGGGAGTCCAACAATGTAACTGCTATGCCATCTGCTGGCCCCAAGAACCATTTTTCGAAAGACAGGTTCAGAGCCAAACTTCTCAATATCTCTGGACTACATGTGGCTGGTGTGATCTGCAGTGTATGGAGGGACAAGAACTTAAGGCAGTGCTGGCCCATAGCCTAGTAGTTGAGCAAGCTGGATCCCATGTGGCCAACCATGGTTTGAATCCCAGCTCAGGAGATTTGAAAATCATGTTGGCCACATGTGTGTGCATGCCCAGAATCTGACAGAGTGGAGAAATGGAGGAGAAGTGGGAGAAGGGATTGCAGCATAACCACACCCCATTGGGGAGGTGCTTTCTCTGCCCCCGTCTCTCTGTCTCTCTGATGAGCACATGCACACACACACACACACACACACACACACACACACACACACATTTTAATCTGGTAATTAAAAAATAATAAGAAGAATTCAAACCAACCTGTGACCAGGACAAGTGGCTTAGCCTTTTGCACCTGCAGCTCCTCACCTGTGAAAGGCCAATAATTCCTTCCTAGAGGAGGTGTCCTAAGGAAGAATTGAGACGAGGGCTTAGCACCGCGCCTGGCACACAGCAAGTCGCCAGCAGTGTTGGCTGTGATCACTGTCTCCTAATGCCACTGTTAGTAGCAACTGTAATCTTCGGTGGTCCTAGGAGGCAGTCTCAGTGACTCAGGGATGGCAGCATGGCCACACATCTGCTTACCAAGTTCAGGGAGGCAAGTAGTGAAGTGTCACAAATGTGGCTTTGCATTCTGGAAAGGAACTCTGTGTCCTATTAGTTTCCCACTGATGTGACTTTGGTCAGGTCATTTAGTCTCTTTAAAAGCAAAGTATGGAGGGGGAAAAATCAAGGATGATGATACCCAGCTTGGGATTTAATAAGAAAATATTCTGAAACACTGTAAAGGTTCTGCAAATAAATTTTGAATATAAGCAATTATTTTGTTCACAACCAAAAAGGTAGCGTTAAATATATGTGTGTATGTATATATATGTGTGAGTGTGTATATATATATATTTTTTTTTTTTTAAGAGAATTTGCTATAGAGTGTATGCATTCACCAGAGAGACAAAGACAGACAAGAAAGACAAAGCAAGAAGTCACCCCCAAGAGGGACGGCCATGCTGTAATCCCTTCTCCTCCACTCTCCTCTCGGGATCTTGAGCATGTGTGCACATGCGCCTGGTGTGAGTCTTAAGCTGCTGGGTCCAGGACTCAAACTGCGGTTACTACGTGGGAGTCTAGCCATCTGCTGGTCCCTGTGTATATGTGTTTGACACGTGTCTTGATCATTTCTGTTCCAGCCGTAGACTGGAAAAATGTGCTCTATTAATTAGACCAGCGGTGTCATAACAAGTTAAGATCAGATTAATTGGAAATATAAAAATAGGTTATAGGGCTGGCCCCATAGCCTAGTGATTAAGAGAGATAGAGGCCACATGGCTGATCACAGGTCAAATCCTGGCCCAAGTGGCTAGAAAAACACCAGGAGTATGTGTGTGTGTTCAAAATCCCGAGAAGATGGTGAAGTGAAGGAGAAGGGATTGTGGCAATCCAACGTCCTGCTGGGCAGTGCTTTCTCTGTCCCTCCCTCTCTGTCCGTCTCTCTGTCCGTCTCTCTGTCCGCTCTGCCGAGTGCATACATCCTCTAACAATTAAGGAAAAAGAATAGATTACATATGGCATCCCAAACCAGAGAGAACTTCATGAATAGAGGCTTCATTTTTGTGAAGTAAAAGGTACTTTTTAAAAAAAAAAATGTACAAATGAGCTAGCAGGTGGCATGGTGGTTAAGGTGCTGGATCCTACAGGACTGACTTTGCAGTTCAAGTCCCAGACCTGGCGGCTTAAAAAACACTCTGGACACATAGGCATGCAGACCTGAAATCCTGAGAGGAGAATGGAGAAGTGATTACAGCATGTCTGTCCTCCTGGGGCATGATTTCTCACTTTCTGTCTGTCTGTCTGTCTGTCTGTCTCTGTCTCTGGTTAGCACGTGCACCCTATAGCATAAAACCTAAAAAAAAAGGCATACATGTTTTTTAAATATAGCATTATATCAATTGATGGGTGATTTCACCCCTGGGTTACACCATCAGGCTACACTGACAGTGTCTGGGGCCACCTTTAGTTGGCACAAGCTGAGGAGATATGCTACTGGCATGTAGGGGTGGAGGCCAGGGATGCAGTTTTTTTTGGAGAGGTTTTTGCTATAGGGTGCATGTACTCACCAGAAAGACAGACAGAGACAGAGAGACAAAAAGTGAGAAATCACACCCCAGGGGGGATGGCCATGCTGCAATCCCTTCTCCTCCATTCTCCTCTCGGGATCCTGGGCACGCACACACACGCGCCTGGCATGAGTTTAAGCCACCAGGTCCGAGACTCAAACCGCGTTTGACTACATGGGAGTCCAGCGACGTAGCCATTACACCATCTGCTGGTCCTAAGGGACAGGTTGATCAGGCCCCACATGTCAATAGCGCCAGGGTGAGACATGCTTTAGAGACTGCCCTAACCTGGCTCTCCCAGTGTGTCTCTGAACACTGCAGGGCCAGAGTCCCATTCCTTTTTCTCAGAATGAGCCGATGTGAGGGTGTGGGAAAAAATTGTATACATGGACAGGCTCCACTTATGCAGCCGTGGAATTTGAGGTTAGAACGAGTGCTGGGAACAGTGAGGATGTAAATCAAATTTGGGTTCAGAATCGCCACCTCTGCTGTCCTTGGAAGGATTGGTTAATTGAGAACTCCAGCTTTCTCAGGCACCTGGCCGAAGACTGATGAGCTACTGCCGTCGCTCTTTGAGAACACCAGAGGGCGCTCGAGAGAGAGGAAGAGGAGACCAGGTGCTGCCAAAGTATTCTTGTGCTTGCCTTTGGACCTCACTGGTTCCATCGGTAAGGCGAGAGAAGATAGAGATTCAGCCATTCCTTTCATCTCAGCCCCCTCTTAACCAACAGTGGTTCCTTCCATTCTTCTGCTGAAAGTGACTCTGCAAAACTTCTGTCTCTGTAACTAAATAAGCTTTTGGCACAAGGAAACTTGCTGGCTGAAGGGGCTGGATCTCAACGGCTTGGTACTTGAGAGGGAGACTTTCTATTTGAAAACAAGCCCTGGAGAATAGAGTGGTGCTACAGTGATCTCCCCAGCAAAGTCTACAATGTTTTTCCTCGGGACTGAGATTAACGGTATAGTAATGCAAAGATTGTTGGACTGTAAATCAGCCTTTAAGAAGGTTTGGTTTTACTGTGACCACATAATTAGATGAGTATCAGAAGCTCGTCTGTAGCTTTGGGTGGATTAGCTAGCATATTCGTTTCTTAAGGCTGTGCAACAGAGCACCACAGCCTAGGTGGCTTAAACAACAGAAATGCAGTCAGTGTCTCACAGTTCCAGAGACTAGAAAGCCCAGGTCCAGATGTCAGCAGCGTTGGCTCCACTTGGGGGCGAGTTGGGAGAATCTGTTCCAGGCCTCTCCCCAGCTGCTGTGATTTCCTGGCGATCTTTGGTGTTTTCTTTGCTTGTAGATGCAACTCTCCTACCTCTGCCTTCACTTCACACGGTATTTTCCCTATGTATGTGTCTCTGGTTTTCAAAGTTCTCCTTATTATAAGGACACTAGTCATAAGGGATTAGAGCCCATCCTAATGACCCTAAGTCCGTATTTCCAGATAAGGTCATGTTCACTGGTACAGGTTAGGACTTTAACATCTTTTGGAGAGACACACTTCAACCCACAACAAATGTTTCCTCTGGCTTCCTGACCTTACAGCTACGCGGCCTTGAGACAGGACTGCTTCCACACAGTGCTAATCGTGCATCCAGCAAACGCCTCCGGGGAGGAAGGGATTATTGTTTCAGCTCAGGAAAACTGATTCCAGGAACTCGAGGGTCCAAGTTGGTTGGTGCCCATTCCTTCAAAGGGGCTCTTACCATGGCTTACTGATGTCTGTTGGAATAAATGGAAAATGTATTTAACTTAAAAAGTGAAGCATACAATGCTATCATATTGCACAAGCAGACGTGCAGTGGGGCAGGGGGCAACTACTGTTTCAAGATGATTTAAAAATTCGATCAGATGTCTGGCTGTACCACTGCATGCTTTGAAAGGCAACTCACAGATGGGTTTCATAATTGAGAAATGCATTTGTTCTTTGTGGGTGTATAAAAATAACGTGACTCAAAGCTTGGAGTGGGACGCCTTTCTGAAATGATTTTCCTCCCTCTCGCCTATACACGTAGTATGTTTTCACAGAAATGGCATGGGGGGACAGAACTGTTACTGCTCTCTTTTGGAGAGAGTGCACATCCATGAGAAAAAATGTCAAAGGAGTCTGAAAACAGACACTAATGAAGGAAAATGATAACCAAGACCAGCATCTTTGAAGGCTTCTTTGTGTTTAGAAAAGGAAGTTAAAGGCATGGCACGCTTTTTTTTTTTTTTTTTTTTTTTTGAAGTTTTT
>NW_006159894.1:635841-636594 GCF_000334495.1 Tupaia belangeri chinensis
AGAAATTAAAGGCATGGCGAGCTTTTTTTTTTTTTTTTTTTTTTTGAGAAGTTTTTGCTATAGGGTCCGTGCATTTGCCAGAGAGATAGAGAGACAGAAAGCAAGAAATCACCCCCCAGGGGGGATGGTCATACCATAATCCCTTCTCCTCCATTCTCCTCTAGGGATCTTGGGCACGCATGCGCACATGCCTGGCGTTAGTTTAAGTCAGTAGGTCCAGGACTCGGACCACGGTCGAGTACATGAGAGTCCAGCAACATGACCATTACGCCAACTGCTGGTCCCAGGCATGGCACACTATTGGAATCAAGCACCTCACAGAAACCGGGGACTCACATGGGTGTACTAGGGTAAGGTGTTTCAATGTTCTGAGAGAGACACTGTAGAGCAACCGTCTCTAGGAAAACTCCCCACTTAGCATCTCCAGAATCCATGGTATCTGAAAAACATAATGGAATATTCCAGAATCTCTAGCTACCAGTGAAAACAAATAACTTCTTTTAAAAAGGAAGAAATGGAGCAGGACCTATGGCCTACTGGTTAAGGGAGTTGGATGCTACATGGTTGACTGTGGTTCAAATGCCAACACAGGTGGCCTGGAAAACATGCTGGGTGTGTATGCATGCCCCAAATCCTGACAGGATGGAGAAATGATGGAGAAGGGATTGGGGTGTGGACCATGCTCTGTTGTGGGGGGACGTGCTTGCTTTTTTTCTTTCTCTGTCTCTTGTGCATGTACACTCTGACCAAACA
>NW_006159894.1:636608-637640 GCF_000334495.1 Tupaia belangeri chinensis
TTATATATACATATATATATATATATATATATATATATATGTATAAAAGAAAGAAAGAGAAATGAGCTTTTCCAAGTAGCCCATCACTCTCTGGAGAGGGACAGTCCCAATGCTTGGTCGCTCTGAATTGTCCTCTTGGTGGTTTTAAGTGCTAGGACACCTTGTAGCTTTGCTTTTCTTTCTTTTTTTTTAATTTAAATTTATTTATTTACCTTCATTCACTGTACATCATTGCAGCATACAAAATGAGATTTCCCATCCAGAATACACTGTATATTGGCTCAATCAAGCACATCAACATATGTGTTACAGTCAACCAATAATTTTCCATTTCTTGTTTCCTGTGTATTTTGCTTTTTTCCCCATCCTTGATTCCCTATCTCTCACCCTCTGTCCTTTCCCACCTTCCTCCCACACAGTCTCTGGTATCCATAGTTGCTTTCTATGCCTTTTCCCCCCAACGCTTTATTGATTCACTAAATAAAGTGAATATCTTAATTAATCTAAATATTTTCAATAGCAAGCACAGCTGATATGTACATATCCGTGAACACAAGTCTGACTTTAGGCATAAACCTCAGTGAGTAGAATGAACACACTATAAAGTAGCACCTAGCTAGGGCTATACAGCTTACTGCAGTCATCAAATAGGTATTTTCAATGCATCTTTTTTAATTTCAAGAAAACATTTTCATATTTTATTTTTTCTGAAACATTTTTTAATTAATTAATTTACATTCATTCCCTAAGCATCGTCACAGCATACAAAATGTGATTTCCCATCCAGAATATACTGAATAGTGGCTTAATCATACATGTTATCGTCAATAATTTTCCATTTCTAGTTTGACATATGTATATATATATATATATATATATATGGTTTTTTTTACCCCTATTTCTGACTCTCTGCCTTTTCCAACCCTCTTCTCATACTCTCTGGTGTCTACAGCTGTCTTCCATTCCTTTTCCCCCCACGTTTTATTGATCACACAATTTCTTAAATAATCTAACTACTTTCAATAGCAAGTT
>NW_006159894.1:637998-640215 GCF_000334495.1 Tupaia belangeri chinensis
GCCTCCCTCCCACCGATTTCCAGGAAAGGCGGGTCTCACAGGAGGAGGGCGACTCTCTGGAGAGGGTGCAGCTTGGAGCTGTTAGAAACCAACCCTCACAGCACCTGGGGGACAGATGTGCCTGTCGAGGTAACGGAGATCGGGGCGGAGTGCCACCAACCTCTGCTACAATGACTGAACACTCTGGAAAAGGAAGGCAGTCCATGTTAATTATATGGGATACATGCGGGAGGCATAGCAGGACATTAGTTTTTGAATTCTTATTTCTGTGTGTCTATATTTAATTTTCCTGATAAAGCACCCCCTTGAAAACTTCTTGGAGATCTGGTCTAGTGCTGGTAAATTCTTTCGGGTTTTGTTTATCTGAGAATATTCTTATCTTTTCTTCCCAGATGAAGGCTAATCTTGCCGGGTACAGTATTCTTGGTTGAAATTGCTTTTCCCTTAACACTTTGAATATATTTTCCCATTCTTTCCTCACTCGTATTGTTTTTGATGACAGGCCTGCTATTTGCCTGATGGGATATCTTTTGTAGGTAACTTGATGTTTTTCTCTTGTTAATCTTAGTATCTAGTCTTTGTGGTTTTGATCAATCTGACTATAATGTGTCTTGGAGAAGATCTTCTTGGGTTGGTTCTATCTGGAATCCTTTGTATTTCTTGGGACTGGATCCTTGAGTGCCTTTCTAGGTTTTGAAAGTATTCTTGCAGGATTTCATGGAATAGATTTTCAATGCCTTTATGAGTCTCTTTGCCTTCTGGGATACCAATTATCCAGATGTTTGGATATTTGATGGTATCTAGTATTTCTCATAT
The DNA here is from genome assembly GCF_000334495.1 of Tupaia belangeri chinensis. NCBI lineage: Eukaryota > Metazoa > Chordata > Mammalia > Scandentia > Tupaiidae > Tupaia > Tupaia belangeri. Next base: position 638,815 of record NW_006159894.1, read on the forward strand.
TATATTATCCTCATTTTGGGGGCAATTTTCTCAGTCTTTGTAGTGGATTTTTCTAGGCCAGCAATTTTCTCTTCTATGTCTGAGATTCTATTTTCTGCATGATCCAGTCTGCTTTTAATACTTTCAAGGAAGATTTTGACTTCCTGTATTATAGCCTTCATCTCTAACAGGTCCATTTGATTCTTTTTTAAAGTGTGTAATTTCTCTTTTAAATCTTGTAAGAATTTACTCACCTCCTGGAACTCATCATCTCCTTTCTCCTTTCTCTTCTGTAGTTCATTGTCTCTCTTCTCTTCCATCTCTGTTAGCTTCACCATTATGAATATTCTAAATCATTTATCAGACATTTCCATGATTTCCATTGAACTGTCTGTGGATGAAGAGGAACTATTCTTTTCCCTTGAAGAAGAGGTATTTTCTTGCTTTCCCATATTTCTTGTGGCCCCGTGGTGACTTCTAGTCATCTGATGGATGGTGTGTTTCTTCCTAAACTTGAAGTTCAATCTGAGTGTTCAGGAGCACGCAGAAAGAGGTGATCTGGAATCTCTTTGCTATTCCATTTTCATCCCACTTGAGTTTGTGGGCTGGAGGCTGAATTATCAGTAGAAAATCTTCATTTCTCTTTTTTCCCTGAAATCACTATTTCTCAGGAGCCATGAAGGTGTCTTCTTCTCACCGTGAAGCTTTTCAATGTTCCCAAGATTCCTGACTCTTTTTTGGGGGGCAAAATACTGTTCAATGTCTCCTTTCTTAAAAGAAGACATTGAGGATTTTTCTGAAATGGAAAATACGTGAGTTCTTGTTTTCATGCACCTTTATGCAATGTGAGCAAGTTCCTCAATCATCAAGTACAAATAAGTGTGTATGTGTGTTTTCTTTTTTAGATTTTTACCATAGGGTAAGTGTGATCACCAAAGAGAAACAAAGAGAGGGAAAGTGAGAAATCTCTACATGGAGAGAGGGCCACACCACAATCCCTTCTCCATTCTCCTCTTGGGATTTTGGGCATGCACACGCATGTGCCTGGTGTGTTTTTCAAGCCACTAGTTCCAGGACTTTAACTGCAGTGCGGGGACTCAAATTGCAGTCAACCATATGGGATTCAGCACCTTAACCACCACACAGCTTGCTAGCCCAATAAATGTGTTTTTAATAGACTCTATGTGAGCCCTTTCCAGCTCCAGGTGATGGCTGGATTAGTGCTTGTTTACAGACTTGCAGCAGGATACACAGAAAGCTGAACACTTTTGGGAACCAGCAGTTAGCGTAATGGCTATGTCGCTGGACTCCCACGTAGTCGACCGCGGTTCGTGTCCTGGACCCGGTGGCTTAAAAATCAAGCCGGGCGGGTGTGCGGGCGTGCCCAAGATCCCGAGAGGAGAATGGAGGAGAAGGGATTGT